>NC_091481.1:66953664-67253664 GCF_036971445.1 Narcine bancroftii
TCTGTGGAATTCTCTTTTTTTAACATTTAGACCTACCGCACAGCCAAAGGCCATTTCAGCCCACGAGCCCGTGCTACCCGATTAACCAACAACCCTGGGTATGTTTCAAACAGGAGGAAACCTGACCCCCCCCCCCAACTGGGGGGTACCCGCACCAACACGGGGAGAGCGTACCAACTCCTTACAGACAGCGCAGGATTCGATCCCCGGACCATTGAAGCAGTGGAGGCCACCTCAGTAAATATACTTTTTTTTAAAGACTAGATTTTTTACATAATAAGGGAATTAAGAGAGACCGGTCGGGTGGAGATGAGCTGTGATCTCATTGAATGGCAGAACAGGCTCGATGGGCTGGGTGGCCCACCCCTGCTCCCATTTCTTGTGTTCTTATAAGCCGCTTTCAGGTGCTAATGCACCGGCAGACGGAGCTGGGAGAAGACGCCTTTCCGTCACCTGAACGGGCCCAGCTGAAGGAGAGCCACGTCCGAACGAACAAATGCCGGCTCCTGTGGACTGTGGCCGCAAGTCCCCCTGCTGCTTTCAGGTGCTGTTGGAATCTAGGGGTTAAAACATTATGAAAGAAATGATTAATTAATAAGTTTATATGTACTGCATGAGTCAGGGAAAAAGAGGAATGTGATTAAGTGGCAATCACAGCATGGAGCAAAGTTGGCCGAGCAAAATGGTCTGCTCCCAAATACAGGGAGAGGAAATGCATAAAACGATTTAGGAGGAATGCTCAAACTGAAGGAGGTGGTGAGTAGCACAGGAGACACAGGCCAGACCAGAACAAAGAATGGCCTGCAAGAAACAAAGGGAATGGAAAACCAGTCTAGGAGGAAGATTAAGGCATGAGGAGGTGTTAAAGAGAACAGCAGAAATTGGCCAGACAGGAACAGAATGGTGATTAGAAATATCTGGGGATGAATTAATTTCTGATCCAATCAACAGGATAGTCTGGCCTGGAGGATTAAGATGGGAGTGCTACACCCCAGATATCTGCAAAACAGGAGATGATTTGTGATAACCCTTATGCAAAAAGATCTAGCAAAGGAAGACAACTTTTGTTCTGTATGATAATGAAATCTAGCAAAGGAAGCCAACTTTTGTTCTGTATGATAAGGTTGATCTATATAACCTGAGCCAACTGGACAATAGGGGTCAGTCTTGGGGAGTAGCTCACTGTGCAGGTGACCTATGAACTAACGATTGACCCAGAGCTCTGTTAAGTTTTATTCTTGTGCTGTGTAATAAATTGACTGTTGAACCGAATACCTTCTCCTATCACTTCATTCAAAGAACACGCTGGACTCAGACCACACATAGACTAAATTAAGAGTAAGGTAAAGCCAGAGTCCGACAGTGCAACGGGAGATTAGACAAGTGCTCCTCCTGGCCGGGTTCTCCGCTTTCAGGTGGCCACCCGACAGCCGCATTGGGGTAGAATAGGCGCTTCCCAGCTGGGCGTTCTGAGAGCCGCGGGAGAGGAGCAGGCGTCAGCCCCTTGAGCACACTCTGTCAATCAAAAGGTCCTGGGGAGGCTGCCCCGCTGTGACTGGGGTGATGGTGAAACCAGGTCCTTCAGAGTGGCTGTGGTTGTCAACATAGGGCGGGGAACGAGACGAACCAGCGCTCATTCGCCATGCCCATGACTTTACCTCCTGCACGTTGACAGGGTCTCGCCTCTCCCAACTTGTGGCTCCCACGCCGGCGCTCGGGCCACTGCGCAGGTGCCGAAGCGGGCGTCGGCGACCGGGTCCGTGCAAGGGCGCGCGCGCGCAGCCTCCCACCCCACGACGCCGGGTCCGTGCAGGACGCATGCGCCGCTGGAGGAGGGGCAGTGGACGCCACGGCGCCGACGAGCCCGCGGAAATTTAAACCGTCGGCAGGAAGCGAAGGCTGGACAGAGTGTGAGGAGGAGGGGGGAGGAGGAGAGGGGAGGAGGAGAGGGAGGTTTAAAAAAAATCGGCGGCTGGGATATGAGAATTGAGCGGCGCTCGGTAGGTATTTTTTTTGGGGGGGAGGGGTTTGAAGCCAGAAGGCCCGCGCCTTGGAGGTCGCCCAGGTCCCCCTCCCCCTTCCACACGCCGGCCTGCATGGGAGGAGGGGAGGGGAGGAGGAGGGGAGGGGAGGGGAGGGAGGGGGAGGGGAGGGGAGGGGAGGGAGGGGGAGGGGAGGAAGGGGGAGGGGAGGGGAGGGGAGGGGAGGGAGGGGGAGGGAGGGGGAGGGGAGGGGGAGGGGAGGGGAGGGGGAGGGGAGGGAGGGGGAGGGGAGGGAGGGGGAGGGAGGGGGAGGGGAGGGGAGGGGGGGGAGGGGGAAGGGAGGGGAGGGGGAGGGAGGGGGGGAGGAGGAGGGGAAGGGAGAAGGAGAGGAGGAGGAGGGGGGAGGGAGGGAGGGAGGGGGAGGAGGAGGGGGGAGGGAGGGAGGGAGGGGGAGGAGGAGGGGAAGGGAGAAGGAGAGGAGGAGGGGGGAGGGAGGAGGAGAGGAGGGGAGGGGGAGGAGGGGAGAGGAGGGGGAGGGAGGAGGAGAGGAGGGGAGGGGGAGGAGGGGAGGGGAGGGCAGGGGGAGGAGAGGGGGGGAGGAGGGGAGGGGGGGAGGAGAGGGAGGGGGGAGGAGAGGGAGGGGGGAGGAGGAGGGGAGGGGAGGGAGGGGGAGGCAGGGAGGAGGAGGAGGGGGAAGGGAGGGGGTGGAGGAGGGGGAAGGGGGTGGAGGGAGGGTGGTGGAGGGAGGAGGGGGGTGGAGGGAGGAAGGAGGGGGGGAGAGAGGAGGGAGGAGGGGGATGGGGAGGGAGAGGGGGGATGGGGGGAGAGGAGGGAGGGGGAGGCGGGAGAGGAGGGGGAGGCGGGAGAGGAGGGGGAGGGGGAGAGGAGGAGGGGGGAGAGGAGGAGGGGGGAGAGGAGGGGGGAGGGGAGAGGGGGGAGAGGAGGGGAGGAGGGGGAGGGGGAGAGGAGGAGGGAGGGGGGAGAGGAGGAGGGGGAGGGGGGAGAGGAGGGGGAGGGGGGAGAGGAGGGGGAGGGGGGAGAGGAGGGGGAGGGGGGAGAGGAGGGGGAGGGGGAGAGGAGGGGGAGGGGGGAGAGGAGGGGGAGAGGAGGGGGAGGGGGGAGAGGAGGGGGAGGGGGGAGAGGAGGGGGAGGGGGGAGAGGAGGGGGAGGGGGGAGAGGAGGGGGAGGGGGGAGAGGAGGGGGAGGGGGGAGAGGAGGGGGAGGGGGGAGAGGAGGGGGAGGGGGGAGAGGAGGGGGAGGGGGGAGAGGAGGGGGAGGGGGGAGAGGAGGGGGAGGGGGGAGAGGAGGGGGAGGGGGGAGAGGAGGGGGAGGGGGGAGAGGAGGGGGAGGGGGGAGAGGAGGGGGAGGGGGGAGAGGAGGGGGAGGGGGGAGAGGAGGGGGAGGGGGGAGAGGAGGGGGAGGGGGGAGAGGAGGGGGAGGGGGGAGAGGAGGGGGAGGGGGGAGAGGAGGGGGAGGGGGGAGAGGAGGGGGGAGGGGGGAGAGGAGGGGGAGGGGATCAAACGTCGCCGTAAAGAAACCAAAATAAAACCCGCTGTGCATTCGGATAATTCGGTTGCTGTGGTCAGGGGACGGAGACCTGGAGGCCGGTTTCACATCGCTCCTCTGATGCGGCCGATTCTGGTCTCGGAGCCAAACGGCCCGAAGGCCCTGGGCTGTGACCCAGCAGGTTGTCCCGGTAATTAATGGATTTAAAAAGAAACAGGTCGAAGTAACATAGGGTTGAGGTAAAGAGAGCCAATCCATAGTGTCATGTGGAAAACAGACTCGTCCCATTGAACTGGAACCTGACACAGACTGTGGTTCCATCAGCAGAACTGACCCATATTGTGGGTATTAAAATTGTAGACTGTCGCAGTGTGTCATAAATTTAATGCTAAGCTGCATTCTAATGTCTATTTTTAATTTGGGGTTGTGGTATTTCAGGTGGTTCCCTCCCCCCCCCCCCCCCCCCCCCAAGGAAGGATTTTTACAGCTGTATGCAGAATGGCAATTGCTGAAATAATTTTTCTATGCATCTATACGGTCCACAAGTCCGTGCTGCCCCCAGTATGTTTCGAAAGGTGGGAGGAAACCGGAGACCCTGGAGAAAACCGTGTAAGCGTCTCTCTTGCTTGAAAAGGACCTATTCAGTTTTGATTACATTTCAGCTGGAGGACAGTATCAATAAAGTTGGAAGGGGTCCAGGGGAGATTCATCAAGATGGGACTGGAGGGTTTGAGTTATAGGGAGGTTGGATAGGCTAGATCTTTGTCCCCTAAAATATTGCAGGCAGAGGGTTGACCCTAATGTGGTTTATAATATCATGAGTCCACATTCAGTCTATTTCACAGGGCAGACTATATTCTAGAGCTAGAGCATTGGTTAAAGGTGAAAGAGGAGCGATTTAAGAGGGATGTGCGGGAAACTTTTTAGATCCATATCGAGAGCAATCTTCAAGAGGATGTGACAGAAGCAGGTATAATTACAATGTTCAAAAGATATTTAGACAGATAAATAGATTGAGAGGATTCAGAAGGACCAAATGCAGGCAAATAAGACTTGCCAAACTTTTCAGCATGGACTAGTTGGGGCAAAGGGCCTGCTCCTTGCTTTAATGATGTGACATGTCAATAAGCCTACAGCAATCCTATTGTCTCATGTCTTGGAGGAACAAAATATGGAACAATAGTAATGCCTATTGAAATAATTGTTATATAGTATTACATGAATTTTGGGCCCAGTTGGTTTGCAGTGACTAAGTTGTCTTCCCAAGCTATTTCTATTTGACTGTTTGGCCCTTATCCCTGGAAACTTATCCAAAAATTTGTTTACAAAAAGCAACTACTTGGGTACCCAATATGGCTACGGATTCTCTTGTTCATTATTCTGTTGTTATTGATTCTCTTTCTGGTCTATCAAGCAATGGAAAGTAAACCAGAGAATCCTTTTCCATATTTTATGGAGCAAGGGTCTCAGCAGGAACATCTGGATGCTTAAACCACACCAGACAGTGATGGAGAGATGCTAGCAGAGTAGGTATTGAATTGAGTGGTTTAAAGTCTTTTTTCTTTGGCTTGGCTTCGCGGACGAAGATTTATGGAGGGGGTAAAAAGTCCACGTCAGCTGCAGGCTCGTTTGTGGCTGACAAGTCCGATGCGGGACAGGCAGACACGGTTGCAGCGGTTGCAGGGGAAAATTGGTTGGTTGGGGTTGAGTGTTGGGTTTTTCCTCCTTTGCCTTTTGTCAGTGAGGTGGGCTCTGCGGTCTTCTTCAAAGGAGGTTGCAAGATGGATTGACTATTCAAAAAAAAAAGAGGGTTCTGTCACAGTAACCAAATAGACTAGTTGTACATAAGCCTCCAAAATAAATATCACACCCCTTCCATCAAAAAATTTTTTTTGAATCTTACAGTTATCCCTGCTTCAACAACTACTTCTGGCAGATCATTGCAAGTATCAACTGTGTGAAAAGGGTGCTTCTCAGGTCTCTTTTAAATTGTTCCCCTCTCACCTTAAATCTATGCTCCTTCGTTTCAGACTCCCAAATCCTGGGGGAAAAGGCCATGACTATTTTCCTTAGCTGTGCCCCTCATGATTTTGAATACCTCTACAAGGTCACTGTTTAGCATTCTACACTCCAGGGAGAAAACGAAGCCCTAGCCTATCCAGCCTCTCCTTGTAACTCAAGACCCGACCCTCATCGAGGGATCAGTGGTGAGAGAGGGTCAAGAACTTCAAATTCCAGGGTGTCAACATCTCTGAGAATCTGTCTTGGAGCCTCCATGTTTGATGCAATCACAAAGAAGGCTCTCCAGCAGCTATACTTGTGTGAGGTGTTTAAGGCAATTCGGTATGTCACTGAAGACTCTCAAAAACCTCTACAAGTGTACAGTGGAGAGTATTCTGGCTGGTTGCATTGCTGCCTGGTAAGGAGGAGCCCAAAAAAACTCCAGTGGGTTGTTAACTCAGCCCCTGACATCACAGGCACCAGACTTCACTCCATCTACATGAGGCGGTGTCTTAAAAAAGCAGCCTCCATCCTCAAAGACCCCCACCACCCAGGCCATTCCTTTTTCACTCTTACCATTGTGGGGAAAGGGTGCAGGAGCCTAAAGATGAGTACTCAGTAGCACAAGGACAGCTTCTTCCCCACTGCCGTCAGATTCCTAAATGATCATTGAACCAAAGACACTGCCTTACTTTTCATGTATGATTATTTTAATTTTTTTAATATTTATTTTTGTAGTATGGTTAATAATATAAATGCACTATGATGCTGCTATAACTCTTTGTAACTCAAGACCCCTTTCTCGATAACATTGTCATGAATCTTTTCTATACCCTCTTCGGTTTAATGATGTCCCTCCCATAATTGGGCAACCAGAATTGTTCGGAATGCTTCGAAGTGTTGTTTTAATATTCCAAGTGTCTGACTTGACTGAGGAATGGAATCCTGAAACTTTTAAGAGTTTGGCAACAGGAAGAGGGTGAGGATATCTTTCGGGCTGTAATGATAATATTGATTGCAATTTCAGATTATTTTGTTTCAATTTCCAACCTTCTTGAAGAAGTGATCCTTATTCTGAAATTGAATAGAGCCGTACAAGATGGTTCATAATTTAAAAAATGTAATTATTTTGCATATTAAATAGTGAAATTATCGTGTCAAAAATTGTCACAATTTTGCATAATTGTGCTTAATTTCTTAAAATCGAGTTTTATTTTTCACCAAGTAAAAATGTGACCTTTCAATTGTGCTAAGAATGAGAATTGGAGGGACTCTGTAGGTCAGACAGCAACTATGAAGAGAAATGGATAGTCAATTTTTCAGGTCATGGAAGTGGAGCTAGCAAGCATAAAAAGGGGATGGGGAAGGGCAGGAATAGTGCCAAGAGATGTTAGGATTCTGGACAAATAAAAATGGGAAAGGTGGAGAGATGAGGGAGGAGAATGACATTGGGATCAAGTAAAGGACAAATGGAAACAGTAGGACCAGATCAGGGTAGGAATTACCGAAATGTTGAAAATTTCAAAGATCAGGCTGTTGAGTTTTAGGTTCCCTAGTTGGAATTTGATACGTTGTTCATTTACATTTAATGACATTTGGCCTCATCCTGGGAAAGGATAGGGTTAAGGGCAGAATCACTATAGTGTGTTTGGTTATGCAATATGTACAGAGTGAAATACCATACATTTTTTAAATTGCAATACACAAAAGTGCTGGAGAATCTTAGCAGGTGATACGGCATCTCTTGGGAGTAAAGTCTAATATTTTGAGCATGAGCCCTTCAAGGTATGAGTAAAAACAGGCTGGCATCTGAATAAAACAATGGAGAGAGGTGTAGGGGGAGGAGCTAATAGTCCTTGCCTTTTGAAATACAAGTAGATCCTGTCTCTCCGAATCCCTGCCAAAACGTTCTCACCTCTGACGTTAAGCTCTTCAAAACATTATGACCTCTGAATGAAAATTCCAGTAATCTCCCTTGATTTCACTGGCTAGGAAATCCCTGTGAAACTATAGAGAGAAAAGTATTTATAAACACAAATCTGTAAATATAATCCAAAATTTATGCTTATTTCTTAAATTGTACCAACCCTAATTCAGACATTAACCTTTGAAACAAAATTATTTTGGCTTAAATGTCTCACCCCCATTTTCAAACATCTCTCAGGCTTCATTTCTTTTTCTGTAATTTCCCCACAGCCCAATTATTTGCTCCAATTTTGGCTGCTTGCATGTCATGATATTTATATCCTCGTCATTGGCACCTATGCCAAGATCTTGGTGTCTGGAATCGCTTCTGAAACCTCATCCATGCCCCTCCTTTTAAAACTTTCCCATCTGCAGTATTTGCTCAAGCTGCTTACTTAGAAGCATGCATTTGTAAGAACCCCGTGCGGCTTTACTTTATTACACTCTTGTGAAGCTCTTTCAGATGCTTTACTTTGTGGGTGTTTATAAATGTGAGCTTTTCTATGACTCTATTATGTTTTATATTTGAAGAATTTATTTATTGTGTGTAGTAATTCTGTAGCTCTATAATTTGGTTCCAAAATATCTAACCAACAAAATCAATCACAATGAACCTGATTTAGAATAATGTTCAAAATATTGTTGCCAAATCCACTCTTGGGTTGATTTGATCAAATGAAGACCTCAATGTGGGGCTGGGACAGTATGGTATTTTCATTGATATCACATTTTGATTGTTTCTCGTGTTCAACTTTTCATTATCAAATAAATGAATTGGTTAGGATTGCCATTGTGGAGTGTAAGTGCATAATCAAGATGCCCTGTTGCTCTAAACTGATAATCAAGATGGTCTGAAAGTATGGAAGCTTCAGTGGTTTATTATTTAGAGTGGGACTATATTACGCATAAAATTTCAGACAGGAATGCTATAATTCTTTTGAAAGTAAATGTGGCAGGGTCACCTTTAAAGTAGTCTCATTTAAATGATTATCAATCTTAAATTATGGAGGTGAAACTTACCAAGGAAACTTTAATTGCCTTAAGTGGCATTTTGTTTCATTCAAGGTCATTATATGTGTGGTTATTGCCTTCTTGATCTTGCTATGATAGAGAAGCAAATGGCATATTATGGGCATTATTGTCCTGAGTTTAAAGGAGGCTAGTTTTTAGTGCCACATTCAGAGCTGTTTGTGGGATGCTGGTTAAAGAGGATAATCACTTTGATTTTTCATCCACTTGGTTAACCTGTGAATTGTTGAGACATAGTGTTCTGAAAGAACCAAGCTACAATTCAAGTTTATTGTCATCTGATTGCACAAGTACAACCTGACAAAACAGGGTTCTCCGTTCCTCGGTGCAAAACACGCAGACGCACATTCAGACATTACACACATACAGACAAAAATACACAGGCAATACAATTGTGACTATATCACAAGTAAACTGCAGATTAAATCCTAACACCTTTCTGTTTTTCTAGCCATATCTTTCACAAGAGTTGAAATATTGCCGTGAACCATTTTCGCCCAGCAGGCAGATGTTTTATTTTTCACTGATGACTTTTCCCTTTTCAACATGCACCTACTCTCTCTCACACTGCTGAGATATGGATCTGATAGTCAAAGATGATCTCATATTTCAATATATTATTTACTAGCTTGTTCATTTAGTTTAAATATTCAATCCAATTTTTATTTAATGATGTTTGTTTCAGCTACAAATACAGGAGGAGGCAGGTCCAGAAAGAAATATAATCTATGAATGTGAATCATGAATCAGAAGAAAGAAGGAAATGTGACTGTAGTTGTCCGGATAAGGCCTCAGAATCATCAAGAATTAGACAGTGAAAACCATGTAGTTGCCCAAATGGTGGATGAAAATGTCCTGGTCTTCGATCCAAAGGAAGATATGAATGATGATGTGTTTTCAAAAGCTAAGTTCAGAGATCGGGACATAACACATAGAAAAAGGAAGGACCTGAAATTTGTGTTTGACAGAGTTTTTAATGAAAACTCTACACAGCAACAAGTCTTTGAGTTCACAACAAAGCATATTTTGGAAGGAGTTTTGAATGGATACAATTGCTCAGGTAAGAGTTAAAGCTGCATGCATTGTTTGAAAGGATTGAGCCAATGTAGATATAAATCTATACTTGTACTGAGTGAAGTAATCCAGCTGAAGTCTATATTGACAAAACTACAGATCAACCTTTATATGAACAATTTGCAAAGGTATTTATGTAGAATATATATTGTAAGCCATTATCTTCATTATTCAACTAACATTCATTGTGTTGTGTCGGAGACAAAGGCCTAATATTAGGATTTGTCATTTTAATTCCAAAGCTCATGGCCTCTTCTGCACACTATCTTATGAGACTCTGTTGAACCTTTGCTCTGCAAAGTGTGTCATGATGGTGTGTAGTTAAGAATAAATCAAATTCTTTGTGGTTATTTACAGAAGTCTTGCAATTGACCTGTTAGTGTGTCTAGGCCACTTCCTTCAGGGTTGGAAACTCTTCGTAAATCAACTAAAATACTGAGGCACAAAGTGACTGCAGCTGAATAAACTAGTCATTTAGTGTGATTATTAGATTGTTCTACCTATTACCAGAATGATGTTGCATATACCTGTATTAGCAAAGGTGCTTTTATTAATGCCTTTACCTTATGAAATTCAGCATAGAATTGTTGTGGAACAAAAGGAGAACTCTGAAAGGACTCATTTAGACAAGCAACAACTGTAAAGGGACTCTTTGATCACCAAAATAGCTATCTGCATTATTGAAACGTTTCTTTTTGCTTGGATTAACTGCAACTTCAATATTTATTTATCTAACTTTTTATTTTTTTTTCTGTTTTGGCATATTGTGCTATTGTAGTTAGTGTAACTAATGTACCTGTTGGTTGCAGCAAGTAAGAATTTCGGTAAATTTGTAAATTTTACTGATGTATATAACAATAAACTCTCATCTAATCTAGTTCCAAGGATAATTTACCAGCCGCTATCCCAGGGATGGCCAACCTTTTAATTTGGACATATAGCATGGTAACAGTCCATTTCGGCCAACGAGTCCACTGCACCCAATTAACCTACACCCCAAGTACATACTCATGGGCTTAAATGGCCTGTTTAAATTTAAAAATTAAAAGGTT
Organism: Narcine bancroftii; assembly: GCF_036971445.1. Taxonomy (NCBI): domain Eukaryota; kingdom Metazoa; phylum Chordata; class Chondrichthyes; order Torpediniformes; family Narcinidae; genus Narcine; species Narcine bancroftii. The sequence goes on from NC_091481.1 coordinate 66,964,274, forward strand.
GGCCACCCTTGCTTTATCCTAACCTCTTATACACTGCTCTATACTAGCTATCTTTCCTGGTCTCCCTTTTGCCTTCGCAAATGCTTCATGACCTCCGTATTCCAACATTCTGTTTCTCCTCCTCCTCCAACCCCCCCCCCCCACCAAGCATTTGCAGTCTATTTTATTGAAAATATTGACATGTTTGGTTGCAATAATTTTCTTGCATTTTGATTGGTTTCAATTGCTTTGATTTTTAAATTGCTGTCCTCCTGCATTCTATCTCTTCTATGTTCCTCCTCAACCCAACCCCGTCCCTGGAATCCTTCTTCCCTTTCCCCTTCAATCTGTTTGGCCATTTCTCCTGTCTCTGCTTTTTATCGCTCTGGTTAGTGTGACGAGACTTGCATTTGTAGCTGAATTAACTCATTCAGCTAATGTTGGGGATTATATTACTGAACTAATGTCCTTTGTGGTTATTACAATTTTTTTTCATCTTCCCTAATCTAAACAGCAATTTATAAAGTTTTGGCCAATCCCCTGTTTTGATTTTACTTCAATATACCACATGTTCTCTGGAAGTCAGCATCGTCTTGGCAACCTTGTTAAACCAAGATTTGTCATGTATTCCACTCATTTGAGCAAATGCCAGTTTTAAATTAATTAAATAGTAAAATGGCTTGTGTTGTGCATCAAAGACCAGAGAGAATGTAAAGGCATTAAGAAAATGTTGTGCACATTTGTCTTTAAAACTTAAACTCAGTTTGATGAAAATTATTTCAATTTAGTTATGACCTTTGTAAAACAGTCTGTCAGTGATCAGCAACATAAATATGTTTGCAATTAATATTGGAATGTTGAACTGTAATCAAATGTTAACCCCTTCCATAATGCTGGTTTATATTTACAACCCTGAGGCAACATCACTAGGGAAAAATTATTGTTTGAAGAGTTTTAAGTAGATAACATGCAAGTAGTGATATCTATATTTTTGAGCTTTTGTTCTTTTGATTAGCTTAAAGTTTATTCCTTATTAATTAATTTAAAATGCTAGCAAAACAATCATATTTTTTACAAGAGCAGTTACCCATTCATTATTCAATAAGCATAACGTTGGAGGTGAAAGCTGCAGGATTTACCTTTTAGTTCTGGAGTTACAAACTACATGTAACCAATTTTTCTCCATTGGATGAAGAGTGCTTCTTTCTAAAGGGTTTTTAGTCAAACCTACCAAAGACTTTGTCGAGAGCAGATTGAAATGTGATGGATTCATTCATTTTAAATAACTGACTACTGCAGGATTTGCCTTTTAGTTCTGGAGTTACAAACTACATATAACCAATTCTGGAAAAGCAGATACAGTTTGCATTGCTCAAGCTTCTGCTAATCATATAATATTATTTTTGTGTAGTACGTCTCGTAATATTTTCTGTTGTGTGACTTCAGGTGCTGTGCTTTTGAGCAGTGTTGGTTGAGGCCTTCCCCTGACCATCATACATATTCAAGGAAAGGCAGACAAGAATAACAATAATTAGGTGTGAATTTAATTAAGAGATTCCTCATTCAGCCCCATTGCAGAGCACAATTATATAGTACATTTAGGTCAGTGGTGCATGCATTTTTTTTGAGAGAGGGCCAGATATATATTTCAAACTACTTCCAAGATTCGTTCAGGCGAGTCCTCTGGAGAGGGTTGAAATTGAATGTCGATTACCAGAAGCATGTTTGTTTACCATTTTCCATTTATAACCAAAGAACCACTGTATAGCACAGAAACAGGCCCTTCACTGCATGCCGAACTGTTTTTTCCACCCAACCTTATCGACCTGCACCCTGTCCATAGCTGCCATACCTCTCTCATCCATGTACCCATTCAAATTTCTCTAAAGTGTCAAAACCGGATTTGCATCCACCACCTCTGCTGGCAGCTTGATCCACACTCATACCACCCTCTGAGGGAAGAAGTTCCCCTCAAACAGTTCACGTTTCACTCTTAATGCATGTCCTCTAATTCTTGTTTCACCCAACATCAGTGAAAAAAGCCCTCATAATTTTGTACACCTCTGTCAAAAACTCCCACCATTCTCCAACAATTCAGGTAATAAATTCCTAACCTATTCAACCTTTCACTACAGCCCAGCTCTTCAAGTTCTGCAACATCTTTAAGTTTTCTTTGCACTCTTTCAGTCTTATTGATATATTTCCTGAAGGTAGGTAATCAAAACTGCACACAGTCCTCCAAATTAGCCTCATCAAAGGCTTATAATATCCCAACTCCTGTACTCAATCCTTTGATTTACGAAGGCTAGTATGCCAAAAGCTCTCTTTTTCAAACCTAACTATCTGTGACATCACTTTTAAAGAATTATGTATGTGTATTCCCAGATCCCTCTGTTCCATCACACACAGCAGTTCCCCACTAGTTGCATTGCAGGAAACCATGCCCTGCAGGAAACCCACTGAGTAGAAACACTAGGGCAAATCAGAAAATGGGAAATAGAGTTTAAAAACATCAAGAGTTTCAAATCTTAGATGTTAAATCTGTTTCTCGTTTCACAGATGCCGTCTGATTTACTTCAGGCTTTCAGTATAGTTAAAAACCCTGTTATCCAGAAGTCAAGCAACCAACAGCCTTAAGCAACTGTGGGAAAAATCGCAGAAAGTAAATAGGTTTTTTTAAAAAAAAAAGTTTAAAATTTGCACTCCTGCCTGTTAATTCGCCATTCACTCAACACACAATTTCAAGCAACTGGAAAATTCACTTATCCGGCATCTACCAATTTCCCCATTGGTGCCAGAAACCAGGGCTTTTACTCTATTTTCTGCATTAATTTCAGATATTCAGTATCTGCTGGTTTTTTTAATTTTCATATGCTCTGACAGAGCTATTTCGATGGTTGTCCCTAGGAAAGCAAAGAAGGTCCATTGTATAGCCTGCATTTATTTGTTTATTAGTATGAATCAAAGTTCAGGCATCTCACTTTCAGGACAATATTCAGAAATAAGTGCGACATAAAGAAATTCCACCTTATTTTCATCCCAAGAGCCAGACTGTCATTCAGCACTACAACTACAAACAATTCCATATTCCAAGCTATGCAACAAGGGATGAGCTTCATCACCAAAAAGGTAGTCGACAATTAGCAAATGACTGTGTCAATATGGCCATCTTCCAACCTGAAAAGTGGGCTAATACCAGCAGTTCAAGCAGTTATTACAATTGGTTTATTCTTGGAGCTCCACTGTGAACAAAGTCCCACAACAAAGTTGCAGGAAAGAACTGAAACAAGAAATTAGGGGAGTTAAAAGAGGTTATTCATTCTTGTGTAACAAGAATCTCAAAGCAGTTTGTACATATATTAGGAACAAGAAGGTAACTTGAGAAAGCCTTGATCCACTCAAGGACAAAGGGAGGAATTAATGCTTGTAACCAGAGGGTGTTAGGGCATCAGTCTTCACAAGGAAAAGATGATGGAAAAAGATGAGATTAAGGAAGGCAGATTGATTAAGAAGGAGGTATTGGGTGTCTTGAAAAATATTTGTGTTGATAAATCCCCAGGGCCTGATGAGATCTATCCCAGGATACTGAGGGAAGCAAAGGGGAGAATGCTGAGGCCTTGACAGAGATCTTTCTACTAACTTTAGCCAGGTGCCAGAAGACTGGAGAATACCAAAGTACATTATTGGAGAAGATTCTTTGGGGCAGAATCTTTTCAATTTTGGAAAAGAATGGTCACTATTGCCTTGTGCAGGGTTGGTCCAATCTCACAAATCCGATTGTTTTTTGAGGAAGTGATGAAAATGATTGATGAGTGTGGACAGTGGAGGTTGTCCACGTGGACGAGTATTTTACCAAGTCCTTCATGGAAGGCTGATTTGTAAGATTAAGTCACCTGGAATCCATGGTGAGTTGGTAAATTGGATTCAAAATTGGCATGGCTGTGGAAAACAGGAAAGCAGAAGAGGTATTTTTCTGACTGATCAGTGGTGGGAGTCTGTTGATTGCAATACATATCAATTATTCAGATGAAATGTGTTAAATTGTAGGTGACATCCTTTGGAAGGTCAAATGCAATAGGAAAGTATATGATCAATGGCAGAATCCTTTGGAGAGAACTTTGGGTGTAAGCCCATATCTTCCAAAAGTGGCAGCACAAATAAATGGGGGAATTTTAAAAAAAACAGGCATAAGGCATGTTTGCCTTCATCAGGTGGAACACCAAATATAAAAGTTGGTATGACATGTCAACTGGATAAAACTTCGATTAAGTCACATTTCAAGTATTGTGTTCAGTTCTGATCACCACACTGGAGAAAGGATGTGGATACTTTGGGGAAGGTACAAAGTAGATTCATCAAGATGTTGCCCTGGATTGGAGAGGAGGAGCTACAGGGACAAGTTAGATTGTTTTCTATGGAGAGTGGGAGGCTGAGAGGCCACCTGATAGAAGTTTATAAAATTGAGAGGCATAGATGGGATGGATAGAATCTTTTCTGAGGTTAGAAAAGTCAAATATTAGGGAGCATAGGTTTAAGGTAAGAGTGGAAAAGGAGATTTGCAAGTACATTAGTAACATCTATGAAGCATTTAGACATACACATGAGCAGGGAATAGAAGCATATGAGCGTGTGCAGGCTGATGGGTTGAGTTTAATTCAGTGGTTTTCGAACTTTCTTTCCACTTGCATAGTAATCCCTTACTAATCACAGAGTGCCTTTGGCATAGGGATTACTGAAGATGGTATGCGAGTGGAAAGAAAAAGTTTGAAAACCTCTGGTTTAATTTATCATCATGATCTCTTACACCATGCTGGGCTGAAGGGGCTGTTCCTGGGCTATACGCAATGAAGGAAAACTGCACCAGTGATTATTTGTGGCTTGTAGCTCCAGACTGAAGGTAAATCCTGCAGCTTTCATCTCCAAGACTATCCTTATTGAATAATGATGTAAAATATGAAAATCTCACGTGACAGACCAAAAACCATGCTTCTTCACAATTACCTTTCTCTTGAACTTTTGTAAAGCTCCACTGATGAAAAGGTTTTGTGGCTTGCCATTGTTACTTTGCAATTGTCAGTATATGCTCTCTAATATACATTTAATTTCACAGTCTTTGCCTATGGTGCAACGGGATCTGGGAAGACCCATACAATGTTGGGTGACGTGGATCAACCTGGAGTGATGTATCTCACAATGCTGGAACTCTACAAGAGAATTGACCAAATGAAAGATGAGAAAATTTGTGAAGTTGCTGTCTCGTATTTGGAGGCAAGTTAAAAGCAGATGGTTTTGAAAAGTTAATTTTAAGTATAGCAGGGAACTGTTATTCATTCTTATGTAACATTGTATGATATCTCTTATTTAAATTCCAAGCCCACTAGCTAGTTTCCCGTCAAATGTTTGTATAGCAATGGTACAGACTCAGCAGAGAGATTTTTAGCCAGTGCTGGATTCTCAATTCCACCAGTATAAGCATAAATATTATTGAATTGGCATCTGATCAGATTTGTGAAACAGAATTTCCCATGAAAAGAAGCTATACTGACTATCTCAAATCCATAGCAGACAGAGGGTAGTGGTGAACGACTGTTATTCTGGCTGGAAGCCTATGACCAATGGTGCTCATTTGGAATCTGTGTTTGGACCCATGTTGTTTGTGATATGTAAAAATGAATAAATAGGAGGATGGTTAGTAAGTTTGAAGACTATTAAAAGAATGCCAAGGTTGTGGATTGTGTGAGGGCAATCAAAGAATACAACGAGTTATGGATCAGTTCAAGATATGGTCAGAGAAATGGGAATTGGAGTTTAATCTGGACCAAGTATTAGGAGTTGCACTTTGAGAGGTTAAATGTAAAGGTAATATGAACAGTTAATGGCAGGGCTCTTTAAAACATTGATTTGCAGAGGAATCTGTGGTCCAAGTTCATAGCTCATCAAAAGTGTCCTTGCAAGTAGATAGCATGGTGAAGAAAGTTATGGTATGTTTGGCTATATTGGGCAAGGCATTGAGTATAAAAGTAAGGAAGTCATGTTGGAGCTATATAAAACTTTGGTTAGGCCGCACTTGGAATGTTGCATGCAATTCTGGTCGTCCCATTACTTGAAGGATGTGGAGCCTTTGGAAAGATTATAGAGGAGTTTACCAGGATGTTGCCTGGTTTGGAGTGTACAAGTCATGGAGAGAGTTTGGACAAACTTGGGTTGTTTTCTCTGGAGCATAGGAGGCTGAGGGGCTAACCTGATAGAGATGTATAAAAGAATGAGAGGCATTGATAGGGTAGATGGTCAAAATATTTTCCCTAAGGTGAAAAAGTCAAGCGGAGGAAGTTTCCGGGAGATGTGAGGGGCAAATATTTTGCACAGAGAGAGGTAGGTGCCCGCAACGGGCTGCCAGGAGTAGTGGTGAAAGCATCTACAGGAGGAGCATTTAAGAGGCTTCTCGATAGACATCAGGAGATGGAGGAATTTGTCAGCTGCAAGCAACCTTTACAGAGTTTTAGTTTGATTAAGGCATCATGCTCAGTACAGACATGTGGGCTGAAGGGCCTGTTCTTGTGCTGTACTGTTCTATGTTTTTTAAACATTTATTGGTATGAGGATGGCAATAGTACAGAGAAGAATGGACTGTTGGGTCATGATAAAGGGTTCCAACCTGAATTGTAGACTGACTTTTACTACCTGATTTTCTTCATCAGCTCAATGTTTACTGTGAGGTCTTATTTTGGTTAGAAATTAACTTGCAATAAATCAGCTGTTAAAAGTACACGGTACCTGGTCACCTCCACTACCAATTCTCTCCAAGTCCTTCTATTCACCAGTAGCTACTCGTAATAATATATAAAGAATAAAAGAATATATGACCACTAGAAAATGACGCTGGAGAAATAATAATGGGAGACGAGGGGATACCAGAGGAACTAAATGAGTATTTTGCATCAGTCTTCGCTGTAGAGGATACCAGCAGTGTCCCAGATGTTGAAGGCATGTGAGTGCAGTTACTATTTCAAGGGAGAGGATGCTCAGAATGCTGAATGGTCTGTGGGTGGATAAGTCTCCCAAACCAGATGGATTGCACCTTTGGGTCATGAAAGAGATAGCAGTAGTGATTGTGTAATAGGTAATAATCTTTCAGGAATCAATAGATTTTGGCATGGTCCCATAGAAAATCACAAATGTCATCCCACTATTCAAGAAGGAAGGGAGGCAGCAGAAAGGAAATTATAGGCTGGTTAGCCTGACAACAGTGGTTGGAAGATGTTGGAGTTATTTGTCAAGGGTGACAAATGTACTGAAATTTTTTTGAGGAAGTGACAAGCAGGCTGGATAAGGGAGATGCAGTGGATGTTGTGTATTTGGATTTTCACAAGGTTCATGAGGCTGCTTAACAAGATAAGAGCCTATGGTATAGCTGTGTGCATAGAGAATGGGCTGATGGCATATTCACATTGGCTGTTAGTTGCTACTGGTATTTCACAGGTAAAGGTGTTAGGTCTGGACTGCTTCTGTTTATGTTGTATATTAATTATTTTGATTATTGAATGTACCCAGAAGAACCTGGGAGTCCTGGTGCAGGATAGCCTAAAAGTAAACTTGCATGTTGAGCTGGTGGCGAAGAAGGCAAATGCAATGCTGACATTCATTTCAAGAGGAATAGAATATAAGAGCAGGGATTTGATGTTGAGGCTTTATAAGGCACTGGTGAGACCTCTCAGAGTATTGTGAGCAGTTTTGGGGCTCCTCATTTAAGAAATGGCGTGCTGACATTGGAGAGGGTTCCGAGGAGGTTCATTTGGATAATTCTGGGAATGAAAGGGTCATCGTTTGAGGAGCATTTTATAACTCTTGGCCTGCTTTCATTGAAATTTAAGAGAATGAGGGGAGATCTCTGAAACATTTTGAATGTTAAAAGGCATGGACATAGTACATATAGAAAGGTTGTTGCCCAAGGTGGGAGAGTCTCAGACAAAAGGTACAATTTCAGGATTGAAGGGTATTCTGCTTTGAACAGAAATGCGTAGGAATTTCTTCAGTCGGATGGTGGTAAATCTGTGGGATTTGTTGCCACAGGAGGTTGTGGAGGCCAAATCATTGGGTATATTTAAAACAGATTGATAGGTTCTTGATGAGCCAGGGCATTAACGGTTAAGGGGAGAAGGCTGGGCAGTGAGGCTGAGTGGGAATAATGGATCAAAGTATGATTGAATTGCGGGGCAGACTCAATGGGCTGAATGCCCTATTTCTCCTCCTATGTGATATGTTCTGATTGATATCATTCTGAATATGCCATGCATTAACGTTGGCAGCTGATTATTCAACGTTGTAAATGGGGATGGAATATTGAACCATTCAGTAAGAGATTCACTAAAATTTTATAAAGGTAAGATGTATTCAACCTTTTAGCTTGATTTAATGTTTTTTAAAGACTGGGACATATTAGTACTCTAAAACATATCCACATTTTGAAGCCGTATCAAGTAGACAATATTAGAAAAACACAAATGTTTGTAGCCACTATGGTTGAGGGGAACTCAGCAGGTCAAAAGGTGTAGTTTAAATAGCAAAGGTAAAGATACTTTTTTTTGCTGACGCAAAAACACCAAATTTCATGACTTGTTCGTGACAGTAAATTCTGATTCTGACCTAACCATTGTTTCCTGCTTGACCCCTTCATCGAGGTGTGGACAAAATGTGGGCAGGCGCCCAAACAAAATGGTGAGGGGCAGGGGAGGAGCACAGTCCCACAGTCAGGAGGTAATGGGGGGGTGGGGGTGTAAGGGAGGGAGGAGACACCAGCAAACAAGAAGAGGGGTAATGGCTTTGAGTGGTGAGGGAAGGGAGTGGAGAGCAAGAGGAAAGACAGAGGGATGGGAAAGAGAGGAAGAGTAGGGGAGCAGAAACCAGAGAAATTGACATTAATGGCTTCTGGCTAGAGAGTGCTGAAATGGAAAATTAGATGTTTGCTCCTCCAATTTACAGGTGGTCTTAGTTTGACAGAACATGAGGTCATTGTCAGACATTTCAGTGAGGAAGATATTTCCTGATATTAGCTTCTTGAGGCATTTTGCAAAGATGGTGTTACATAACCATTTTGATATTAGCAATCCTAAAATAATTTGCAATGCAATGAGATTACAGTTGCTGCTGTGATCAATCTATAGTGGTCCAGGATTTTTGACCGGTTTTTGGCAGTTTATTCTGCTTAAAGGCATTTTGTTTTCTGCTTGGGGTTACACCTATTAGCTATGAATCTCAGTGCCACTTCTCCCTCATACTGGCAATCTTACCTATTCCCTCACAGTCCTTCAACCTAAAACATTGGCATACACATTTTGCCAACAGAAATGCTGCTTGACCTACTGGGTTCTTGTAGCATTCTGCTTTGTGTTCCAGATTCCAGCATTTGTAGCTTCTTGACTTGATGAGTATTTGGAAAATATTTGTTGCAAAGTTCCTAATGCTGCAGGATAGCGATCAAGGTTATATTTTTTCATGTTTTTTTAAATGTTTTCACAGAACAATAACCTCCTGTGCATTGCAGTGAATATTATTAATCTTACCACAGAGACTTGGGATGTGGTTTAGCTTCAGCTAATCTTTTGTTCTTGCTTCAGAGGCTTGAATCCATCCTTCACAAATAATTATCAGAAATAAATCTAGTTATTTTCAAACTATTTAGCTTGGTTGAAAAAAATGGTAGTAAGAATTTTAGTGCTATTTTTCACTTTTCTTTTTTCTTGGTTCTTATTCATTGTTGCTAATTACAGTAAAACCCCTGATATTCGGCATCTATGTGAATGGGTAGATGCTGGATGTTTATTTTCTGGTTGCTTGAAACCTACTCTTACAATGCCAAACTAATACATCTGTGTTAAGAATAAACAGTTTAAAAATACAAAAGACAAAAGTACTATACTGTATAGACAGAACAAACTTCACTTGCATGAATATATAAACCTTAAAGCATTTTATTTTCGTCACATTCTTTGAAAATATTTAACCATTGCTGCATCGGCAGGTTCCTTCACAGAACCGCCGGAAAGATGAACAATAACATAATTAACCCCCTCCTCCCCCATGTTTATAAAAAGTCTCTGACCAGCACTACTCTTACTAAGCAAGGGTAAGGAGACACTTTAAGAGAGTCTTTCTACCCCCCACCAACGGCAAACGGCATCAACCAGCTCTTCATCCTGGGTGACGCTATTGCTGTTTTACACAACTTTATTCAAACGGCGGTCATGAGCAAAGCACGACCAAGGCCCTCCACTGGCTGAATATTTCCTCCTATCTTCACTGTGTTACTTCAGAGAACATTACTTTTACAATTTTAAACTTGAGTATTTTTTATTATTCTTGTATATTATATTTTATCTATATTTCCTCTTTTTTTTTGCCGGTTGCTTGAGGTGGCTGGTTGCTTGAATTCCAGGTACCAGGGATTTACTGTATATTATATTTTTTTCCACGTTGTCAGGTATACAATGAACAGATTCAAGACCTGCTTGAACCTAAAGGATCACTTGCTGTGAGAGAGGATCCTCAGAAAGGAACAGTTATTCAGAGGCTAAGCTTCCATCAGGTGGGAGATACATTCACCCTGATATTCTTGTGTGCTGGTATTGCTAATTATTATTGCACTACTGCCTAAAGAAATCTCTTGGTGCCTGCCACATTGACCACCGCCAGTGGGCTGATATCGCCTCAAACCGTGCATCTTGGCGCCTCACAGTTTGGCGGGCAGCAACCTCCTTTGAAGAAGACCGCAGAGCCCACCTCACTGACAAAAGGCAAAGGAGGAAAAACCCAACACCCAACCCCAACCAACCAATTTTCCCCTGCAACCGCTGCAACCGTGTCTGCCTGTCCCGCATCGGACTTGTCAGCCACAAACGAGCCTGCAGCTGACGTGGACATTTAACCCCTCCATAAATCTTCGTCCGCGAAGCCAAGCCAAAGAAAGAAGACTGTTAGATAGTATCAGTCTAATTGATGGTTAATGGAAATTGAATATTACGATGTATGTCGGTATTTTAAAATGTCACCCCAATAACCAGGGGACATCTTGTACGCTGAGTATAAAATCCAAACCTTAATATCTTGTGGTTTAGAGTGTCCCCTTGGCGATGGACAACAGTATAAAACACTCGTATAACTCCCTTGGTCCTACCACTAAAGATTTTTCGACTGAAACTTGCATTTGGGAAGCTGGATTAATAGTAGTGTTATATTAAAACAGTAAAAATGTATTATGCCTAACTTACAATAAAATAAAATAACAACACAGCAAATGAAGCTAGCATCAGCTGATGAACAGTAAACAGGGACCCATGGTGTGTTCTGTTTACACTGCCTTGTCAGTGTACTTTTTGTCAACATTTCTAATATATTAAAGTATAATATACGTAAGAAAATAAATAAATCAATTTCAAGTAAATGGTAAAATTACTCGACTCGGTGTTTGTAACAGATGCCTAAATGAGGCCACTAGTATTCACATAATTGTGGGTAATTGAGAGTATTTTGCCATTACTTAAAATGAATTGGCTAAATTTTAAATAACCAAGACTGTGTTGCTTAGTAGTGTTAGGATGGTTGGTAAAGGACTAGACGGGATAGTCTTATACAACGAGTATAGGTCAAAGCTGACATTTTAAGTGGAAATTTTGGGGGTTGTCTTATACACCCAGTCGCTTTATACACTGGTATGTGCAGTAATTAATCTTAAAATGAAAATATTTTATTGTATGTCAGGAGATTTGCAGGTATTATTAAGTTATCAAGTAATGCTTTCTAAGAATTTGCAGAACAAATTTAATTGAGGATTGCTTTTGTATTTTTACAAAGTATAAGGAATGACATGGGGTTACAAAGATGACATAGAATCAATTCTTACCTGGAAGGTCAGAGAAATGCATATGTTATATGACTTACTCTGCCATGCTAATGGCTGAACCTGGATTAGATCGTACCTTGAAAATTTCTTGTCTCTATCTTATTGGAGGAAGTGCAAGAAGATTTACAGGAAAGAGAGTGGAATTTATCTTGTCAGAGTATGTGCAGAAGCTGAACCTGGGTCTTCAGGTGATGCCATAGTGAGAGTGATGGGGACCAAAGATTTTGCCACCTGGTGATGTCTGGGATCTTTACTTGTTACTACTGGGGGCTGGAAGATTAATTGGATGGCTGTGGTTGCAACCAAGCAAAGGAAATCTAACTGAACAATATATTGATAACTGACAAAGGTCAAATCTTCAAGAGTTTTATTCAGTTTGATCAGGACAATTATTGAGGGTGGCATGATTAGCGTAGCTGGTGGTGCAAAGCTGTTACAGCACCAGTGAATTGGGTTTGTATCCCGCGCTGTCTGTAAGGAGCTTGTACATTCTCCCCATGTCTGTGTGGGATTCCTCCGGGTGCTCCGTTTTCCTCCCACCATTCAAAAGGCACTGGGTGTAATTAGGTGGCACGGACTCATGGGCCGAAATGGGGCAGAAATTTGGAGAAATTTAAACATGGAATTAAAGGAAAGATATAATAGATCTGAGAGCTGACAACACTCAGACTGGAGACAGATGTTTGGTGATTAAGTAATTTGGAAGGATTGAAGGGTTGAAAGTAAACTTTTGAGAAGAGTTGTTGACAGGATTTGAAAAGCAAAGGAGCCAAGAAGGTTGATGGGAGTTTGTTATTAAGGGCCAGAAAATTGATTTCTGTTATCCTACTTAACAACTGGGACTTGAATTATTTTTATTTATTTCTTTTTGATTAGAAACATTTTCCGAGTGTTTACTATTTTTGGCAAAATAGACGATTTTGAAGAATTAAAAGGATCCAGGCAAATGCGTCAACTTTGGTTTTGATAATGTATTGGCTAAGACAATACCTAGATCTCATAAATGATTATATTAACAAAAACTTTGTTTTATTCTTGTCAACATCCATTCAAGCAATAACACTAAATTTCTGGTCTGATAACTGATAAATAATAGTGTGCCCTTTTCTAAAAGTGAAAGAAACGAAGTTTATTGAATTTAAAAGTTCACTTTTCCCCGTTTTTTTTTTAATCTCTGTCATTCAGCCCAAAACTGCCAAGGAACTTCTGGAGATGTTGGAAAATGGAAACCAGAACAGGACCCAGCATCCCACTGATGCCAATGCCACGTCCTCACGATCCCATGCTGTATTTCAGGTCGAAAGGAATGAAGCCAAACTCTCGGGATTAAAAAGCTTTTGTAGGAGTACACTGTATATGCTGACAAATAGGACGATCGTCGAAAGTTAAAAATTCATCTTAAAATCTTGGTCGTCCTATTCGCCGGGTCTAAAATCCAAACTTTGACAGAGGAGTCTCAGCATATCGCTGCCATCCTCCCACCAGTTCCGACGCAATCTCATGCACACCTTGTTAATTATCAGCGAAGTCTCCACGCTTGTCCATGGGGGTCCAACCATCTAGTCTGACTTCCATCAGCTCTGTACAGGCTTTAAATGGCCTTTGCAGAAGCCGATGGTGGTTTACTTTAAAACATTCAAATAAAATGAAAACCTTTACGTGGTCATTTGTTATTTAAAATATTATGATTTGCTTTTAACTGCATCTATTGGTCTGTGGTAAGTGCCAGATTTTGGGGGGGGAGGGGGGCAAAGGTGCCATCTGATACAAAGAGTATCGCTCAAAACCTACATTTTAGATGTAAATTACGGGGTTCATCATCCTATACAGAGTCACCCTATATGCCAGCATATACTGTTATGTGTACAACTGGAATTGGGTGCATGTTCATTTCATGATTGTAAATTAATCTAGTTTGCTTTTACAATACTTGCATCCATACATAAAGCATCATGGTCAAGAGCCCTATTAGGTTGACGTTAAATGCTTATCAAATTTCACAGAAAACTTGATTCTACTCTACTTTCTCTTGCAGATTGAACAATAAGCTCAAAAGGGGAAAGCCAAAATTACGAGAATAGTACGAAAGTATTTTGAGCAAAGAAAATTATTATTGTCAAGATGTAGTGGTGACCTAAAAAACTAGTGCCAGCCCTAATTGGAGAAGTTAATATTTTTAGTGCAATTTATTATGTTAAAGAACAAATTCTGTTCACCATGACCTGGCGGTGAAACTGCTGAGGAAGCAAGTACTGTTATTGGAACATTTAATCAAGCCATCTTATCACGTGTAATTGATGTATTCTCTCATTGTAAAACAGGTCCACGTAAAACAACAAGATCGCATTGCTAGCATCAGCAAGAATCTGCGGGTGGCCAAGATGTGCTTGATTGACTTGGCTGGATCAGAACGCGTCACTGCAACCAAGGCCCAAGGAGCACGGTTCAGAGAAGGAGCAAACATAAACCGCTCACTGCTTGCATTGGGAAATGTGATTAACGCACTGGCAGATGGCAAAGTAAGACACTTTCTATCTTTCAAGCAGTAAGAAAACATTTTATTTAAAACAAAATTTGTCACACATGTTTCCACCTCTCTACAATCCCAGTCCAGATTCAATTTATTGTGATACACAAAAAATATTTCTTTGGTTTGCTCTGCAAAGTTGAGCAAAAAGTAACCAACAAATCCAGCACCATCATTAAAATGGAAGCAAAGAGAATTCCTGTCTTTGAGCTGTAGAAAGTACAGCTTCTCTCATTTCTACCATGTAATTACATGCTGGACAAGTTCTCTTTGAACTGTGTTCCTTTCAGAATGGTGGCAGAATCCCTGCTGAAAATAGTCACAGTTCTATTACTTTGTGCATAAATGAGATACAGGTCCGAATTTAAAAAAAAATTGGCATTACTCAGGCCGCTATGACTCTCTATGTATATAGCAGAGACGATCGTGCTCCTTCAGGACTGTTCTGTGTGTGTCTCCCAGATCACAGCGGCCATGCTGAAACATTATTATGCAGGAGCAAGTCTCCTGTCTATTCATTTGCTGGAGGATGCCACAAGGCTGAATAAATTCATGAAAAGAGAGTTTATTGTCAGATATACAAATAAAATGTATAAATGCACTGAAATCATTACTTGTTGCGGCCACAGAGACGTGATCAATAGAATGAAAGAACTTTCCATCATGTACCGTGAGACAGAAAAAGAGATGGTAAATATAAAAGGAGAGATAATAAATATTCTCAGTTGCAGTTGGTGTATTTTTAAAAAGAGTGAGATTTCAATGGTATCGATGATTAAGAGTCAAAACCCATTCTAGTGGATATCAGATCAAACCGACCCAACTTGTGTCAGTATTTCAAAGCATTAAAACTGTGTAAGGATTAGAATCAATGTAGTGATTCACTAGTTTTATTCTGAGGATAACCCCCTCAACCCATGAGGAGATTGAACAGAATGCTTAATTGTTCTTAAGACATTCACCATATTTCACGTTGCTTTTGCAGAGGCATTTGGATTGAAAATTCCCTGGAAGTTTCTAATTGATGTTGGTGCTTGTTCATTTACCTATTTAGGGTAAAAAGTCCCACATCCCTTATCGAGATAGCAAGCTGACCCGCCTTCTTAAGGACTCATTGGGGGGCAACTGTCAGACAGTGATGATTGCAACTGTGAGCCCTTCAGCCAGTAGCTACGAAGATACATATAACACCTTAAAATATGCAAACCGTGCTAAGGATATCAAATCCTCGGTAAGTACATCTCATAATGCTAAAAATGCAAAATTATTTTTTTTGTTTTGTCATTTTCTATCAATCCTGAGAGAATTAATGAAAATGTAAGAGCATCTATATTTTTTTTTTTTTTAAATTTTTTATTTTTCACACCATAAATCACAATAGCCATGATAGACACTTTTTCTTTTCCACACATTTACAGTGACTTTTTCTCCCCCCCCCACCCCTCCTCCCAAGCCACCCCCCCATCCCCCCCCCCTCTCATCCATTTTAGTTATACAATCTAGGTTGCATTAATTCAGTTAGACAATGTTGTCATTCAACAAAAATACACCAGAAATTCTACTGAGTCCATTCTTTTCTTCTCTTCTCCTTCCATCAACTTAGGTAATGTTTGTTCCCGGTAGGTTTTCGCTATTGTATTTAATGTAAGGCTCCCATACTTGTTCGAATATTTCAATATTATTTCTTAAACTATATGTTATTTTTTCTAATGGAATACATTTATTCATTTCTATATACCATTGTTGTATTTTCAAATTATCTTCCAATTTCCAGGTTGACATAATACATTTTTTTGCTACAGCTAGGGCTATCTTAACAAATCTTTTTTGTGCATCCTCCAAGTCAATTCCAAATTCTTTATTTTTTATGTTACTTAGGAGAAAGATCTCTGGATTCTTTGGTATATTGTTTTCTGTTATTTTATTTAATATCTGATTGAGATCATCCCAAAATTTTTCTACTCTCTCACATGTCCAGATTGCATGAATTGTTGTTCCCCTTTCTTTTTTACATCGAAAACATCTATCAGATACTGTTGGGTCCCATTTATTTAACTTTTGCGGTGTAATGTATAGTCTGTGTAACCAATTATATTGTATCATACGCAGCCTCGTATTTATTGTATTTCTCATCGTTCCAGAGCATAACTTCTCCCATGTTTTAAGAGCATCTATATTGATGATATTTTTGTAATATCACCTTCATTCTTGGATCTAGCTTTGAGCCCACATTTATAAAGGGCAACTCAAAAAATGAGGATGGAATAATCCTTTCAATTATTCAATTCTATCTGCAGCAATAATGTAAGGCACTAGTTCATGTCTGATTCCCATGGGTCAGATCTAAAAGATGAAGGCTCCTGGGATCCACAAAGACTTTGTAGATTGTATTCCAAATCAACCGAGCAAGATCTTGGATAATGGAGGAGAGCTGTTATTGGGTTTTTTTTTAGACATACGAGCCCATGCCACCCAATTCGTTTAAACGGTGGAAGGAAACCAGAGTTCCCAGGGACATGGGAAAAACTTAAAAATTCCCTACAGTGAGCTCGGGATTTGAACCCTGATCCTGATCGCTGGCACTGTAACGGCGTTACGCTAACCACTACACCAACTGTGCTGCCCAATGTTCTGTGCAGGGATCAGTGCTGGGACCTCTGCTTGTGAAATATAAATGGTTTGAATGAAAAATGTAGGCGGGCTCAGTGAGTTTGCAGGAAAATGTAGCAATTGGCAGAGTTGTGGAGATTGAGAAAGGTTGACAAAAGATGCAGCAGAATATCAATCAGTAGGTGGAGAGATGGTCGGTGGAGTTTAATTTGGACAAATGTTAGGTATTGTGAGCCTGGTGGAAGCCAATTCAAGAAACATTTAGACAGACGAATGTAAAACATGGAATGGAGAGCTATAAACCTTGTGCGAGCAGATAAAATTAATTTAAATTAGGATCATGGTCAGCGCAGACATGGTGGGTTGAGCATCCTGTTTTATATATTGTTCTATGAACTACGTAAAATTATTCTCAGTGGTGCAGTTAAGGACGAGCTGGAGCACTGTTTTCCTCCTTCCAGACAACAACTTGAGCAGTCTTCTCTAGTTTAGCCCTGCACCAGTTAAATTTTTGGCTAAGTGCTGAGATGTACTTCATAAAAGAAAGTAAATATGAAACAAAAAAAAATAACCAAAAGAATTCATTGGGGCATTTTTGAGTGAGATCTGGTATATGAATTGCTGGGAATGGGAAATATGCTGGTGCAGTTGAGACATGCTTTAATGAAGTTAAGGTTGAACTGCATTGTAAAGAGCCGACAGCTTAACTACTAACCTGAGGCGTGCGTGATATGCAATACACCTGATGTTCCCTCTGTACAGAGAAGAAAAGAATTGTTTTAATCCCCAGCTTTGTGATCCATTAACTTACTGAATGGCAAGCAGAATAAGGCGTTCCTTCTTTTCAGAGCAGTAATTTACAGTGATTGAATGTTAAATCCATTTTCAATCATGAAATCTAGAATTTGCGGAACAGATTCTTCTGTATGAAAATGGAAAAACAAGCAATTTGGGATTTATTTAATCTGACACACTCCTGAAGACAAATTGCCATTTTCACAAATTGAAAGTAAATGCCAGAATAGAGTTAATTGAACTTTCAAAGAGGAAGAGAGGGGTAAGTTCACTCCAAAAATGTTTCTGGCATTACTTAATCGATTGCACATTTGTAGTGTTTTTGTTATTTTTCTGCTTGAGTTTGATTATTTCAACATGGACTCAGTTTTAAGCATTGCTAATCATGATTTTTCTTTGCGACTATTTCTCCTGTGAAACCTGCAGGGTTCCTGAGCTTAATGCGAATGGGAGAAAAATACAATTATATATAGATAATGATCTTGTGTTTCCCTTCCAGCTGAAAAGTAATATTGTGAGCTTGGACTGTCATATAAGTAAATATGCAGCCATATGCGAGGAGCTACGGAGGGAGGCAAGTGCTTTCTTTTAATTACTCGGAAATCCTAAATGGGCAATTGTCGATTAAGCAGTTCAGAATTTGATTATTAGAATATTCAAATCCACAAGTGAAGAGCAGTGAGGCCAAAGTTGCACAAGTCCAATCTTTGTATCTTTTTGCCCACAGTGAATTGTTGACTACAATAAAAATCCCCTGTATCTGGCATCTTACAGGCATGGTGGATATGTGAATTTTTCGGTTGCCTGAGACACTCTTACAATGCCTAACTAATACACCTGCATTAAGAATAAAGAGGGTTTCTTCCCCTCACCTACTCATCAGTGGCTGAAAGATATTATGTTTTGTTTGTTTAGAAAAGATTGGATATTCAACCAATAATTCGAGCATAAGTTTCCAAATGTTGTGGGGACCATTTTTGAATACAATTATGTATTATGAGAAGCAGTTATCAATTTGATAATTATGTTCTTTGTCATTTATGTTGTCAATGTACATATGCACTAAAATTCTTGCTACAGCTGAACAGGTACTTTACAAAGGATTTTAAAAAAAAACCCACAATAGTATGCATTAAATTAAAAAGAGAAACTACAAAAATAGATCATGAATATTCAGTTACCATGACGCAAACTTTTTTTTTAAAAGAGGCATTACCAAGGTGCAGGCCTGCCTTTTTGTGGGGTTGGAGTAGTCCATCATGAGTGTGGCAAGGGGAGTTCAAAAGCCAGCATCAGGGAAAAAACTTCTTGAACTTGAGTGATGTTGGTCTTCAGGCATGTGTACCTTCTTCCCAAAGGTAGCAGCAAGAAATGGTCACCAGGCTGATGGGGTTCTTTTATTAATTAATTTTCAAGTCTTTCCAAAGCCTAATACATTAAAACCACTGATGTCCAGCACCTATGGGGATTGATAGATGTTGAATATGTGAGCTTTCCAGTTGCTTTACACCTGCATAAAGAATAAACCGTATAAAACACAAAAAAGACAGTGCAAAATGCAAAGTAATTTGAAAATGAAATCAGTATTGTAGTCCTTAATTATTTAAAGTTCACTTTAATCGGGTCATTCCTGTAACTTTCAAAATTTAAGTTCGAGCCCTGGTTGCTGATGCAGTAACAGAGTTGCACTAACGGCTA
Organism: Narcine bancroftii; assembly: GCF_036971445.1. Classification (NCBI taxonomy): domain Eukaryota; kingdom Metazoa; phylum Chordata; class Chondrichthyes; order Torpediniformes; family Narcinidae; genus Narcine; species Narcine bancroftii. Next base: position 66,983,779 of record NC_091481.1, read on the forward strand.
CACTAACTGTGCGACATCATAATGAACCTCCCACCACCCAAGTTTGCAGATAGAGCCTTACTAATATATCTGTAAATAATAATAATATACTAATAAAAATAAGGACTCCTACTAAACAGGGATAGGAAGACCCTTTAAGAGAGTCACCCCAAAGGCAAGCGGCACCAACCAGTTCTTCATCCTGGGCGAAGCCATTGCTGTTTCAAACAGCTGCTATGAGCGAGCAAAACATGAACGAGACACCCCGCTGGCTGAATATTTGCTCTCATCTTCACCAAAAGTTTATGTGTTACTTCAGAGAACATTTACTTTGCAATTTTATTTATTTCCCTCTTTTTTTTTTGCTGATTGCTTGAAGTCCGTCCAGGAAACAAGGATTTTACTCTATATCATCCAGCATATAGGGAGGCTGAGAGGAGGTGGACGTTCAAACTAAGCCTTGTACTGGCACAAACTGAAGTACTTACCAGATGCATTGTGCATGAACCTGATTGTAGACAGTTGTCTTTATTATCCCACAACAATCACTTTTAGGACCAGTGCTCTTTACAGTCTTCATGAATTTACTGGACGTATGTGCAAGAATATAAAGTATGCAAGACTGTAAAAAAAAAAAAAAAAAAATGCAAAACTAGTACCATCAAATCTTTTGAGTACTGGGGGAATAGGTCATTACTTCGAAAGGTGCAGTATAATGCATTTAGGTTAATCCAATGTTAAATATACATCCACCTTAAAGATAATGGAAGAAAAAGATCCAGCTGTCATCATCTCTAGATAAATACAATGAATCCATAACTGAAGCATATAAAGAATTTGGTTGTATTCACCATAAAACAAAGCATACCATTTGTCTGTGATCAGAATGATACTACTTTTCCATTAACCGCACATTTTACATTTCTTTCACCTACTTTCCTTGTCCTCTCTTTTGTTAACCCATCAACCAACCGCACCCCATTCCCTTTCCCCATCCCCGTCAAACCACCTCCACAAGTCCTGCCCATAAATTAAAAATTAACTTGTTGAATAGTGAAATCTGAAGAAGTGTTAAGAAAATAATTATAAATATCAGTGTTTTGTCCAATTTAAATATCATGGTACATTGCAGTTTTAGTTTTGAAAAGGGAAATTATGGCCAATTTTTAGCTCTAGTATAAAACTTTACAACTTCTGAATATTTGATGAATTTCCTCATGCAAGATTAATTGCCGCTCATTATTCTTCCTCCATCTGCCATAAAGATGTTCCCTCCTTTGGTGAGGCATATATTCCTCCCTTCATTAGAAATTGGGCATTTTCACTGCAACTTCCTACAGGGAAAGTTCTTGATTCACATTTCTGTAAGATGGATCCAAAATGGCAGTGCGGGTGTAGCCTGCAGACCGGGTGCTGCAGGATCTGTCCCAAGTAGGCACCATGCATAACCTTTGACTGGATGAGGATAGATACTAGAACACAAGGATTTGGATGTTGAAATTTGGGGAACGCCAAGCAAGACCAGACATCCGAAAAAGGCCGCAAAGTGTTCAGACTCGACAGCTGTGAGATGGAGCTTACTTGGAGGAATCGATGGCTGAGGGAATCAAGGCCTCTTAGGGCAATGTGACCTTCAGTCTTTAGCGCCGGAGTTGATGTTGCCTGTTGCCAGGGTCATGGAGATGGCGTGGCGGAGTGTCTGACACCCAAGATGTCTGGACTGGCAGAGTCATGGGTCTGGTTTGGGGGTCCTGAAGATCCATGTCCAGGATTGCTGGGGCTTCATGGTGGACGGAACTGTGTCTTCGACCTCGAGAGGGAGCGAACTGTGACACGGTTTCCCTTTTAAAAAGCTGACAGCTGGCAGAGTCCAGCAGATGTTGATAAACCTGGCCTTGATGGCAGCACAGTAGCTAGCCCACAGCAGCCTCTTCGGATCGGGTGAGCGGTCTTTTCAATTGTGTTAGCGGACATTTTAACATCCAAGGATATATTTCGACCTGTCTCTTCTCTAACCATAGCCCAGCCTCTAAATATCAATGTATTGTGGCACTGTTTTTTTTTAAAAAAAAACATTTTAAGTAGTTTGTGTTTAATTTGGAACTTATTTTTGAAATGTTTTATTGCTCTGCGGGGATACTGTGGCAGCTAAGGTCCAAGATGGCAGCACAGCAGTTGCTTGCAGCGGCCTATTCAGAATCTGGTGCTTCTGCTCCTATGCTGTTTGTAGTTATGTTGTTTATATGCAGCACCACGGGTTCAGGGAAACACTTTTTTTCTTAAAACGACGAATAAAGTCTACTACTACGACTACTATTGTATCTAAATTTTGGAGAGCTTTGTCACTTTATCTGGTAATGTGTAATGGTAGCAAGTTCTAATTGGCTGATTATGCTGTTTTCTTGTTTCTTTGTGCTTGGACTATTATGTTTTCATTCTCCTTCTCCAACTTTTCAGTGCAAGCTCTAGTTTATAATTAGGATCTGCCAAATTACTGGTGATGTTCCTGTGCTTAAAAAGAGCAGCAGGTTGCTCAGACATGAACTATTCTGAATGTCTTGATCTGTTTTGAATTTGTTATTTAAAACGGGGTCAGGTTTTATTTCAGCTGCTTGTTCCTCTCTCCCCATCGAGAAAAGCTATTGTATGTAAAACCCTTGTCCAAAGGTTAAACTGAACAGATGAAATGGAATCACCTTTCAGGCTTTGGGTTCTTCGTTGGGAGGTGTGCTCCTCTGTTAACTTTAAAGTACAGTAAAATCCCTGGTAACCGGCAGCCTCAATCACCCAACAAAAAAAAGGAGGGGGAGGAACTACAGATGCAGCAGTGGTTAAATGTTCAAAGAATGTGACTGAAAATAAAGTAGAATGGTTTAAGGTTTATCTATTTTATGCAAATGAAGTTTGTTCAGTACAAGTACAGCAACATAATTTTGTCTTTTGGTTTTTTTTAAAGTGTTCTTAATGCAGATGTATTAGTTAAGCATTGTAAGTCTCAAGCAACCAGAAAACACTCTTATCCAGCATCTATCAATCCCCATAGGTGCCAGATACCAGAGGTGTACTGTAATATCATACTCTTCCTGCTATCCAGAGCACTGCTGATTAGAAATGGCTTTTGTAAAGAAATTGTAAATTAAAATATCTGCTCTTAAATATTTTATTTACTAAGATTTTGTGGAGTAAATTGATGTGCTGTAAAGGCCGTGAGGGAGATTGTTTCAGTCTCAGTGCATCTTAGTTGAGGTGCTAGTACCAGGCAAACAATAATCTCAATCATCCAGGAGATTAGCTTTTTCATGCTGTTGTTGGACCAAACAAGATTTTGTTTTCTTCCTTGGTCATGTCAGCGTTAAAATTAGGCACAGCTCAAACTAGATGTTCTGCTCTTCAGTCCTGCTGTCATTTATTATATCCTTTTTGAATTGAGAAACCCCAGTTCTGGGGTGTGCCTGAGGAAAGAGGGAGGGAGAAATTATGTGTGGCTGCCCTCTGGAATTTTGTTTCGAACATTGAAGACTGGGCAGTAACAAATTCCTCGGTGATTAGCCACAACCAAATGGAGTTGAATGGACAGTGACAGACTCTTTTGGAATCTCCTTTATCTGCAGGTCACGCAACTGAAAGAAAAGCTCAAGGCCTATGAAGAAGGGAGGTGCGCCATGACTAGGAATGACCCAAGAGCAGGCCAAGCGGTGATATCCCTCCAACAACAAGGGTAGGATGCCTGGTTTCATTCAAATATGACCATATCAAAGCAATTGGACAGATTGGTTTTAAAGATTGCTTCAGGTCGTAATAGTCGTTGATTTAAAGCTAGTTGAGTGTTACTTATTCCATGAAAAGCTAATAGTCCTATTAATTTATGTAATGCTGGGGTAATTCAAGAACAATGTAACTCAAAGCAGCTACATGCTAATTGCTATTGCAAAGAAGACTCTTGAGAGGAATCTACTCAATTAGATGTGTTCATAATTAGATTTAACTTCATGAAATTAAATTATACATATAATTATTGCATTAAACTCTAGTCATCCCACAGACCATTGCACATTTGTAGCATAGATTGATTTGAGCACCAATGATTCTTTACACTATTGGCTGTCATATGTCTTTTGATTTGGTTTAATGCACGTGTGACAAGAACCTAAATTAAAAACACACAAAAATTCTGGAGCAACTCAGCCAGTCTTGCAGCATCCATAAGAGGTAAAGCTGGTTCAGTAGCACTTCCTCAAAGAATAAACAAAAAAACAGGAGGACATCTGAAGAATGGCTGGGGGAGGAGTCCAGATCAACAGCTAAAAGGTGTTAATTATGATGAGAGGAAAGGTGAAAAATGAAATGTTGGTAATATCTCTTTACTTCCTATGGACGCTACTGTGGTGCAGCAACTGATATCCAAGAACATGGATAATGTAGAACTGTAGGACCGTATTTATTGTACATAAAATACCTGGTCCATGGTGACCATGATTCCCATCCATAGTAATCCCCACAATAGAACCAAGTCTCTCTTTTCCTATCCCTATCCAAATGCCTTTTTAATGTGATTATATCTGCTTCCACCATTGCCTCTACCATATCCTCTGGATAAACTTATCTTTCAGATCTTGTTTACATTTCTCCTCTTTTACCTTAAACCTATAGCCTCTAGTTTTTGACAACACTGCTTTGGAAAGAAAACTCTGACTATCTGTCCTTTCTATGCTGCTCATAACTTCTGTAAATTCATCTTCACATTCCTACCTATCATATTTACAAAGGCAGTTGGAGATGCCCAATTAAGTTCTAGCTCAGCCTGCATATCATGCATCAAGTTTGAGGAGAGCCAATATAGACTGTTAGAAATCTGAAGGAGGGACACAGAAATTTGATTCCACAGTATGTTTTAGTTGATTGAGAAAGTGATTTATTGTACATAAAATACCTTGTTTGGGCTGTTTATACATTATAAAGTTCAACATTATATTGAAGCTTCTTAATACATTGGCTAAGTTACAGATAAATTATTAAGTCCTATGTATGGTAACAGAGAGGTTAAGTTACTGGACTAATATCCAGAGGCCAAATCTGTTGGCATGACAGAATCCCATCATTTAAACAGAGGAATTTAAATTCAACCAATTGAATAAATCTAGAATTAAAAGCAGATATTGGAAAATCTAATGTTACTTTACCTCGTCTTTTCTGAGAGGTTGGCGAATCTGGAATTCTCTGGCCCATGGGTAAAGGAGGCCAGATCATGAGATATATTTAAGATGGAGATAGATAAATATTTGAAAGATCAAGGAATTAAGGGCTATGAACAAATGGTACAGAAGAGGTGTGGAGCCCAACGTAGATCAGGTTGAGGGGCTCTGGCCATCCTTGCTCCTGTTTTTGAGTGTGTTCATCTAATGTTAGTCTAGAACCACCAATATGGTTTATTCTTACCTATTTTGTTCATAAGGCAAAATGACAACAGACGCCATCCATATCTCAGGAGCAAACAAAGAAATTAGGACACCATAGTATAGGAAAGACATGGAAGGCCGTGAGAGGATGTAGAGTGATTCTAGAGTAGTTGCTTTTGAACAAGGAAGGTTTGGAAATTTGACAGAGGTATACAAAATCTCAGTCATCGAGGGCTACATTGTGGAAACAGGTCGTCCAGCCCTCTGTCACTGTCAAAAATTATGTGAAATTCGTGGCTGAAAATAAATGTCCTTTCCTTTACTAACTGAAGCATCGGCGACAAGAGCAGAAAGGTTATACGGAACTGCATAAACAGTGGGGGAAACCACTGTGGCTGCATACAAATCTGGCATCACTGTGCGGGGATGATGTAATGTAAGTCAAGAGGAGGTTGATGAGGATTTACCAAGAGAATTTCAACCATTAAGGATGATGAAATAAATTTAGTTATTTTTTTAGAACAGTGAAGCTGAAGAGAAATTTAATTGAAAGCCCGAAATGGAAATCAAGAATGCATTTCACTTAGAAGAAAGTAACGGGAAGCAAATATTTAATCCAATTGGTGGAAAGACTAGAGTTTTCAGATCTATTGGCAGAGTACATACATGACATTACATACAACCGTGAGATTCTTTCTTCCTGTGGACATGGCAGAATTACCACTAATTGGTAGTGCAAAAAATAAACTGTACACAGTGTAAACATGTAAGCAAAGAACTGTAAACAGATAGCGAATGTAAACAAACTGCAATACAGAGAGAACAAAAAGAAAATCAATAAAGTGCACAAGTAAGAGTCCTTAAATGAGTCTCTGATTGAGTTTGTCATTGAGGAATCTAATGGTGGAGGGGCATCAGCGAGAACAGAGTGCGTACTGGGGGGTGTGGATCCTTGATGATTGCTGCTGCTCTCTGATGGCAACGTTCCCTGTAGATGTACTCAATAGTTGGAATGGTTTTGCCTGTGATGACCTGGGCTTTGTTTACTATGTTTTGGAGGGCTTTAAGCTCGGGGTATTGGTGTCCCCATACCAGACCATGATGCAGCCAGTCAGCATACTTTCCACCACACTTCTATAGAAATTTGGCAGGGTTTCTGGTGTCATACCAAACCTCCACAAACTCCTGAGGAAGTAGAGGCGCTGATGTGCTTTCTTCACGATGCCATTGGTGTGTTGGTCCAATTCTCTGAGACAGTGACTCCCAAGAGCTTAAATTTGCTCACCCTCTCCACCTCTGATCCCCCAATGATCACTGGATAAAATACCTCTGGCTTTCCTTTTGTCAATAATCAGCTCCTCAGTTTTGGTGACATTGAGTACAAGATTGTTTTTGGTGCACCATTCAGCCAAGTTTTCAATCTCCATCCAGTATGTTGACTCATTCCCTTCCTTTATACAACCCACTACCATGATATCGTTGGCAAATTTCTAGATGGTGTTATTGGTGTACCGAGCCACACAGTCATAGGTGTAAAATGAGTAGAGCAGGAGTTCTTCGGTACTGTTGGGTATTGTAAAGGAAAATTTTTTACCAGTCTTCACTGATTGTGGAAATACTTTGTCATCCAGAGGAAGGTGGGCAGTAAGGGCATAGAACTCACTATTAGAAGGGAAAGGAAACTATCACTTTAACTTTAAAGTATATGGAGTTGCCATAAGCTGAAAGTCTGAGAACCAGGGAGTGGAAATTGATATTGGCACGGGTAACTGCCTGCAGGTGGTCTGGATCAGAGGTCAAGAATCAGGCAAAGAATGGGGGAGTCACGTGTTGGAGTAGTGGCTGGTCGGGTAGAACCAAAAAAAGCTTGGATAAAACAAACATAACACTCAGGAAATAGAAGATAAAGTTACAGAGAAGAACCAGAAGATGGCACTCAAAAAAGAGAGAGTAAGAACAACGGAGAAAAAAGAAGGAAAATCACCAGAGAAGAAAGAAGGCCTTCCCTGCATGCAGGAGCAGGGAGCTACGATGGTGAAGAGCGGCCCATCTCCGAAGTTGGTGAGTACCCAGCGAAGTCGTGACCTCCCGACTGGTGGACTTCAAAAATGGCTCTCGGAGCCAAACAAAAGTGTGCAGTGAGCAATCAAAAGACAAAGTGAACACCGGCGGGAGGGGGGCTCAGTCGAGGAGTGGGCAGCCACAGCGCGACCAGCTGAGAGACGCCCAGCATCGGGGGGGCTCAGCTGGAGGAAACCTACAATCAAGAAAACCAAAATAATGGTGAGAAAAGAATCGAGGGGCCAGAAGAGGGAGAACGGCGACAGGGTGATCGACGACGAGACGATCTACAGCAGGAGGCCCAGCAGACAGACAACCTGCGACCGGAGGCCCAACAGCAAGAGGCCCAGCAAGAGGAGGACGGACAAAGACATAGAAGTAACTCATCAGAAAGAGCAGAAGAGACACAGATACAAAGAAGAGAAGAAGACACAGACACAGAAGAAGAGGAGGAAGAAGACCAAGATCTTCACAGGGAAAAAGAAGGTAAAACAGATGGATAAAATATAGATAAAGCCTTTTTTGGAGCAAATGAGGCCATTAAAAGAATGGTTATTAGTAGAATTTAGTGCAATTAAAAGAAAAATAAAAAGAGCAGAAGATAAAATCCAAAGTTTAGAACTGGTCATGACAAAAATAGGGAAAAGAGTAGAAAATGTGGAAGAACGAGAAACGGCTGTAGAAATGGAAGTAAATGATTTAAAAGAAAAATTGGGAAAAAAATGACAAAAAAATTAAAGAGACAAGAGTTGTTATCTCAGAAAATTGATATGTTGGAAAACTACAGTTAGCGAAACAACATAAAAATAGTGGTCCTGAAGAAGGCTCAGACATGAAGGAATTTCTAAAAGGATGGATCCAGAAGGTTTTGGGAACGACAGATTTGCTTGAAGAAATAGAAATAGAAAGGGCACATAGAGCACTAGTACCAAAACTGCAGGCACATCAAAAACCAAGATCCAACTTAGTAAAACTTTTAAGATATATGACAAGAGAGAATATACTGGAGCAGGCAAGGAATAAAGTTAGAGAAGATAGTAAGCCATTGGAATTTAAGGGACAAAAAAATATTTTTTTACCCGGACATAAGTTTTGAACTCTTAAAGAAGAGGAAGGAGTTTAATACGGCAAAAATGATTTTATGGAAGAAAGGCTATAAATTCATGTTAAGACATCCAGGTGTACTTAAAGTATTTATACCTGGGGAACAAAATAGACTGTTCTCGGATCCAGAGAAAGCACAAGAATTTGCAGAATATTTGCAGGACAGAAGAAGAGATGAAGAGGAGTGACAAGAAAGAAGTCCGGCAATAAAATATACAAAAAGATATACATTATTTTCACTTTATATTATATGTAAAGATCTAAAGATGGAAAAGAGAAGGGAAAGGAAGGAAGGAAGAAGGGAAAAAAAGAGAGCTTTGTTATATGTATAGAAAAACAGTGTTTTCTGGGGGGGGGGGGGAGAATAACCGTCACTGCGAAATCAATTGACGCTTGCAAGTAAGATCACAACCAAATGGAAAGGGGAATTGTGGTTGCCCGGCAAGGGATAAGGGGCAACCCAAGGAGTGGGGGGGTTCATTTGGAGTTAAGGTGTTATTGGTTGTGGGGATTGTTGGAGTATTTTGTGTTTTAAGTGTGTTGTCATAGGGAAACTTAAAAGACAATAATGGAAAAAAGGGGATGGAGGTGGCGAGGAGGTGGAAAAGAGGTCTATATAAGATGGCCATGTTGAACTATATGACTATAAACATTAATTTAATACATAACCAAATTAAAAGGAAGAGGCTGCTAAATTTACTGAAAAAAGAAAAAAATAGATATAGCATTTGTTCAGGAAATGCATCTAACTAAGTGGAACATAACAAATTGAAGAGAGACTGGGTAGGACACGTAGCGGCAGCATCATATAATTCAAAAGCTAGATGTCTACCCATATTTGTTAACAAAAATGTACAAATCGAGATAGAGGAGGAAATAACAGATCCAGTATGTAATGATAAAGTGTCAGATATACTCAGAATTTTGGAATTTGCTTAATATATATGCACCTAATGATGAGGATCAAAAGTTTATGCAAGATATTTTTTTGAAGATTGCAGATACACAAGGAAATATATTGATAGGAGGGAATTTTAACCTTAATTTGGATCTAATTTTGGATAAAACTGGACAAAAGACCAGCAAAAAGAATAAAGTAGCCAAATTTATGGTTAAATGAATGCAGGGAATGAAACTTATGGATAAGCACCCAAAAGAGAAGGAATATTCATATTACTCAAGTAGGCATAAAACATTCAAGGATTGATATGTTTTTTTTGTCAGCTCATATTCAAGAGAGAGTCAGGAAAACTGAGTATAAAGCTAGACGACTTTCAGATCATTCACCCCCTGCTATTAGCAATAGAACTGGAGGACATCCCACCAAGAACATATAGATGGAGGTTAAACCCCATGCTACTTAAAAGCCAGAAATTTAGAGAGTTTATTGAACCCCAAATTAAAACATATTTTGAAATAAACACGGAATTGGTTAAAGATAAATTTATACTATGGGATACAATGAAAGCCTTCATTAGAGGACAGAAAATAAGTTATGTAACTAAGATGAAAAAGGACTACAATCGGGAAATAGAGCAGCTGGAAATGGAGATAGTAAGTACAGAAAAGGAACTAGTGAAAAGAGACGATATAAAGAAAAAGAGAGAATTGGTGTACAAAAAAAAATGAAACATTACAAACATACAAGGTGGAGAAGAACATAATGAAAACAAAGCAAAAGTATTATGAATTGGGAGAAAAAAAAACACATAAAATATTGGCCTGGCAACTTAAAACAGAGCAAGCTAAAAGAACTGTACTGGCATCAAGGAAAAAGGACAAACAAATCACATATAACCCAACAGAGATTAATGAAAACTTTAAGGAATTTTATGAACTATACCAAACTGAGAATGAGGGGAAGAATGATAAAATAGAAGAGTTTTTAGCCAAAATTGAACTGCCGAAATTGCAAGTAGAGGATTGAAACAAATTGATAAAACCGTTCGAAGTAGAGGAAGTACAGGATATATTAAAAAAGCTGCAGAACAATAAAACACCAGGAGAGGATGGATTTCCAATAGAATTTTATAAAACATTTAAAGAGTTATTAATTCCTCCTCTCCTGGGAGTAATGAACCAGGTAAAAGAAACACAAAACTTACCAGACTCATGCAAGACAGCAATAATTACAGTAATACCAAAGACGGAGAAGGATCCATTAACACCAGCATCATATAGACCAATATCCTTACTTAACTCAGATTATAAGATAATAGCGAAATTATTAGCAAACAGATTGGCCGGCTGTGTACCAAAAATAGTAAAACAAGATCAAACTGGATATGTCAAGAAAAGATGAACAGCGGACAATGTCTGTAAATTTATTAATTTAATTCATGCAGCTCAAGGGAGTAAAATACCAATAGTGACAGTTGTCTTAGATGCAGAAAAAGCCTTTGACAGAGTAGAGTGGAAGTATTTATTTAAAGTGTTACAGAAGTTCAATCTGCCAGAAAAATATATTAACTGGATTAGAGCATTATATAATGAACTGTAGGCAAAGGTAGTAGTAAATAGATATGTATCGAACCAATTCAAATTAAGTAGATCAACGAGACAGGGATGTCTATTATCCCCTTCATTGTTCGCCTTAACAATAGAACCATTGGCAGAGCAGATGACATCATAGTATACCTAACAGAACCAGAGAAATCAATAAAAGAACTACATAAGAAATTGAAGGAATATGGAGAAATATTGGGGTATAAGGTCAACACAAATAAACGCGAAGTGATGCCAATGAGTAATGCAGATTATACAGAACTTAAAAAAGAATCTCCATTTAAATGGCAAACACAAGCAATTCGATACCTAGGTATCAGGATAGACAATAACTTAAACCACTTGTACAAACTAAATGATCATCCATTAATAAAGAAATTACAGGAAGACTTAGAACATTGGAAAGAATTATCTCTAACGTTGATAGGGAAGGTGAACTGCATTAAAATGAATGTGTTCCCAAGGATTGTTTCAAAGGTTACCAATCCCCTTAACAGAGAAATTCTTTGTTGAACTAAGGAGAATAATAAGGAAATTCTTGTGGAAAGGGGGGAAACCTAGGGTAGCGCTAGATAAATTAACGGAGAGGTATAACCAAGGTGGTTTGCAGTTACCAAACTTCAGAAATTATTATAGAGCTGCACAATTAAGGTACTTATCAGATTTTTACCAGACAAGAGAAAAACCAGATTGGACTAGGATAGAATTAGATAAAATAGATAAGATGAAAAGCTGGTGCAATATAAGAGCTCACCAGTATTGCATCATTTACTTAATATTTTGGAAGAAGATGCACGTAGAAAGGAAAAAATAAATTACCAAATACCAAAAATGCTATTGGCACAAAACCCACTAATCCCTTTTACAATAGATAACCTTTCCTTCAGAGAATGGGAGAGAAAAGGAATCGAGAGAATAGAAAATTGTTTTTTGGGAAATAATTTATTAACATTTGAAAAGTTGAAGGACAAATATGAAATAACTCACGGTACAATATTTGCATTACCATCAACTGAAAGCTTATTTAAAGGATAAATTGGGAAACAGACTGAGATTACCTGAAGGAAGCAGCTTTGAATATGTGATTACAGACACAATGATAATTAAAAGATTTATAACAAATATGTACACTGAGCTGCAAGAAAGGAAAATGATGAAATAAGGTATAAACTCAAAGAAAGTGGGAAAAGGACTTAAATATAAAGATAAAGAATGAAACATGGGAAAAGTTATCTTCTGGAACAACGAAGAATACAATAAACACAAGATTATGTACGATACAGTACAATTGGTTACACAGGTTATATATCACTCCTCAAAAATTAAAAGAATGGGATCCAACAATATTGGATTGGTGTTTTCACTGTAAAAATGAAATGGGAACAACAATACATGCTATTTGGGCATGTACAAGTGAATACATTTTGGGAAGAACTAAATCAGATAAATAAAATCACAAAAAAACAACATACCAAAAAATCCAGAAATTTTTCTTTTAAGTAACATAAGAAGTAAAGAATTAGGTCTCAAGTTGGATAAAGCACAAAAAAGATTCATTATGATAGCCTTAGCAGTAGTAAAAAAAAAATGTATAATGTCAACTTGGAAAATGAAAGAGAGCCTGAGAGTACAGCAATGGTACATGGAAATTAATAAATGTATTCCATTGGAAAAAATAACATAACATTTTAAAAATAAAGTTGCATTGTTTGAAAAAATCTGGGAACCATACATGGAACACAACAGAAAGAGCTTGCCTCGGACCTCCATCTCCTAAAATGATAAGAAGATAAAAACGATTAGATTTAGTGTGTAAAAGTAGATGACACATTTTTCTTGTTTGTTTTTCCTTTGTGTGAAGATGTTGTTTTATGGTTTTATTGTATATGTTTAATATTTATTGGTTTTGGAGGGGGGGAAATGTCACTGTGTATATTTAATGAGAAACGTCTGTACATATTTTGGTTGATATGGTTTATAGTGTGATAAATTTAAAAAAATTTAAAAGAATGAGGCAAAGAATAAGGAGTCGTAATCTGTCTTAACTGCTCGGTTCCTTCTACACTGTTCCAATGAACATCAGCTTAAACTTTCTAAGGGCATTACATGACTCAATACCACCAGATAATAGATAAACTGCTTGGTGGAACTCAGTAAGTCGAGCAGTATCTGTGGAGAGAAAGGTAATGCCGGTCGGTGTTTTGAGTCATCCTTGCTTCAGGCCTGAGAATGGAGAGAGAACATTGTCTGTGAAAAGAGCGGGTTGGGGGGGGGGGGTGAGACAGGCCCCTGGGTAATAGGTGGACTGAGGAGGGATGAAGGATGACTGACAGATGGAGGGGGAGGGATGGAGTTGGTGGACAGAGAAAGTTCATAAATTGGTGGAAGCAGATAGAGAGAGGAACAAAAGGAGAGGTGGAGTGGGGGGGGGGGGTGAATGTGGAGTCGGAGGCATTTGTTGCAAAGTGATACATGGAATCACAAAGCTACCAATTCTGGAAATATCATTGTCGACAATGAAAACATTTGGGGTGAGATGAAGGGCAGATGGAACCATGGCAGAGGGTATTTGGTGAGTTTTCGGTGGATGAAAATGGGTGATGTGAGGGAGATGTGAGAAAGGAGACAAAAGTGGAAGGATCAGAGGAGGGGGAATAGAGAAAATAATACAGGAGGTAAGGGTTACCTGAAATTGAAACTTTTAATGTTCTTTCCATTGGGTTATTCGCTACCCAGGTGGAACACAATATGTTGTTTCTTGGTTTGTGTTGGGTCTTCCCCTGGCAGTGGAGAGAGCTGAGGATGGACAGGTTAGTAGGGGAAAGGGAGCTGAAACTGCATGCAACTGGGAGTTCGGGGTGGCTATTGTGGACAGAGCACAGGTGCTCTGAAAGTGGTTGTCAGGTCTGCTTTTGATCTTCCCATATAGAAGAGACCACATGGAAAGCACTGAATACAATAGCTGAGGTGAGAGGAGGTGCACAGCTTCATCTGGAAGGGCTTTTTAGGTCCCTGGATGGTGGGGAGGGTTAGATAATAATCGTATTCCTTTAATATCACGTCTCATTGTTTCTTTGCTTATTACTCCATACCCACCATTTGCCTTGCTGGATTATTGTTCAAATACATGGACCATTCTTTTCATTTGTTCTATCTCCTTTTGCATTAGAAAGGATAAAGGTCATTCACCCAGAGCATTAGCTGACCTGCATAGTATTTCAAGCATTTTGTTCTTTATTTCATTAAGGTTTCCAACATCTACAGTATTTCAGCTTTTGATTAATTTTGCTTCTTTTCAGATGCTATCCTGCATTTGAATTGCTTTCTTTAATACTGGCAGAACTGAAACTGCAAAAGCTCAGTGAGTGCCAATCCCTATATAACTTTGCTGGATTCTGTTCAGTGAACATGGCAGTGTGCCAGGCTTCTTGAATCCAGAAGGTCTGCATTTGGATTTCTTCTAGAGATGGAAAGCCAATATCCTCCAGTAACCAATGTAAAACCAGATAGAAACAAGAGCTCAATATTGTTGCAAGTCAGAACTGCTCTGTAGAACACCATGTATTTAACTACAGAACCACAGGGGAGAGTGGAGAGTAATTCATGGGATATCGATGTTTCTAACAATGCCATGTCTTATTCTGAAACCCTAAGTGCCCCTGACCTGAGAAGACAATTAAGAGCCAACCACGTTCGTGGTGTGGGGGTCATGTACAGGTTAGATCAGGTAAGGACAACAGCTTTCTTTCTCTGAAGAGCACAAGTAGGCAAGATGGGTTCTTCAGCAGTGTGGTAGCTTAATTGTTACAGTTACTGAGATACGCCTTTATTTTAAAGTTCCAAATTGTCTTCATTACTTGAATATGTGTCTCTGAATCAATGGTTCATAATTCTGGCTGTTAGTTCAATAACTTAACCACTAGCTCACTGTAGCCTTGCCTTGATGCACAAAGGGACATAATAAATTCTTTCCAAGCTCATGTAAAATGAACCCTAATTAAAGTCCTGAATAGTGGAGTGCTCACATAGAAATGGAACCTAATGTTTTCAAATACAATCAAACCAAATCAGTGATTGTTCCCATTCTTTTTTAGCTGAATGCAGTGGTTTTATTGGAATGTGCTACTCAATGGAAATTAGCACATTCGATCTCTTTGAAGACAATGCCTATTTGGATGGCATTTTGAGCCTGGGGAAATGTCATTAGGCTAAGGTGCTTCTGTTGTGATTTGGACAGAAATGTACTGTATATTAATGTAGTGTTCACCCTTTCAATGTGGTCTGTTATTCAAGCTGGTGAATGAGTTATTCATTCCCTGTGTTCTTAGTGCTCTGGAATTAGATTTGAAGAAATTAGGTTATGTCTTCAAATCACTTCGAACTACACATATGGCCAAAGGCAGACAAACAGGAATGCAAGTTAAAATTATGCATTCCCATTTGTAACTCAAAAAAAAACACTCTCTCCCTTAGTTTGTTGTCCTGCTGACAAACCTTTGGGTAGCTGAAAAGATTCTGAAACATGAGATATATTTCCTCCCATTTCCCCCCCCCCCCCCCCCACACCACCTTTTTTCTAATAAAGTATGTTTGTCCAACAGTGTAAAATGTGCAGGGAAACTGAAATTCCAAACAGCTGCTAGACAGGCTTTGCAGGAATTTGTTACTTTCCTTTTGATACTCAGGAACAGAATTCACTAAGGCTACTGCTTCCATGCACTGATTTTTTTTTTAAGAAAAGATTTTGAGCTCACTCTTCTCAGACAATGAACTCTTCTTGCGTGTCTCTTTATGATGGTATAAAAATTCACTCGGTAATGAGGTAACAATTGTGGCCAACAAAAAAAGTTAAACATAGTTTTGGATGAAAGGAAAAGGTTTATAATGTTGCCAAAAAGTGCATTGCCTCAGGATTGGGAAAATTGAGAATTCACCAATCGAGAAACAAGATTACGAAAGAAAGGCAAAGAGAATACAAGCGTAATATAGCAAGCAACATAAAAATTAAACTGCAATAGCTTGTACAGACATGTAAAAGCAAAAGTTAATGTGAATTTCTTGCAGACTGAGACCAAGAAATTATATTGATGAATAAGGAAGTCAGAAAAATAAAAGTACGTAGCAGTAGCTCCACTGCTCCCTGAAAGAACACACACACCAGACGGGTTGAGCTCAGTGAGCAGATCAGTTTATTGTAGGCTGCTGGGCTGGACTTGTATTCCCAGCCCGGACCTGGCTGAGAACCAAGCTGGAGGGCGCTGACGTCACCTGGGCATCATGTGGTGCCCCAGCGCGGGCTTCTGAGCCCCGTGCTGGGAGGAAAGGAACACACACCCCCCCCCCGACGGCGCCATTTTGGCCATCTGCCCCGCCGCGTGGCTTACAAGCGGGGTCAGTTCGCCTGCCTAGTGGTGAGCCGCCACACAGCCCCCCCCCCAGAACTGGCGCCAATGTCCTTTGTCGCCAGGCGGCCTCTCTTCTTGGGCTGGGCTACAACCATGGGCTCAGTGGGATTGAGGTATGCTGCCTTCAGCCTGTCCACGGTAAACAGCTCCTGCCTGCTGCCAATGTCCAGCATGAACGTAGAGCTGGAATGCTGTACAACCCTGTACGGCCCCTCTTGCAGTCGCTGCAGAAGTGCCGCGGTCGGGCCCCGGCGAATAAAAATGTACTCCTCGGAAAGCAGTTCGCCAGGAACGTGAGATGGCCGCGTGCCATGCCTGGGTGGCAGTGGGGTTTCGAACGAGTACAAATGTTCCCTGAGGTGAGGAAGTAGTTCGTGCGGCGACCGCTGGGGATTGTGACGAACTACCAGGTAGTGCCAGCAGCACACCGTAGACCAGCTCAGCAGATGACGCCTGCAGATCTTCCTTGGGAGTGGATTGGATGCCCAAGAGCACCCAAGGCAGTTCGTCTGCCCAATCAGGACCGGTGAGGCGGGCCATGAGCGCCGACTTAAAGTGGCGGTGCAGACGTTCAACTAGTCCATTACCCTGCGGGTGGTAGGCCATGGTACGGTGTAGCTGGGTCCCCAACCAGTTGGCGAGCTGTGCCTAGAGCACAGATTTGAACTGGGCGCCCTGATCGCTGGTGAGATGACCCAGGACGCCGAACTGGGCGACCCAACCATGCAACAGTGCTCAGGAGCAGGAGTCGGTGGAGGCATCTGGCATCAGGATCGCCTCAGGCCGACAAGTGGTGCGGTCCACCATCATAACATGTAACGGTTGCCCTGGGAAACAGGTAAGGGCCTGACGATGTCCACGTGAATGTGGCTGAACCATTCCCGGACGTGCTCGAACTCCTGTATGGGTGCCCTGGTGTGCCTGTGCACCTTAGACGTCTGGCAATGGGTGCATGTTCTGGCCCAGCCCGTGATCTGCTTCTACAGCCCACGGCATACGAACTGTTCGGCCACCATCCGGACCGTGGACCTGATGGACGGATGTGAAAGGTCGTGGATGTGGTGGAAGACCTGTCTGCGCCACTGCTGGGGAACCACTGGTCGTGGAGTACCCATGGAGATATCGCACAGAATGTTACCTTCGCCGCTCGGAGTCGGGAGGTCTCAGAACCGCAGGCCCATGATGGCGGTCTTGAAGGCCCTCGTCTCCTCATCAGACCTGGTCCCAGGTGAGCTGATCGAAGTTGAGGCCAAGCGTCAGCGCGCAGATGGCCAGTTGCAAGAGTGCATCGGCAACCACATTGTCCTTCCCCGCCTTGTGCTGAATATCGGTGGTAAACTCCGACACGAAGGAGAGGTGATGCTGCTGGCAGGCCGACCAGGGATCCTTTGCCATTGCAAGCGCCTGGGTGAGGGGTTTGTGATCAGTGAAGATGGTAAAAGTCCTCCCCTCCAAAAAATAGCAGAAATGCCACACCGCCAGGTACATGCCCAGTAACTCGCGGTTGAAGGCACTATACTTGTGTTCCAGCGGGCAGAGCAGACGGCTGAAGAATGCCAGTGGTTTCCAATGTCCATTCATCTGCTGCTCCAGGACAGCACCAACGGCTGTGGCAGAAGCATCGACACAGAGTGCCATATGCAGGTCAGAGGGCAAGTGTGGTGGCCTTCATGAGGGCATCCTTGGTGGCCTCAAATGCTGTGCAGGCTTCTGGGTTCCAAGCGAGCGTTTTGTGCTTGGCTGCGATGAGGGCGAATAGCGGCTGCGTGATGCGCACAGCTCCCGGGATGAAGCGGTTGTAAAAGTTGACCATACCCGCGAACTCCTGCAGCCCCTTGAGGCTGTCTGGACGTAGGAACTCCCTGATAGCGGCGACTTTCGCAGCGGCAGGCGTGGCTCCTTCGGCCGTGATGGTATGGCCCAGGAGCTGCATTGACTCTTTCCTGAACTGCAACTTATCCAGGTTGATGGTAAGGCCAAAATCGGCCAGCCGGGAGAAAAGGGCGCGTAGATGGACCTTGTGTTGCGCCTGGTCCTTGGTGGCGGCGAGGATGTCGTCCAAATAAATAAAGACAAAATCCAAGTCCCTGCCCACAGAGTCCATGAGGCGCTGGAAGGTCTGAGCGGCATTCTTGAGCCAAAGTGGGTGATGATGGCCGTCTTGGGTATATCCTCAGGTTGCACCGGGATCTGGTGATATCCGCGCACCAGGTCAACCTTGGAGAAAACCCTCGCACCGTGCAGGTTGGCCATAAAGTCTTGGATGAGAAGGGTGGGGTAATGGTCAGGAACTGTTGTCTCGTTGAGCCGTCGATAGTCTCCGCAGGGACGCCAGCCGCCGGAGGCTTTCGGGACCAGGTGGAGGGGTGAGGCCCATGGGCTGTTGGACTGCCGAATGATCCCCAGTTCCAACAGGTGCAAAAACTCCTCCTTCGCCACCTGGAGCTTGTCAGGCGGGAGCCGACGTGCCTTGGCATGAACCGGTGGGTCCTGGGTGAGTATGTGGTGGAACACCCCGTGGCATGGCGAGGCAGCCGAGAACTGTGGCTTGAGGAGTGTCAGGAACTCATCCAGGATTCACTGGAACTCGTCTCTGGGCGTACTGATCGTGGCCATCTGCGGTTGCTCGGAGCATGAGGCGAACGGCCTGGAAGCTACGGGCATCCACCAGACGCCTACCTCGAACGTCCACCAGAAGTCTGTGTGCGAGGATGAAGTTTGCGTCCAGGATGGCAGTTGGGAGTGACGAGATGGTGAACCTCCACGCAAAATTTTGTTGGCCGATCTGGAAGTGGACTGTCTTGTCTCCATATGTCCGGATTGCCATTGCATTGGCCACACGGAGGGGAGGTCCAGGAGGTCGGTTCCTGGACTCAACGGCCGTGGCCGGGATGACACTGATCTGGGCTCCAATGTCAACGGGGAACCGCCGGCCGCTGACTGAGTCCCGCAGGTAGAGGAAGCTGTGTCCTTGGCCACCCGCCGCAGCCATTAACAGCGGCCAGCCTGGTCGTTTCCCTGAAACGAGCAGGGCTGACGACACTCCGAGCCTTGAC
Organism: Narcine bancroftii; assembly: GCF_036971445.1. NCBI lineage: Eukaryota > Metazoa > Chordata > Chondrichthyes > Torpediniformes > Narcinidae > Narcine > Narcine bancroftii. The sequence continues at coordinate 67,003,285 of NC_091481.1, forward strand.
TCCCCAGCGCTGGTGGTAGAAGCAGAGGCCTGGAATGGATGCTGTGGCCTTGGTTAGGCTCTTGGGGGCCCCTACATCCGGTCAGATGCTCTACCGCAGCATTAGGGGCGGGCTTGGCATGGTCGTGCCCCTGCCTCGTGACCTGCAGGACCGCTGAGCCCTCCGGGAATTGTGCGAACCATAGCTCTTGGGCCTTCTGGGCGACCTTCCTCGGATCGTTGAAACTCTCCTGGACCAGCAGTGGCCGGATGTCCCCGGGCATATGGTCAAGGAAAATGCGCTCGAAGAGTGGGCAGTTGGTGTGCTCACCCATGAGCGCGAGCATTTCATCCATCCGCTCCATCGGGGACCTATCCCCCAGGGCGTCGAGGTGCAGCATCCGAGCGGCACCAAGGGATACTCCGAGGGATCCGGTAAGCACTCGCTTGATGGTCTCGTATTTGTCTTCGGCAGGTGGGTGCTGAATGAGGTGCAGCACCCGTCTGGCGGTGGCCTAGTCCAGGGCAGCGACCACATGGTAGAATTTGGTCATGTCAGAAGAAATCTGGCAGAGGTGAAACTGAGCCTCTGCATGGCCGAGCCACGTCTCCGGCTCCTGAACCCAGAATTCAGGCAGTTTCACGGCTATATCGCTGATCCCAGGCTCATTCATGATGGGTTCAAAGACGTTTGAACCAGTCGGGGTCACCAACTGTAGCAGCAGCTCCTCTGCACCTGAAAGAACACACACAACCAGACGGGTTGAGCTCAGTGAGCAGATCAGTTTATTGCAGGCTGCTGGGCTGCACTTATACTCCCAGCCTGGACCTGGCTGAGAACCGTGCTGGAGGGTGCTGATGTAACCCGGTCCCCCAACACGGGGCTTCTGAGCGCCGTGCTGGGAGGAAGGGAACACCCCCAACGGCGCCATTTTGGCCATCTGCCCCGCCACATGGCTTACAAGCGGGGCCAGTTTGCCCGCCAAGTGGTGAGCCGCCACAAGTAAATAATTTATGAGAAAACAATGGCTATGCACAGTTTCTCAATCAGATGGAACATGGAAGAGTACAGCCCATTACAGTCCCTTCAACCTTACAGAAACCTGTTCCAGCATTAATCTAACTTTTCCCAACCTCACAGGCCATAACCCTCTGACTTATATCCCATAACAGAGGAGTTAGAATAACCACAAACTGACAGATTGAATCAATATATAATATTTGGAATTAACCTGCACATGGTGAAATGTTGTGAATGAAGCACATTTGTCCCTTTTATTGTGCATTCTCCAACACACTATTGATCTATAAAATGAGATGACCAGCAGGATCTCCCCATGGGGAGAGAGGGAGCGAAAATGCAGGGCTGACTGCTGTTGGCTCCGCACGGGCTTTGAATGGCTCGTGGTTTTATTTGAAATCCCGCGACTGCGGGGTCTGAGCTCAAGATACCGGTGCCAATTAATTGGCAGCAGGCCACGATGGGGGGGGCGCTCTGATTGGAGCAGGTTACCAGAGGATGGGAAGATCACCCCTCGACTGAGAAGGAGGAGCAGAGGAGACGACCTTTGGGGGCAGTGACCATGGCAGCAGACCAGTGAGGGAACTCTGTAGCTGATGGACCAGTGCATGTGGTGGGCTTCTGGCAACTCGAGGCGATTAAACCCACGGAAGCTGTGGGCTGCTGGAGACTGCTATCAGGAGATGTGCCAGGCTGTGGACTGCTGGAAACTGGCTGGAGGGGTACCAGGGATCAGAACCGGGGCGTGAGGAATTGCCGAGGGCGTTGAAGGGTTCCTGACCACGTCAGAGGTTCTGATCTGGAGGTTGGGTTGCCAATGGTTTGGGCTGGACTCTGTGTGGCTGCAGGGTTGAATCTAGACACTCGGTGACTCTTGGGGGAGCTCTCTTTTGCTTTTCTCTCTCTGACTGTAAGAGGCACTTAGGCAATTCCTGCCAGTGGCGAGTCTATCTGCCTTGCAGCAGGCAAAAAGAAATTATGACTGTTTTATTACCATGATAATAAATTGAACCTTGAAGTGCTCCATTTGTAAATGTAAACAGTAAGGTGTTGGTTTGCTTGGTTTGTGGGATCTTTGAAACTGGGACAATGCAGTCTTGATCTAATTTTGGACAGGCACAAGGATGGGAGAGGTATGGAGCGCTATGGACTGGGTACAGGTCACTGGGGTTCGGCACAGACGAGAAGGGCCAAAGAGGTCTGTTTCTGTGCTGTATGGTTTCTATGTGGTGTCTCAAGACTTTCAAGTTTTACTCATAAATAATTTATCATTCCTTTCCAAAAGAGACAAAAAATGCTTTCAGAAAAAAAGCAAAGAATAACATCTCGAGTGATTGAGGAGTTGAAAGATATCAGCATAGATAATAAAAAAAAAGAAGGATTCATTGCTGAATCATCTACTCTTATTGCCCTTTTTATCCCTTTTGATTTTGGCTCGACAGTGCAGTCTTATGCTAAACTCAAGTGCATTTACCAATCAAGCATTGATCCAAAGTTTATGACATTGTGCAGGCATTCCTTTTGCACATTGGATTGGGCTACAATTCAAGAGGCAACAAATCTGCAGTTATGACCAATTATGTAGTTATAGTATAAATGCATAGCGTCAGCTTTTCTCAACTTCTATGCATACCACTGCGATCCACACTTAAATCATGGGAACATGATTGTACCTATTTTTGAAAATGGCTGCAGAAGTGCTGAAGTATCATTGTACCTGCTTCGTTGCTGTGCCACTTGGCATGGTGATAATTCAGTCCAAGCCCCTCAAAAGTGTGGTACTGTGCACTTGAGAATCATGAGATAATTTAACTGTTGAATATCTCTGTGTCCATTTGCTGGCATCAATTAATTTTCATGATGTTGGCAACTTTAAAAACTTTTGCAAAACCTGGAACTATTGCAAGAATTTAATTTACAACAGATTCTTCAAACTTAAAAGCTGTGCAAAGCACTCAATAATATGGTCTTCAATGGTAGATCTTAATAGTAAAATTTGCAAATCAATGCCTCGTGCTACTTCATGCTCAGCTTTGCTCCATTTAACTGGAAGGTGCCATTTGTAGTTGGTCCTGGCTGCCATTGAAAGTGCGTTACCTGTTTGGATATTAAAAGTTACCTCTTGAATTCTTTTCCATTTCTCTTCCCTTCGCCCCCCGCTCAACCCAACAATGCTGACGTCAAAATTTGGCCAGTTTTGTCCCCAAGAACTACCTAAGAATAATCAAGAAAAATGTATGTTTATTTCCATGTAGATGGCATCTAGGCTTTGTTTTATACTGATGGAGCAGCCATACCCTACAAAATGTTGTACATTGCAGATGCTGAACATTGATTTTTATCCCAAAAAATCAGTACAGTTACCTGATCTACAAAAACAATGAAGGGTCATGTACATCGTCACATTGGTTCTCTGTGCCACTGATTCATTTCCCATAGCAGTTGTATTTAACTTTGCAAACCCAAAGTTCGTCTGCACTGCAATTTGCATAGAAAATTCCAGCACCATTTTAAAAGGCTGAATCACCAAAAATTCTGTTTGTTTCTTCATCCAGCTTGGAGAAGTCCTTCCAGGATGCTCTTGATGCTCGCCAAGTGATTCAAAGGGACTATCTGGAATTGGAAGCGCATGCTACAGAAATGGAGCTGAAGGCTTTCTTTCGACTGCGGGACCAAGCGCGCGTTAAAATATTGTGCACTGAGCAGCAGTTGGAGCAGGTAAAGAGTCTTCATTCTGAATCAGCATAGACCTTGTCTGATACCAGGGACGGGATAACTGGGTGGTCCAGGTTGTGGGGATAAAATACTGAAGCTGCATATTCTATGCAAGTATTGTTCACAGTCATTTATTTTAATATAATGATTAAGACTAGACAGTCAAAGCTATGAAAATGCCATGCCTGTGTGTAATTCCAGCCTACAAACATTTCTACCCGTCACTCATCAAATGATCCTTGATTATAAATTCAACATTTATACATTAGATCAAGCCACAAAAATTGGTCGTGGTGCAAATGGACCTACGTGCCTTTCACAGTTCTTCAAACTCTACTGCAGGAAGGCCCATGCACAACTATCTCCTCGTCACGATCATTGATAAATGTGTTGTTTATAAGCTTAGAAACAGGAAAAAATGGTATTAGTAGTAGGCTGTTCAATCCTGCTCTCCTGATGTATCATTTGACACTGTTATAGCTGATCATCTCTTTTGATAGCCCCATTCCTGCCTTCTCTCCATAGCTCTTGATCTCTTTAGAATTACAAAATGCCCCCTTGTTGTGGTAGAGAATGCTATAGGTGAGATAAAACAATAAAAGGGAATAAAAATAAATGAAGAATTTTGCTGGTTTCTTGAGGCTACCAATTGCTTGAATTCTAGATAACAGGTTTTACTGTACTGAAGAGCATTCCTCTATTTTAGTCCCTACCTCATCTTCAGCTGGTTATTAAATGTGAATGATCACTTCACTCTCTTTATCCCACTGTCTTGTATGAATTTAAGATATTGAGCTGGAGAGCAATGTTCAAGTTTCTGCAATGCTCTCGGTTGCAATGGAGACCATGTGATATACCCTTCATTTGAGGAAATAACTGTTGTTGACAAGGAAATGCATTAATCCCAGAGCTTTGTGGTATTAGTGCTTTATTCAACTAAACGCTTTCTTCATTATCTAAAGTTATTTAATTCAAGTCAAATTTAATGTCATCTGATTTACAACCTGATGAAATAGCGTTTCTTCGGTCCTCATAGCAAACAATAATTATGCAGGCAAGTTTTCATCTATTCAAATCAGTAAATATAGTTTTTTAAATATGAGAGTCTTGGATGGTTAGTGGGAACAGTTCCTTTGATGGTTCTGCATTCTCACTGCCTATGGGAAGCAGCTGTTTCTCACTGTTTCTCGTGCTGCTAGCTCCGACACTCTCGATGGGAACAACGGAAAGATGCTGTGTGCGGGGTGGAAGGAGTCCTCACTGATTTTGCACGCCCTCCGCAGACAACGCTAGATCACTTCGATGTGGGGAAGGAAGACTCCAGTGATCCTTCCTGTGGTTTGGCCTCCGAGCCATTTCTCTGCAGCAACCGTACCACAGTGTGATGCATCCAGCCAAGACACTCTCGGTAGAGCTCGTGTAGAAGGTTGACATAATGGTGAGCAGTAGCCTCGCCCACTTTAGTCTTCTCAGGAAGTGCAGTCGCTGTTGCTACGATTTTAACGTTAAATTTGTCATGAAATGTCCCAGCACTGAACAAAGGTGAATGGATGACAGCTCGTACCTAAAATCCTTACCTAATTTATCTGCTTTGCTGAATGATACGTTTGGGTATTCAATTAGATTTATTGCTTTTGAGGTGATGGTTCATGTTTGTAAATCACTGTATCCCCAATTAGTAGTTCCCCTTGATGTGGATCTAACTGGTTGTATCATCATTAATGCAGAGAGGAACAAAGTTAAGAGATTGCACTTCCAAGCCTCTGCCTTAATTACTGTGACATTTGAATTAAATCATTGGATGAGGTAAAATCCTGTGTCAGACTATTGGATTTCTGTCATGTTTCTGGAAAGAGATGCTGAAAGGGTGGCAAAGCAGTTTCAATGGGGAAGTGGAAATCACTTCGTGTGGGCAATGCCTGTTTGACAATTTGTTTCAGAAAACAAACAAAATATCAAATGATTTTATTTTCAGATATCTGATAATTGCACATCAGAGGATATCATGGACCGTTAATCCAAAAGGGATCTTTAATTAGTAGATACATCCAAAAGCTATGTTTCCAGATGCTGAACTAACTATGAATAAACTGCTGTAAATAGGTCAGAACTAATAAATAACAAAAAGTGATATTCAACAGACAGGTAAAGAGCCATCAAGTATTCCCACTCCAAAGACTCTCCCTGTCTGAGGTCTTTTCGTATCAGGATAAGAAACCTGCATTTGAGTTTCTTTGCCTGCAGAAACTTGATCAAAGGTTGCCATGAGCTGCAGACTTCCCAAAGGAAGGGTAAATGCATGGGGGAGGAGAGTGGCAGGTGCAAGGAAAGCAGGGCAAGAGTTTCTCTGCATTAATCATCTGAAAGAACAAGAGTTACACACACACACACACACTTCCACAGAGTAATATCAAGGGTGTCTGTACCTCCAAAAGCCTAAGGGTTATTTATAAAAGTTTTTTTTTACAAATCGAAATAGTACTGTACAAATTCTGCATAGTGTCAGAGGAGATATCTTTGAAATAGAGACTAGAGACGGTCTGGAATAATAATGAGCTTATTGTCATATACTGAAGTACAATGTGTGTGTGTGTATATATATATATATAACTTAAATTCTTACTTATTGCAGCCAAATAGGTATTTTTGTTGAGAAAAAAACTCCAATAGTATTCAGTTACAATTAGTACAAGACAAAAAAAGTGATTTACAATAGTGCAAACAGGCACTTTTGTGGTGGTGAGATATGATTAGTGTAGTAAGGGAGGTTCAGGAGCCTGCAGCCATTGGGAAAATAACTGTTCTTGCACCGAGAGCTGCTGGATTTCAGGCTTCTGTACCTTCTTACCATAGGCAATAGTGAGAAGAGGTTGATGTTGGCTGCCTTCTTGAGGCAGCAACTCACAGATGTCTTCAGTGGATGGGAGTTCAGAGCCCATGATGTGCTTGACCATATTTGATGATTTCTGCAGCCTTTGACTTTCCTGGGCACTCAAAGTACCAAGACAGGCCATGGTGCAACCAGTCAGTACAATTTCCACAATATATTGGCAGAGGTTTAGTAGAGTTTTCAACGACATGCTAAATCTCCCCATACTTAATAGAAATTAGAGATGTTGGTGTGCCTTCTTCATGGTTGCTTCAATGTATTAGATCTTGGAGCAGTCCTCCTTTATGTGGCATCCCAAGAACTTGAAGGCACTTACCCTCTCCGTGCTGTTCTTTCTATGCAGGCAGGTGCATGGTCCCTTGGCCACCCCTTTCTAAAATCAACAATAAGCTCCAAGATCTTGTTGACATTGGGATCAAGATTAATGTTCTGGAACCACCCAACCATATTTCTGCTTCTGATTGGACAGGCTTCCTGTAAGTTTGAACGCAGCCAGGCATCTTCCAGTCGACGCCATGAGCATCTACTTGAGAAAATGCAGCAAGCCGAGGAGAAACTCCAGGAGAATGGGGGCCGTATATCCCAACTGGGAACTAAAATTGCTTCAGATGGTAAAACCACATCATTCCCTCAGGTAAGGGAGAGATAAACTTCTGGAATGTATGTTATCCTTATTCTTTTTGGGTTTAATGTCAGAAGGCAACAAATTTTAAGAACTCTTTCCTGTTCACTTGTATTAATTACTTAAAAATACCATGTATCCGTATGTAATATTTAAAGTGTCTAAAAGTCATCCCCCCTATTTTTGGCCCAAAATCTTTTTTAGATTGCATTTAAAAGTCAACCTTCCCACTACCCCCCCCCCCCCATTATTTTTGTCCCGGCTGCCGGACTTACCATCCGGTTACGGTCCAGGCTGTCCACCTATTCAAGGTCCCGATGCCTCAAATGACGCGGTCAAAAGTAGCATGTGTGTAATAGTTGACCCCCTTAATTGGACCTGAAAAATGGGTCCATAAAATTCAACTGTTACACGCGTATATACGATAGTTAACAATAGCATCGGTGCCAAATGTTCTGGAAAAGTTACTTGATTAAAATTGACTGAGGCTCAAAAGCTGTGTGATGCCTTTTTAAATCAAAGGGTGGATTCACTTCCTCCTGGTGATGCGTTAACTTTTCTGACTTCTTTTGAATGAGTTCAGGTTTAAACAATATTGTTTAAAGGAGGCCTCACCAAAATACCTCAGGGTTTAGTATCCTCTGCAATCTCACCTACCAGATAATTAATAACCACGATTTCTACCAAAGATCTTGATCTGGACTTCTCTTAGGTTTAGAACGTGGAGACTACATGGGATTCTAGAACCTGTGAGAAAATAATTAAATGTTCATAGAGTGCTGGGGTGAAACACTGCCATTGATTTGTTGTGTATTCGTCTGCAAGTTTTCCCTTTTCAATTAAAATATTCATTACTGTGCAGATCTTGAAACTGAATATGCAGAACCTTTTATTAGAGGCTGAAGTGAACAATTGCAAGCAACACAGCAATTATATGACCCACCTGATGACCTTGCAAGACCGAGACAGTCGACAGACCGAGAAGTAAGAAGCAGTTGGTGCTGTGCTGCGTTGGTTAACCTTGAAATGTTATTGGTAGTTGGGCCAGCGAGTTTGTCCTCAGTCAGAGAAGGGAAGGGAGCAGAGAAGCAGCCTGTATTGCTGATTTTTAATCTGCCTTTTATGCTTCCGGTTATGTGTATGAGAGCAGAGGACAAGATTGAGCACGTACGTGTTCACTTCCGACAGATCAATGTGCCAACTTGCACTCGGCCCAATTATGTCAGAACCATAAGTTAGGTGGAGAAAAGTGATTAGTGAAAAGATGTAGGAATTGGAGAGAACAAGCAAACATCAGAGACCACAGCCGCTAGAATCTGGAGCTTAAAAACAAACTACTGGAGGAGCTCATGGGTCGAGAGGCCTTCTTTAAATTCTTTAATTTTAAAAAAAATTGTAGCACAGTAACAGGGCCTTCCAGCCCGTGCTGCCCTAATTACACCCAATTGACCTCGGTATATTTTGAACGGTGGAAGAAAATCTAAGTTCTCAGGGAAAACCCACACAGTCACGAAGAGAATGTACAAACACCTGATAGACAGTGCAGTATTCGAATGCTATTCCCAATCACTGGCACTGTAGCAGCATTGTGCTAACCACTACGCTAACTGTGCCACCTCTTCGTGGAGGGAATGGAAGAATTGTCTGTCAACTTTCTGGATCAATATCCTGCATCGGGACTGAGAATAGAGAGGGAAGATGGCTGGTATAAGGAGGAAAGGGGGGAATTGAGAGGGACTAGTGTGCACCGAGGATAGGTGAGAGGAATTAAAATGGTTGGAAACCGGGCATTATAGTTTGGAGCTCCAGACAGATCTCAGGTGCTTGGTGAAACATTGACAAAATCTACAGATGTTGAGGAGGCCACACCAAGTGTACCAAATGTGTGTGTGTAACCCACTCTGCCTCACTTGGAGAGTCTGTGGCCCTGAATGGAGATGAGGGAGAGATGTAGGGACAAGTTTTCCACTTTCTATGATTACAGCAGGAAGTGCCTGAGGGGCTGGAAAGGAGGGTGGGGAGAAAAGGGCAGGTCAAGGAATCTGGGAGAGAAGGATCCCTGAGAAAAGTGGATGGGGAAGATACCGCTGGTGGTAGGATGACATTGAAGAGGGCAGAGGAGAATGTGTCAGATGCCGTCTAGTGGGATGGAAATTGAGGACCAAAGAGGCTCTGCCTAGATGGTGGGGAGGTAGGATGAGAGCGGAAGCTCTGCCTGGATTAAGAGAAGAAAGGGACATTTTACTGCTATTCAGTCGTGAATTTTTAATAACAAGGTACTAAATGCTAGCAAAAATTTAATGGAGGTCAAGCTGTTCTAAAAAGAAAGTCCACCACTCCCCAGACTGAGTTGTTGTCACAGTACCTCGAACTTCCTTTTGCAATTCCAGGTTAGTGACAACCCTGCTTCAGATTGTACGGAATCAGTTTAACATGCTGAAAGAAGCTCGCCTGGCCACTGCGGAAACGGAATCACAGTTTAATGAATTGGAGCGTCTTGTGCGAGGAGAGAAAGCTGTCCTCTGGGCAGATCAATTAAACGCCGAAGAATTTAAGGAGAATCAGCATTCAGAAGTAACAGCTATAGTTTCGAAACTGCACCATCTACCCAAGAACCTATTTGAATTTACCGGTAAGCCCATTTCCTTCTTGTGTCCTGTGGCACACATTCCAAGAAAATGACTTGTTTTTATGGCTGCAGAATTTATCTCCTCGAAACCTACTGCCTGGTTAAAAATGTTCTTTTTTTCCATTCTTGGGGTGTTTGTCACCATTTGACGTGAACTGCAGTTGACTTGTAATTCAATTCCTGTAAATTTGTTCAACACATTTTAAGGAGTATTCACTACTGGGTTTATCAATTTTTTTCACGAACAGGCAGCTCAAGTGTCAGAAGCACTTTCTTCCTATGTTTGTTTTCTGGGAGGATACGCCACCCTTCAGGCCACGCATTCACTCATGTTAATCTCACCCGCCACCCCCCCCCCCCCCACTTATCATGCACGTGGAGGACCAGAATTAAGACTTGCCAGGGGAATAATACACTGCTTACGCTAAACTGAACAGGCTATTTCGATTCATGAACTGAACTAACTTAATTTTAATATCCTTCGAGATGTGATTGGAAAATCGGCCAAAGTTCTCATTTCTAATTGCCTAAAATTGAATGTGCCATTTGAGGACCCAATATTGTGTTTTGATGAATACAAATCTTCCCTATTAATTGTAGCCATCTCCGAGGTGTATGCATCAGTAAATCTCTGGAATAATCAGTAATCAGTCTGCATTTTCTTTCAAATGACTCACTTCATAGGTTCTTGTATTTGCATAACACTGAAGAGGATCAACTGTACACTGACAAACAAACTGGATCTTGCTTAGAAATGGGAAGTCTGTTATGCAGGAAAAGTGCTTTCAACAGAGATGTTAAAGGATTAACAATGCTGAGCAATTATTTAGCTAGCAACCTAGATCATTCAAATCTCTAACCTGAGAGCTAGAGAGAAGTTTTTACTTCTACAATTTAAACTGGCATTAGGTCCAGTGGGAATGGTCATTTAGTAAATGTTTTCTACAATTTACTCTGGCATTTTGCAAAGCCATCCTTCACATAGTCTTTTCATTTGGTTATTGCATGGCTCATTGCTAAGATGGGTGTGGTATTGAAATTGCTTGAAAGGCATGACAGAATTCTCCCAACACTTCCATGGGTGCATGAAGAAAATACTTATATTGAAATTGTTATTTCATGAAATTTTGTTCACGAGAATGAGTTTATTGACCTATATTTCTGCACCAAAATTTGGCAACAAACTGGATCTCCTCAGACCTCAGAAAGTCGAGGTGTGGTTGTGGTACTGCTTTCAATTTCTGTTTTATTTAGCTTCCTAACAAAAACTGAGGCAAATTTACTCCTAATCATCGGCTTCCGAAATTAATCAACAGCTCCTTCAGCAAGCAGTCTTCCTACATAAGAACAAAAGAAGTGGTAATTGGCCATCTAACCTGTTGAGCCTGCTCCTCCGTTCGTGGCTGATTTGGCACTGGACTCCGATCCTCTTGCCTGACTTTTCCCACACTATGCCAAAATCTGTGTCTTTAAATATCGAACATCGAGGACCATTACACTTGGCTCTGGTGCACCTCAGGGCTGTGTACTCAGCATGCTCCTGTTCATGTCACTGATTCATGATAACAACACCAGATCCAGCCCTCACCCAACCCCCACAAACAATCCATGGGGATCATTGACTGAAGAGGGCACGCAAAATCATTGAGGACCCCTTCCACCCCGCGCACAGCACCTTTCAGCTACTCCCATCGAGAAAGAGATACAAAACTATCAGACCAGTGCCACCAGGTTGAGAAACATCTTCTTCCCTTGGGCAGTAAGAATGTTGAATAACTAAATTAACTGCTCCCACTAACTATCCTAGACTTGACTATTTATGAAACAATATTGATTTATTTTTATATGTATTTTGCCCTACATTGGTTTTGCTTGTTATATCTGATTGTGTTTGCATATTTTGCACTGAGAACTGGAGAATGCTATTTCATCAGGGTGTGCTTGTGCAATCAGATGATAAATAAACTTGAAACTTAATATATTTAAAAAGGCAATCTTTGCTGCTTTGTTGAACAAAGAATTCCACAGATTCACTTCTCTCTTGGAAAAGCATTTCCTCTTCATCTCCACCCCTTATCTACTCCATCAGATCTTGAGGTTATGTTCCATAGTTCTTGTCTCACCTACCAATGGAAACAACTTTCTTGTCTCTATCTATCTATCCCTTTCTATAAGATCCCCTCTCAGTCTTCTGAATTCCAGTGAGTATAGTACCAGGCATAGGCTAAACCTTCATCTCTCAATTAACCTACACCCCTGGTACGTTTTGGAGGCTGGAGGGAAACCGGAGAGCCCAAAGGAGGAAATCCACGCAGACAAGGGAGGAAGATACAAACTATTCACAGGCAGTGCGGGGCTCGAACCCCAGTCCTGGTCACTAACTCTTTAACAGCATCGCACTATCTGCTTCGCTAACTGTGCCGCCCTTATTTTATTAATTAATTTAAGATTAATTATATTTTTAGCTGCATAGAGTTGTGACAGGTAACATTTGTTATATTTCAAACATTGCCAGAAATTAGATGTGTTATCATTTAGCTATTTTACTCTGGATATTTTACATCTTTTTGAAACAAAAATTTTCAGCCCCCTAGTTTAAAACTTTGTCATGAATGAACTTTGCTCATTGGCTGATATAAAACTTTATGGTTCTGGTTGACAAATTAGATTAAATTATAATCTTTTTATTTGATGTGCATTTTATATTTTTTAACTGACCTTGGGCAACCTGGTCTCTGTATTCATTTTTAAATATCATTTCCAGGAGGTGGAGAAAATAATTTTCAAATAGAAACAATTTTAAAATATTAATCTTGACAGTTGTGTTATAAGCCCAAAAGTCTGCAGACACTCTTTGATGGAGAGACTGGTCAAAGACTGGAAGATCACTTTGCTGAGCACCTTGGCTCTCTCCACATCAGCTGAGTGGCAAACCATTTCAATTCTGTGTCCCATTTCCATGCTCACATGTCTGCATATGGCCTCATGTACTATCCCACCAAGGCCACCCTTAAATTGGAGGAGGAACACTTGATTTTCAGGCTGGGCACTCTCCAACCAGATGGCATTAACATCGACCTCCAGTTTCTGCTACCCTACTCTCCGTTCTCCCTTCTTTCCCTTTCCCTCTGTCTTCTTTCCTCCACTCTCTACCCCCTTCTCTCTCCATTCACAGAGCCATCCCTCCTTCCCCTGCTTGCTGCTGTGCCCTCCCTTCCTCCCCCACCTCTTACCTCCTGCCTTTGGGATCATGCTCCTCCTCTTCCTACCATTTAGTATGGAAGGCTGCAATATTTTTTCATGCCTTGAAGAAGGGCTCAAACCCAAAATTGTCTGTATGTGTGTTATATCTGATTGTGTTTGCATATTTTGCACTGAGAACTGGAGAATGCTATTTCATCAGGGTGTGCTTGTGCAATCAGATGATAAATAAACTTGAAACCAAGTGTGGTTATGTATAGGCTACACTGTTTGACTTGTTGAGTTCCTCCAGTATTGCGTTTTCACATTTTAGTTGTGTTATAGCAGTTTAGCACAGTGAATTCCTCAGTGCTGGTATGTATATTCGGATCTAACATCTTTGACCAAGTTCCCCATTCCTTGCTATAAATGAAAACTATCCAGAATGTTGTATGTGAGCTGGAATTAACTGGAAAATGTGCCTTTTCACAGCACTCTCAACATGTTTCATCAAATGGTAAACATTGGTGTCTCGAGTTGTTGAGGCTGGCCTGCATTATCTATGAGTTGTTTCAGGTCAGGTCTGATATTGTCAATGGAAAAAAGTCACATTTCTCCTATCCCAATCTTTTGCTTTATCCACTTTCTTAGATCATTGCATTGGGCACTGCGGGGGGGGGGGGGGGAGGTTGCCCATATTAACTAAATGACATCTGCGAGAGAAGTTTCCTAATAATGCTATCTGTTGGCTTTTCCTTTCTGACCTTTGTCCCATCTGACTTCTCAGGTAGAAGTCAAAGATCCCACAACAACACAACTTGGAATGAAACAGCTGGGAAGTTCTCCTTGCTATCTTGGACAAAATTTGTTCTGCAGTCAGCAATAGGAAATCTGATCATTACTTCACGTGTCATTGCGGTTTCTGGGAGGGTGAGGGCAATAAATGTTTCCTGCGTGACTAAAACCAATGAGCTTGAGAAAGAACTTGGCTGATTGACAATGCTTTGCAATATCTGGTGGTTATGAAAGGCACTATTTCAATACAAATATTCTTTTTCTTGGTCTTGGTTTAGATTTTTACAACCTCCATTTATTTTTGATGAATTTGATTCAGGGTGAATGTCCCTTATCCGTCATTATCCAAATCTCTGCACTTCTGATTGGAAGGAAGGGATGTGTTTATTTTTTAGAACAGGTACAATTTTAACCCAAGAATGACTTGCAGTTCAATTTCAGAGAAACTAAGAGCTTTACTTTTCTGCAAACCTTAGTGATTTTAATATGGAATAGACTCACTTTATCTCTAAAAGTTAATTACAAAGAAAACTGTCATTTACTTTTTTTAAAATGTGTAATTAAACAATAAAATTACAAAACTTATCACCCAGTTATAATTCTCACTTCAAGCCTCTTATACACTGAAAGATGAGATGACAGCATGTTTTATGCTGGGAGAATGGTTAAAGAAGTGATAATGGGACAGCAGATTCTAATCTGGTGAGGCATGGCCCCCTCATAAAGTAATAATACATTGTAGCGGCACAACTAGATGGGTTGAGCTCAGTGAACAGACTGGTTCATTGCAGGCTGCTGGGCTATACTTAGGCCCGGACCTGGCTGACGTCAACCGGGCGTCACGTGGTCCCCCAGTGCGGGCTTCTGAGCCCCGTGCTGGGAGGGAAAACCCCTAACGGCGCCATTTTGACCGGCTGCCCCGCCTCGTGGCTTACAAGTGGGGCCGGTTTGCCTGCCTAGTGGCTACATAGCTCCACCCCCACCCCCACCCCCCCAGAACCAGCGCCAATGTCCTTTTTCGCCAGGCGGCCTTGCTTCTTGGGCTGGGCTACAACCACAGGCTCAGTGGGATCGAGGTGTGCTGGCTTCAGTCTGTCCACAGTAAACAGCTCCCGCCTGCCGCCAATGTCCAGCGTGAATGTGGAGCAAGAAAGCTGTACAAGCCTGTACGGCCCCACCGAACAAAAATGTACTCAGCGGAAAGCAGTTTGCCGAGAACGTGAGACGGGCGGGTGCCATACCTGGGCGGCAGTGGAGGTTCAAACGAGTCCAAGCGTGACTTAAGTTAGGTCATTAATGCTGTGTTGTAATAATTACTTTATTTTTATTTTTCTTTAAATGTAATTTTTTTTGTTTTATTCATGTGATCAAATCTTTAAATAAAGTTTTAAAAAAAAGAACAAGTCCAAGCGTGCCCTGAGGTGAGGAAGTAGTTAGTACGGCGACCGCTGGGGATTGTGAGGGGCGTTGACGAACTCACCAGGTAGTGCCAGTGGCGCACCGTAGACCAGCTCAGCAGATGACGCCTGCAGATCTTCCTTGGAAGTGGAGCGGATGCCCAGGAGCACCCAAAGCAGTTCGTCTGTCCAGTCAGGACTGGTGAGGCAGGCCATGAGCGCTGACTTAAGGTGGCAGTGCAGACATTCGACCAGTCCATTACCCTGCGGTGGTAGGCCATGGTGCGGTGTAGCTGGATCCCCAACCTGTTGGCAAGCTGTGCCCAGAGTGCAGATTTGAACTGGGCACCCTGATTGCTGGTGAGGTGAGCCGGGACACTGAACCGGGCGACCCAACCATGCAACAGGGCTCGGGAGCAGGAGTTGGTGGAGGCGTCTGGCATCGGGATTGCCTCGGGCCAGCGAGTGGTGCGATCCACCACCGTAAACAGGTTGCCCTGGGAAACGGATAAGGGCCCGACGATGTCCACGTGAATGTGGCTGAACTGTTCCCGGATGTGCTCAAACTCCTGTATGGGCGTCCTGGTGTGCCTGTACACCTTGGACGTCTGGCAATGGGTGCATGTTTTGGCCCAACCCGTGATCTGCTTCCGCAGCCCATGGCATACGAACTGTTCGGCCACCATCCGGACCGTGGACCTGATGGATGGAGGTGAAAGAAGACCTTCCTGAGCCACTGCTAGGGAACCATTGATCGTGGAGTGCCCATGGAGATATCGCACAGGATGGTGCCTTCGCTGCTCGGAATCGGGAGGTCTCGGAACCGCAGCCCCATGATGGCGGTATTGAAGGCCCTCGTCTCTTCATCAGACTCCTCATGGAGCAGGTGGCTGAAGAATGCCAACGACTTCCAATGTCCATTCACCTGCTGCTCCAGGATTGCACCGACGGCTGTGGCAGAGGCATCGACAGAGAGTTCCCTATGCAGGTCGGTGGGCGAGCATGGTGGCCTTCGAGAGGGCATCATTGGTGGCCTCGAATGTGGTGCAGGTTTCTGGGTTCCAAGCAAGCGTTTTGTGCTTGGCTGCAATGAGAGCGAATAGAGACTGCATGATGTGCGCAGCTCCCAGGATGAAGCAGTAGTAAAAGTTGACCATACCCACGATCTCCTGCAGCTCCTTGAGGCTGACCGGGCGTGGCAACTCCCTGATAGTGGCGATCTTCACACCGGCAGGTGTGGCTCCTTTGGCCGTCATGGTATGGCCCAGGAACTGCATGGACTCTTTCCCGAACTGGCACTTGACCGGGTTGATGGTAAGGCCGAAATCGGCCAGCTGGGAGAAAAGGGCGCGTAGGTGGGCCTTGTGTTGCGCCCGGTCCTTGCTGGCGACGAGATTGTCTTCCAAATAAATAAAGATGAAATTCAAGACCCTGCCCACAGAGTCCATGAGGCACTGGAAGGTCTGAGCAGCGTTCTTCAGCCCGAACAGCATGCGCAGGAATTCAAACAAGCCAAAGTGGCTGATGATGGCTGTCTTGGGTATATCCTCATGGACATATCTGGTGATATCCGCGCACCAGGTCAACATTGGAGAAAACCCTCGCACCGTGCAGGTTGGCCGTAAATTCTTGGATCTGAGGAATGGGGTAACGGTCAGGAACTGTTGCCTCGTTGAGTCGTCGATAGTCTCCGCAGGGACGCCAGCTGCCGGATGCTTTCAGGACCAGGTGGAGCTGCGAGGCCCATGGGCTGTCGGAGAACCGAATGATCCCCAGTTCCAACAGGTGCGAAAACTCCTCCTTCACCACCTGGAGCTTGTCAGGCGGGAGCCGGCTTGCCATGGCTTGAATTGGTGGACCCTGGGTAGGGATGTGGTGGAACACCCTGTGGCGCAGCGAGGCAGTGGAGAACTGTGGCTTGAGGAGTGTCGGGAACTCGTCCAGGATTCGCTGGAACTAGTCTCTGGGCATGCTGATCGTGGCCATCTGCGGTTGCTCCGAGCGGAAGGTACAGGCGTCAACCAACTCCTACCTCAAATGTCCACCAGGTCCTACCTCAAATGTCCACCAGGTCCTACCTCAAATGTCCACCAGGTCCTACCTCAAATGTCCACCAGGTCCTACCTCAAATGTCCACCAGGTCCTACCTCAAATGTCCACCAGGTCCTACCTCAAATGTCCACCAGGTCCTACCTCAAATGTCCACCAGGTCCTACCTCAAATGTCCACCAGGTCCTACCTCAAATGTCCACCAGGTCCTACCTCAAATGTCCACCAGGTCCTACCTCAAATGTCCACCAGGTCCTACCTCAAATGTCCACCAGGTCCTACCTCAAATGTCCACCAGGTCCTACCTCAAATGTCCACCAGGTCCTACCTCAAATGTCCACCAGGTCCTACCTCAAATGTCCACCAGGTCCTACCTCAAATGTCCACCAGGTCCTACCTCAAATGTCCACCAGGTCCTACCTCAAATGTCCACCAGGTCCTACCTCAAATGTCCACCAGGTCCTACCTCAAATGTCCACCAGGTCCTACCTCAAATGTCCACCAGGTCCTACCTCAAATGTCCACCAGGTCCTACCTCAAATGTCCACCAGGTCCTACCTCAAATGTCCACCAGGTCCTACCTCAAATGTCCACCAGGTCCTACCTCAAATGTCCACCAGGTCCTACCTCAAATGTCCACCAGGTCCTACCTCAAATGTCCACCAGGTCCTACCTCAAATGTCCACCAGGTCCTACCTCAAATGTCCACCAGGTCCTACCTCAAATGTCCACCAGGTCCTACCTCAAATGTCCACCAGGTCCTACCTCAAATGTCCACCAGGTCCTACCTCAAATGTCCACCAGGTCCTACCTCAAATGTCCACCAGGTCCTACCTCAAATGTCCACCAGGTCCTACCTCAAATGTCCACCAGGTCCTACCTCAAATGTCCACCAGGTCCTACCTCAAATGTCCACCAGGTCCTACCTCAAATGTCCACCAGGTCCTACCTCAAATGTCCACCAGGTCCTACCTCAAATGTCCACCAGGTCCTACCTCAAATGTCCACCAGGTCCTACCTCAAATGTCCACCAGGTCCTACCTCAAATGTCCACCAGGTCCTACCTCAAATGTCCACCAGGTCCTACCTCAAATGTCCACCAGGTCCTACCTCAAATGTCCACCAGGTCCTACCTCAAATGTCCACCAGGTCCTACCTCAAATGTCCACCAGGTCCTACCTCAAATGTCCACCAGGTCCTACCTCAAATGTCCACCAGGTCCTACCTCAAATGTCCACCAGGTCCTACCTCAAATGTCCACCAGGTCCTACCTCAAATGTCCACCAGGTCCTACCTCAAATGTCCACCAGGTCCTACCTCAAATGTCCACCAGGTCCTACCTCAAATGTCCACCAGGTCCTACCTCAAATGTCCACCAGGTCCTACCTCAAATGTCCACCAGGTCCTACCTCAAATGTCCACCAGGTCCTACCTCAAATGTCCACCAGGTCCTACCTCAAATGTCCACCAGGTCCTACCTCAAATGTCCACCAGGTCCTACCTCAAATGTCCACCAGGTCCTACCTCAAATGTCCACCAGGTCCTACCTCAAATGTCCACCAGGTCCTACCTCAAATGTCCACCAGGTCCTACCTCAAATGTCCACCAGGTCCTACCTCAAATGTCCACCAGGTCCTACCTCAAATGTCCACCAGAAGCCCTTGTGCGAGGAGGAAGTCTGCACCCAAGATGGCGGTCAGGAGAGACGAGACGGTGAACCTCCACGCAAAATTTCATTGGCCGATCTGGAAATGGACTGTCTTGTCTCTGTACGTCCGGATTTCTGTTGCATTGGCCACACGGAGGGGAGATCCACGAGGTCGGTTCCTGGACTCAACGGCCGTGGCCAGGATGAAGCTGATCTGGGCTCCAGTGTCAACGAGGAACTGCCGGCTGCTGATTGAGTTCCGCAGGTAGGGGAGGCTGTGTCCTTGGCCAGCCGCTGCAGCCATTAACAGCGGCCGGCCTGGTCGTTTCCCTGAAACGAGCAGGGCTGACGACACTCCAAGCCTTGACTCCCTTGCACTGGTGGTAGAAGCAGAGGCCTGGAATGGATGCTGTGGCCTTGGTTATGCTCTTGGGGGCCCCTACATCCGGTCAGCATGGTCGTACCCCTGCCTCGTGACCTGCTGGACTGCTGAGCCCTCCGGGAGTTGTGCGAGCCATAGCTCTTGGGCCATCTGGGCGACCTTCTTTGGGTCGGTGAAGCTCTCCTGGACCAGCAGCGGCCGGATGTCCCCGGGCATATGGTCGAGGAAAATGCGCTCGAAGAGTGGGCAGTTGGTGCGGTCACCCATGAGCACGAGCATCTCGTCCATCAGCTTCTTCGGGGACCTGTCCCCCAGAGCGTCGAGGTGCTGCATCCAAGCGGCACGCTGGTGTCTGGATAGTCTGAGGGATCCGGTAAGCACTCGCTTGATGGTCTCATATTTGTCTTCGGCGGGTGGGTGCTGAACAAGGTGCAGCAAGCGTCTGACGGAGATCCGTCTGTTGCTCATGCAGTGGCCCTCCCCCATGCTAATGGCAGGTCCAAAGGAATGACGAAAGCCAATACACTTGGCGCCAGCAGCATCGCAGGAGTTGCTGCCTTTGGGAATCTGACTGGATTTTTCCTCGGGGTTTACTGCCCAAGCCTTTCTCATGAGCCGGTATAGCTACAAGGCAGCGGAGGTTTGAGAGTTTACCCTCTCCTAGATGAGTTACCATCCATAATTAATGAGCCCCATCTGCCCAAAGCAACTGGCTTCAAGGCACCAGTGGCCCTCCTGTCAGTGAGAACAGCTCTGTCGGGCATAAGAACTATGCCACAGGTGAAGGCCAGGAGTTGGACTTGGTTCTCAGAGGCTGTTTGAGACACACACCATGAAGTGCATTTGTGTAACAACGGGAGTTCATCCCCACTACAACCCTTTGGCTATTTTTCATCCAAACCATAACTTCCAGTTTCATGATAGACTGAAGAGTATTTTACCCATGAACAGTTCGTTGGTGAAGCATCAGCCTTTTACAATTGAGATAAGAAAGTGTTTCTTGTTATAGAAAGTCGCAAACCTTGGGGTTTATTTGCTGAGTATTTTTAAGGCTCTACCTGAAATTTCTGGACACTAAAACAATTTGGGCTTGAGAAAATCAGGCATGAAAGTGGATGCTTAACACTAGACAATATTTTTTTTTCAAAAGGTTTGTTTCCTTAAAAAAAATTGGAGATTATGATGGACCATATTCAAGCTGAACACAAATATAATTTCAGATTCGCTTTATCACGTAGGAAGCTGGAGAAACATTAAAGGAACTTTGATTGAATTGAGCCTGTTTAATCGCATCACAAAGCCGACACGTTGCGTTAGTCCAACTGACTTAAAAATGTTTTGCGCTGATTTTCGTTTGGACTCCGCATCTGATGCCTCTTGTGTCAGTGTCCAACAATAGTCAGTCAGCACTGATGGATTCCAGTTGTCCTGATCCCGTTTTTCCCTGGTCTCAATGTCCTGGTGAAACCTTTCACCGTGTTCGTCACTGACTGCACCAGGATCAGCCGGGAAGAAGCCCAAGTGTGGATGCAGAGCATGAATTTTCAATAACATGTGGCACTTCATAGTTTTGAATTTATGAAGCCTGCTGTCAATCAGCTGGATGGAGTTTTGTGCTCTGTAGTTGCCAAGAAATCGATCTAAGCATGCCCAGGTCTAAGACAACACTTTCATAGCATCTACACTGAGTGCATGCCCAGGCATGCTTGAACTGACCAAAACAGCTTGCTTGTGGGCAATATACTAGTAGACTTAAAAGATTTCAGGAAATCACAAGTTATATTTTTTTTTAAAGTATGTGATAGGAAATATTTATGATCAGGAGCCCAAAATCCATAAAATTGTTCAGGAAGCAAAATCTTTGTTGTCCAGTACAATTAGCCATTAGTGACAAATAATTGTACAGCCAGGAGCCATACCCTTCAGCCGAACTTGTCCTTGCAGGCCAAACTAATCCCATTTACCAGCTTTCAGCCCATACCCCTCTAAGCTTTTCCAATCCATGTACCTGTCTAAATAGCTTTGGAAGTCAGAATTATCCCTACTTCTCCCACTTCCTCTGGCAGCTCTTACCATTTGCCCACCACCCTCTGAGAAGAAGGTGCCTCTCAGGTCTCTTAATCCTTTCCCCTCTCATTTTAAATCTTTAATTTTTGATTCATCTCTCTTGGAGAAAAATAGCTATAACTGTTTGCCAGATGTATGTTCCTTGTGATTTTCTAAACCTCGATATGGTTGCCTTTATCCTCCTAAGCAGCACGAAGAAAAGATCCAGCCTCTTCTTGTAATTCAAGCCTACTGATCTCAGTCACATTCTCTTGGATCTTTTCTGTACCCTTTCCAGTTTGTATGATTGAACAGACCTGAAAGCTGATGTGCCCCATGGTCCACTTCTCTAGCTTATGTTTTATTTATTATTCAGAGAGTTCTTTCTTCCTATGCAATGCAATTTAAGATTTTTGTTTTTCCTCAGAAATGTTCTTTCCCCTTTAAAGTGACATCAGTGGGGATCCTCTTAATACACTGTCAGTAGAAGCAAGACAATTACTGACCACATCGTAGATTGTTAAAACAGTCTATCAAACATAATCCTGGCTTTCACAGTTTTAAATGCTCTTTTAAACTAGAAATAATCAGATAATCGGTATTCGATGTGACTCAAATTTTCAGCACTTCGAGGACCTCAGTCACATTGTTAATGTGCGTCTTTGTGGCTTATATCAGGCAACATTGTGCAGAAGACCAGCATTCATGCCACTAAACAACAGTCTGGAAGTATTTTTTGTGTTTTCTAAGTTTAATATTGCCAGTAAACACTCTTGTACAACCACAAGCATCCCTAGACATTATGAATTATGCTATGATCTCATATGGATTTGTTACAGACTCCTAGAACGTCAAGTAATACCGCTACATTAACCACAGATTCACAACACAACCATCTTCTAAATATGTTTAATTTTATAAATCCGTTTCTATTCTGTAAATGGAGCCAAATCCTTAAATTGCAGTCCCATGGGTCTGGCAGTTCTACTCTCTCTTCTGTCCAACCATAGACATTGGAGCAGGAGCCTGGCATTGAGTAAGATTGTGATTCATCTGATATTTTCTTTCTTGCTAACCCTGGTTAGCCCAACAGCTGAAAAATTACCCATCTCATCCTTCAATATATTATGAACTCCCATTTTATTTAGTGTGACTGTCACTTGAAGGGTTAATACTGGCTGCGACCATACACAGTTGTAGAGAGACCGGATGGCAAAGTTGATAGTCTGGAGGAAGAGAAAGACGATGGTTGTTTATCTAGGGAAACATGGTGAGAGACATGTGAGTGGGACACTTAAAGAAACAAAGATTTTCATTAGTGACCACCAGCCCATCTGATGAACACAGAGGCGGAGTGACTTTTTGTGAAATGGACAATTCGGCTGATTCTCCCTGTTGGGAATTGTTAAACCACCATGACCAAAGGAAAGGTCACTTTGCTTGACCCGTATCTAGGCTTTGAAAGCAGAAGAATTTGCTGCATCAGATCGTGACCAAGGTAATTGTCGTTTCAACTGACTTGTGCCTGGATTTTGGAAGCAACATTTAAGTCACTCTTCCTATACCAGGAAAAGGGGAGTTGTGACAACCGTTCATCCAAAGGGAGATTTCTCAGAGAGAAACTCGACAAGGATTCATGCGTTTTCAGCAGTCCGGTCGGTCACTCAGTCTCTCCCACCTCCTTCATGATTGCTTCTGTGCATCAGTTTAAAAGTCTGAGTTTCAACACAGGACTGTTATTTGGAATGATTTTCCAGATTGTGCCTAAGCTGTAATGGTTTGGGTAATGCGCACACACACGCGTAGTTGGGGTTATGTTTAGCTACATTATTATTATTACTAGTAATTAATATATTGTTTTAAAAGAAAAGTAAACACCTCTTGGTGAATTTATATTGCTGATGGTCTGCGACATAACAATATCTCATCCTTCAGTCACTGAACTCGCCTCAGTAGATTATCTCAGAGTCACAATCCTCAGGAAGAAACTCCAAATCATTTCAGTCATCCAACTTCTTACTTGAAGCCAAGTCTGTTGTAGGCATTCTCACTGCATCTACCCCATCACATCTCATGATAATATCTTCTTCTTTCTTCTTCTTTGGCTTGGCTTCGCGGACGAAGATTTATGGAGGGGGTAAATGTCCACGTCGGCTGCAGGCTCGTTTGTGGCTGACAAGTCCGATGCGGGACAGGCAGACACGGTTGCAGGGGAAAATTGGTTGGTTGGGGTTGGGTGTTGGGTTTTTCCTCCTTTGCCTTTTGTCAGTGAGGTGGGCTCTGCGGTCTTCTTCAAAGGAGGTTGCTGCCCGCCAAACTGTGAGGCGCCAAGATGCACGGTTTGAGGCGATATCAGCCCACTGGCGGTGGTCAATGTGGCAGGCACCAAGAGATTTCTTTAGGCAGTCCTTGTACCTTTTCTTTGGTGCACCTCTGTCACGGTGGCCAGTGGAGAGCTCGCCATATAACACGATCTTGGGAAGGCGATGGTCCTCCATTCTGGAGACGTGACCCACCCAGCGCAGCTGGATCTTCAGCAGCGTGGACTCGATGCTGTCGACCTCTGCCATCTCGAGTACTTCGACGTTAGGGATGAAAGCGCTCCAATGGATGTTGAGGATGGAGCGGAGACAACGCTGGTGGAAGCGTTCTAGGAGCCGTAGGTGATGCCGGTAGAGGACCCATGATTCGGAGCCGAACAGGAGTGTGGGTATGACAACGGCTCTGTATACGCTAATCTTTCTGAGGTTTTTCAGTTGGTTGTTTTTCCAGACTCTTTTGTGTAGTCTTCCAAAGGCGCTATTTGCCTTGGCGAGTCTGTTGTCTATCTCGTTGTCGATCCTTGCATCTGATGAAATGGTGCAGCCGAGATAGGTAAACTGGTTGACCGTTTTGAGTTTTGTGTGCCCGATGGAGATGTGGGGGGGCTGGTAGTCATGGTGGGGAGCTGGCTGATGGAGGACCTCAGTTTTCTTCAGGCTGACTTCCAGGCCAAACGTTTTGGCAGTTTCCGCAAAACAGGACGTCAAGCTTCAGGAAATCACCTCCAAAATGACAATCTTGGCCTAATCTGCTAATTCAGTCGGCACTTTGACAAAGATGAAGGGGATCTTTTTGGAGGAGTTGCGTAAAATACTATTTGCCTGATGCTCTTCTATTATCAGCAATCTTTTTCTTTGGGATTTGACAAATTTGATCAGGTTAAGTATGAAAAATAGAAATAAACAAATGGAATGATCACATCAGCTCTAAATGTATTAAAATGCTGCACATTGATGGAAATCTGAAATAAAAACTAAATATGTAATAAATACTCAGTTTGTCAGACAGCACCTGTTGGGGTCGATGAAATGTTGGCTAAAAGACTGTCTATCTGAAATGTTCTCTTTCTTTCTCTATTCCATTTGAACCTCTGTTAAGAGAATGAATGTTTTAATCCTGTTTAACTACGTTTAGATTATTGGAACTCCAACCAAAATGTGTGTAATTAAAAATAATTTATATTTTTTTATATGACAAACTTGACTGGCTAAACAATCACATGTATGAAGCCCAAGAGAAATGTGAGGATTGATTGTACAATGTAGATTACTTCTAATGCAAAGCCATACTTTTGTTTTTCTCTCTCTAGTGCCATTCATTAAAAAATCCGTTGCTGCAGAATCAACTGCAAAAACCCTGCCAGAGGCTGGTACAAAAAAGCGATTACCCACAAAGCGATGCCTGACAGAGTTCAGGCCATCACCTGCTCTTCAGCAGAAGGAGCAATTGATGCCATTAAAGAAAAGGCGAACGGACATTGAGGTGCATATTGATGATCCTTCAGTATCTGAGTTACAAAGGAAGAACAACTCCTCTCAAGTTGACCAAGTCATCATCGTGCCAAAAATATCCACAAAGGCGACTCAACCATTTTCAAATCAGAACAATACTCTTGGCAGTGAATTTGTGACTTCGGCTCAAAACATCAAAAGAAACTTTGCATCAACTCTATCCAAGAGGCGGAAAGCTCCGGCCTGTACCACTCTCGACGCTCATAACCTCTCCACAATGTCAAAAAATTATGGTTTGAATGAAACTTTTGAAACTGCAGAAGTGGGTGATCAAGCTGGTTTAGATTCTACAATAATTCTTGGTCCTCCCGCTGCTCAAACGCCCAAAGGTACCATGAGCCATGCCGTAATGCCGCAGACCAACAACACCTTTTTACAAAGGTTTGACTCTTTTTATTCTTATTTTTCCTCATTCTGTTATCACAATGGAATTTCTTTTGAATTCACTGAAATGAGATCATAGCACAGTCATCTGATAAGTGATTTCTTGTCACTGCTTTCTTCCCCTTAATCTTTTTTACAAGATGTCACTCCTTTCTTGTGTCATCAACAGCATCATCTTTCTTTTTAAAATATTTTTATTGATATTTAAAGTAGAAACAATTGAACAGTACAATTATACAATGTGCAACAAAATTAGTACTGTAAAAAGATTACATGATCATAATTAAAGAATCCAAAGCACATTCTTAATAACAAAATAAAGCATAACAATAAAAAAAACAAAGAATAAAGGTTTAAAATTTTCGAATCCCCTTTCTCTCAGCAAGGAAGAAAATTGACATATTTGAATCAAGTCACACCTTAGAGATGGACAACACAGTGCCAAAATTCCAAAACAACAATAAATCTTAAGATTATGATAGTAGTCCATAAATGAGCCTCATGTCATTTGGAATTTAATATTTGAATCCTTGATAGCATATCCATTTTTTCTAAATTTAGCAAGACATAATATCATTTAGCCACTGCATGTCTAGGTGGAGTATTATCTTTCCATTTTATCAAAATTGCACATCTGGCTATCAACGAAGTAAACAATAAAAATTTTTCTAAATTTAGCAAGACATAATATCATTTAGCCACTGCATGTCTAGGTGGGGTATTTTTCCATTTTATCAAAATTGCACATCTGGCTATCAACGAAGTAAACAATAAAATTTTATCTAAATTTAGCAAGACATAATATCATTTAGCCACTGCATGTCTAGGTGGGGTATTATCTTTCCATTTTATCAAAATTGCACATCTGGCTATCAACGAAGTAAACAATAAAAAATTTTCTAAATTTAGCAAGACATAATATCATTTAGCCACTGCATGTCTAGGTGGGGTATTATCTTTCCATTTTATCAAAATTGCACATCTGGCTATCAACGAAGTAAACAATAAAATTTGTCTCAGGAAGTCATCCTCCTGAGATATTCCAAAAAGAGCAATTAAAGGGCAAGGTTCCAAGTTTAAATTTAAAATCAGCGATAGTGTTTGAAAATCAACCTTCCAAAATTTTTATAAGCTTGGGCATGTCCAAAACAGGATCATCTTTCAACCTAATAAAGTATATTGTATTGCCTTTAAGCTATATCTTTACCCATTGGACATTTCCAAGTTCTGTGAGAACGTTCAAGTGTCTTGCTGAATCCCATGGAGATTGCTGAGCATTTTACGTTGGAATGATTTGCTTCTGCATCTTGTACCAGTTTACCAGGGCACAAGCTTGGGGAGCCTGTCAAATTCAATGGCGATTGTACAGCTTTAAGGAAAAAAGGGAAGTGATAATTCTGTTTCATATTCATTTTTTTAAATTGTTTTCATTTCTTTAATTGTTTTAACTGCAAAAATCTTTTAAAATTAGAGATATTCAAAAATACAGTAAAACCCCTGTAAATCCAGAATTCAAGCAGCCGGCAAAAGAATTCATGAAAAGTAAATAGGTAAAAAATAAGCACGTTTAAAATTGGCATGTTTAGCTGTTAGTTTGCCAATCTATGCAACATGCAATCTCAAGCAACCAGAAAATTCACATATCTGGAACCTACCTATCCCTATAGGTGCTGGATATCAGGAGTTTTACTGTACTTGAGAACCCTGAGACAGTCAGGCTTGAAGAGGAACTTTTAGGTGGGACTTTTCGGTCCCTTGTACATCACTCTATCGCATCATTCAAAGCCTTCCTGCTGCTTTGGACCACATCCGATGTCAGGACTGTGCGAGCACACAGACCAGCTTTGGTTACTTAGAGGCTGATGAGTGTAGGCAGTGTGGATGGGTGGCAGGCATGGCAATAAAAGCAAAGCCACTAATTTAAAGAGTGAGGGTAACAATTTGAGTGGGCAGGCTATTCTTTTAGCATTAGAAATTTCAACATAAACAAATATGAACCCATCTATTTTGGACTTGAAAAGAACAGAAAAGAGTAAAGTTTGTTGCAGTGATAATATAAAGGGTCTTTGGGGTCTATTTGCTTAAATAAAATCTCATGTCTGGGTAGAAAATTGTGAGCAGTTCTAGGTTGTGATTTGTTGGTTTTGGAAGGCCAACAGCATACAATTATCAGAATGATGACATGCTTTTATCCCTTTGGACTCTGGCCACTTTTAACCTTCCATCACATACTCCAGACTGGGTCTATGGGTAAACCTTTACAGTAATGAAGTACAGTACGTGCTTGGGTATAAAATCAGTCCCAAAATCCAGGACACGGGGTAAATTCGCTTGTTGGTAGTCCCAGAAAAGCGGGGAATTGAGTCTAAGGAGTTAAAGTAAGAGGAAAGTGCAGAAGCTAAAATTACATTCCCTTGAATTTAACAGGTTATTTGGTGTTTGTATTAAAGTTCAAATGTTATTGGAGACCTGGTAATTTCTCTCTGTTTAGCCTTGCTAGTCATGGAATGTAGGGGAGTTTTAAGTAATAGTACAACTCCGATTATATGAAATAGTTGGTATCGGGCCTATTTTGGATAAACATTTTTTCGGACAACTGGTCTTTTTTTTTAAACTCAGCCCAGTAGCAACAGCAAATCAGGCTTTTTAAGCATTAAAATGATGTTGAATTCTCCCCAAAAAAAAGAGATAGCCAGATGTGCAATTTTGATAAAACGGAAAGATAATACCCCACCTAGACATGCACAATGGCTAAATGATAATATGTCTTGCTAAATTGAGAAAAAATAGATGTGCTATTGGTGAGAATAAATATGCCACTGCCGATCACAACACTTCCCCACCAAGGCCTTCTCGTGCCGGGAGCCCGAGGGTCCTGCTCCTGCTCGAGAGCTTGAAGTCCGAAAAAGTTTCAGATAACTGAGGATTTTGGGGAATCTGATTTTGGATAATCAGAGTTGTTCTGTATTAGATCCAGGACCTATCTGGAGTGAAGCAGAAAGTGGTTGAAATCTAGAATACACTTCAGTAAGTATTATTTGGTGCCAGATCAATTATTAATTTAAACCTGAGACTGATTTTGTTCGCCAAAGGATACAAGAAAAGAACACACATACAGAGCGAGGTTACAGATCAGCCATGATCTTGTCACATGCAGCACAAGAGGTTATAAATATCCCACTCATGTTCCTCTCTCTTCTTTATAAAAACGAAAATAAATATTGTGTTGTAAGCTTTGGATTGTTTATTCACAACTCCATCTATTGAAAAATTACCGTTTGATTTGCCTCAGTAAATATTGGAAACTAAACTCAACCCACCACCAAGTTACACAAAAATCAAATGAGCACTTTGTTGAATTGATTTTCATCCTGGATTCAACAGAATCAATGATCCACTTGTAAAGAGATATATTGCATTCTAGACAGTAGAATCATTGTTTCCTGCATTATGGAAAAGGACAATTAGTTTGTTCTCAATTTTATTCCTGGATCACATTAACTTTATTTTCCAAAAGCTTTGATTTTCACCAAGAGATTAATTGTTGTGAATCCAGAGAAAGGTTTGCTATTCAGAGTTGGAGGAGGCAACTTGCATATCCTTTTCTGACAGCTTTGAAGAGATATAATGTAGATCAAATTCGTTTATCATCATCAGACTACATATACACCCAATAAAACAGCATTTCTATGGACCACAGTGCATACACATACACATGCATTACACAGGATATATCATGTCTGCATAAAGATATAATTTAAAATAAATGTACATAAATATTTTGGGATTCTGATCATCAATCTCACAGCCTGCAGGAAGAAGCTATTTCCCAGCCTGGCAGTGCTCCTGCATCTCCTTGATGGTTGTGGGTCAAAGATGCAGTGTGCAGGATAGAAAGGGAAGAAATTTTTTGAGCCCTTTTTAAAGCAATGCTCCCGGAAAATGTTGAGGAATGAGAGGTCCCAATGATCTATTCGGCCATTTTGATGATTTGGCTTCCAGTCCGATGCTCTGCAGCTATTGCACCACACAAAGATGCAACCAGACTGGACACTCTCAAATGTAAAAGGTGGTCAAATGGGGGCCGATAGTCTTGTCCTCCTCAATTTCCTTAGGAAGTGTAGGTGCTGCTGCACCTTCCTGACTCGTGAGGACATGTCGTGGGTCCAGGATCGATCTCGTTTGTATTGGCGCGACCAAATTCTGCTTGGATTGAAAACCAAAAAAACTCCAGAAACTGAGGTCGGAAATTAAAAGAAAATGCTGGAAACACCAAACAGGCCAGGCATCATCTGTGGAAAAAGAAACCAAGTTAACATTTCACATTAAAACTAACTTTTTGGCACTTCTGACAGTCTTCCACATTAAATATTCACGCTTTTTTCACTTATCAGACCTGCTGATCGGATTCAGCATTCCTGTTTCTTTTTCTCTAATGTCGTATTTAAATAAGTTTTTGAGAAGGAGTAGAACTAATAAATCTTTTCATGTTGCTTATTTTCTTCCACTGGTCTTTTCCCCCCCGCCCCCCCCCGCCCCCCACCCCCATTAGTTCAGTGTTCATTATTCTTTCATTCTTACAGATTGGGCCTGCCAAGATCTGCAGTTAAAAGCCAGCCCGGAGTTCTGTTCACCGCTGGAAATCCATCCGTGACTGTTAGCAGATCTACCACAAAGGCAAACACCAGAGGAACAGGGCAAAGAAGGAAAAGATATTCATGGTCAGTCTGCTGCAGGTGGAATTCATAATGGCAGGGTGCTGGAGAGAGGGGTGAGGTGTAAATTCACTGCCTCTATCTGTCTGTTTCTGTGTTCTTGAACATTACCCCTCTCTTTATCTCCTGGCTTCCATCCCACATTCTCTCTTCCTCATTCTCTCATTTTGCAACTAGTGAGTGAAGTTTAATTCATCCTTGTCCTCATCTCTTTTATTGTATATCACAAGAAGTAGGCCCATCAAGTCTGCTCCGCCGCTATCATGAACTGATCCATCTCCCACTCAGCCCCACTCCCGGCCTTCTCGTAACTCTTGATCCCCTGACTAATCAAATATCTGTCAATTTCTGCCTTTAATACACCAACAACCCTGCTTGTGGCAAAAAAAGGTCCACAGACTCACAAACCTCTAGCTAAAGAAAACGTTTTGCATCTCTGTGTTAAATTGTCGCCCTTTTATCTTAAAGTTGTGCCCTCTTGTCCTAGACACCCCTACCATGGGAAACACCCTTGCCAAATCATTCCAGGCCTTGTGATCTTATTTAAATATGATGAGAATTTTAAATTGTATCGTTAGAGGTTATAAAAGCAAACAATTTTATATTTAACAATTGAAGTGTAAAGGCAAAATTACTGATATTTTCTTGTTTAATGGTGTGATTGGAATGATTGACAGAATTATTTCCTTTTAAGCATTTAACTATCTGTGTGTTTAATATTTAAAACCAAGTTGCTGAAGGGCATTTACAACCTCAGATTATGAAAGCAAATTAAAATTCTGTTAATGGTAGGAGCATGTTCACAGCTAAAGATGCAAGTCTTTAACTTTAATTTTGAACCTCCTAAATTGTAAATTTAAGGGAGTAGAATGGTTCTGATGGATGTAAGGAAAGGACTTTTTCTGCATTTTGAAAAAATCTCAATTTTCATTGAGATCAATTCTCAATGGGAAAACAAAGAATCTTATTTTAGAATTGAAATTTAATTTTGCAGGCGCCAGGAACAAATAAAGGTTTAACAGGAGGTTTAACTTTCTTTTCTAGCTTTCACTGTGTTGAACTTCACTATTTATTAATAACTGTTTTACTCATCCTTTACTCCATAGTGGCATCTCATCCCGCATGAATGGCCAGCAACGCCAGAATAAATCCAGGAGATCTTCAGTCTGCAAGAATCAACTTGCATCAGGTAATCAAGAAGAACCACTTTTGTTTGTCAAAGAAAACTTGCAAATATAAATTCAGGGATGGACATTATATCAGCATATATTAAGCCATATAAAAGTTTCCCTTGTAGAATTCTACTAGATTTTTTTTCATTCCTTTGTCTTAATTTATCATTTACAATGAGCTCTGGGTTAGATAAATACTTCTTCCTGAAATATTGCTTATCATTTAGTCTCCGTATGCTGATGGTGAGTGCAGGAGATGAATATTGCCACTTCCAATGACGCAGGTTTTGGATGCAGAAGTGTGCTGGGTTTTATCTTGTTGTTTACTTATCACCAAATGCTTCCTTAGTAGCAATGGGTAACACAAAATTGGGACCAGTCCCATCGAGGATGTCCGACTGTTCAGGCTGATTTGCCCTAGACGTAAACATTTCTGTGCTTTTACCCAAAATCTTCAATTCTTCTGACTCCACTAATGGGATAAATTCAGAGATCATTTTCTGTAGCCTTTGGGCCTTTACCCCCCACCACCGCCCCTGGCAATGCTTCTAGGCCAGGGGTGGCGACATTTTAAATTTAGACATACAGCATGATAACATACCATCCTACACCCCCCCCCCCCATGGTACATATTCATGGGCTGAAAAGGCCTGCAACCGTGCTGTAGGGGTAAAACACGGGATTCTGTTGACTCTGTGGTTAAGTGAAAAAATACACAAATGCTGGAGAAACTGAGCAGGTCAAACAGTACCTTTATGTAGCAAAGATACATCACCAACGTTTCAGGCCTGAGCCCTTCAACAAGGTGTGGGGGAACATGAGGGATATCTGAACAAAAGGGGGTAGGGGGGTGGCGAAGGTGGGTGATGATAGGTGGAAGGGGGGATCACAGGGAGGGGGAAAGAGTCTAGGCTAGGGGGAAGAGAGAAAGGAAATAGGAACTGGAATAACGAGTTAACGGTGGGGGGGGGGAGGTGAGGAGAAAGAAAAGCTGATTAATGAATGTTGTGAACTCAATGTTTATGCCCTGGGGCTGAAGGGTACCCAGATGAAAAATGAGGCATGTTCCTCCAATCTGCAGGTGGTGAGGGTGGGATAGTGTGAAAAATCATGGACAGACGTGAGCTTGAGAGGGTGACTCATAATTGAAATGGTTGGCTATGCTGTATGTCTAAATTAAAAACTAAAAGGTTGCCCACCCCTGTTCTAGACTTTCGTAAATCTGTTCATTCAACTCTGTCACTAACCTCATTGACTAGGTCCACGATTCATGATGCTCCTGGTCTTGTGAGCTCTAGCTGATATTGGGGTAATTATTTTTCCCATAACTCTTTCATACCCAAATATCGAGATTGTAAGAGGCTGTTGAAAGTCTTAGCAGATTTGTGCCTGCTTTGCCATCAACCAGCTCTCGTTTATCGTCAGAAGTCCTTTACTTGCCCAAAACATTGGAATCTTTCATTTTCCACAGTTCAGTAAACTGAGTTTTGGACTACAGCTATCCTGACGCTTCACAGTGACTTCCATTAGGAATTGCTTATTGATTAAAAAATTATTAAATAAAATATTGGGCCACTCTGACCATTTTCTCACCACATTTGGGTTTGGTCTCCTTTTAGTTTTGTTCAATTTGCAACATTTGCATGTTCAGTTAGGATAAGGAACCACTGCCTGCAAGGAAGGCTGTTCTGTCAACCAACACTGAAATATGAGCTAACAACAGTTTGTATGCACAGATGCAAACATTTATTCCTTCCTAGGATAAGGGCTGGAATCGTCAAAGAAAGGAATAAATGTTAACAGCTGTGTTTACTGTTCTATGGTTGAAAATTTATGGATTAATTTCAATCAGTGTAACAAGGAGCTGAGAACTGGCCTGATCCTCAACAAAGTGAATCTTAGACCATTACTCTTTTTTTAAAAAGATATTTTTTTATTAAAGCAATAAATATATACACAAAAAAAGGTCAGAAAAACAAATGAACAAAATAAAATGCTCCCTCCTACCACCCACACTCCCCACTCGCAACCCTGGAATTGGAGAAATTGATAATTGAAAAACAGCAAAAATAACATTTGATCAGGTGATATATGAAGTCTGAATGTGTATTAATAAAGTATATATTACTACAGCAGATATTAGGGGCATGGGAGGACAGTTTATACTAATTCAGTAGCCGAGGAGCCTGGTTTCCTCCTCACACTCTACAAGATCTTTTCAGGTGTACTGTAGAATATTAACTAGTTTAACTATTGCCTCTGTGAAGGAGGAAGTTCAGATTTCCAGTTTTGTAGGATACAGTTTTTCCCAGCTATGGCCACAAGTAATTTAAAGTATTTTTCTTTAATTGTGGTTCACATTAAGATCTTGTAGATCTCGTAAAATCCAGACCCTAGGGGCAAATGAAATTTTGGTTTTTATAATATCTGAGGTTATTCCTAATGACATGTTTCCAGAAGTCTTCCAGATAAGAGCAGTTCCAAAGAACACGAAGTAAACTCCGTCACAGGTTTTACATCTCTGACAATTGGGAGAAGGGTTATGATATATTTTATGCAGCGTATGTGGAGTGTAATAGGTCCTGTAAAAGATATTAAACTCTATTTGTTTATTTATTTAAAATTAATACAGTTTGAGACATTTCAAGGATAGAGTAAATACTAGGAAGCTTAGTGATATTCAAGAACAGAGAGATCCTACCAGGTGGATAAGATGGTGAAGATATTTGATAAGCTTGCCTTCATAAGCAGAGACATTGAGTGAAAGAGTTAGCACATCATGTTGCATCTGAATAAGAAGTTGGTTACAGAGTATTGTGGTTGCCATCCTGCAGGGAGGATGTGGTAGCAGTAGAGAGAGTGCAGAAGGTAATCACCACGGTTTGCCCTGGAAGAAATTACTACTTTTATGAGGAGAGCTAGAATAGGCTGGGTTTATTCTCACTGGTTAGAAGATGAGTGACCCAAAAGATCTGCAAAATTATGAGGAGCAGAATCTTCTTCCCTGGTTTAGGTGAGACTGAGGAGTAAGTTTTTCACGCAGAGTGGTAGTGACATGGAAAAGGTGATGGAAGAAAATACAATGACAAAGTTAAAAAGATATTTAGTCAAGTAATTGGATTGAAAAGATGCTGAGGGATATGGGCTGAAGGCAGGCAAATGGGATTAGAGTAGATAGGCAACTCATCCAAGCAAAGGCAAAGTGCATTTAAAGGGCCGCCTTCTCTGCTGT
Organism: Narcine bancroftii; assembly: GCF_036971445.1. Classification (NCBI taxonomy): domain Eukaryota; kingdom Metazoa; phylum Chordata; class Chondrichthyes; order Torpediniformes; family Narcinidae; genus Narcine; species Narcine bancroftii. Next base: position 67,037,973 of record NC_091481.1, read on the forward strand.
ACAATTCTATGATCCATTTCAAAGTTCTGTCTTAACTATTTGACATAAGGAATTGATGTGGGTTTCAGTTTCACGATATGAAGTTATAATGGTGGTCTATCTTTGCACAGCGCCATACTCCAGCCCAAGGTTACGTTCATTGGACAAGAAAAATGGAATCAACAGCAACTTGGCAGTCACTAGAGTTACCAGTCAATTCCTTCCACAATCCAGTTTGAAGAATTCAAGTAAAATGTTTACTTTCTGACAGAGGATGAATGAGAACATGATACAGTAATTGCATTTGTTTGCTCTCACTTGGACTGCCCGTACTTGAAATTAGAACTTGTGTTGACAATATGATTATTGAAAACGCTGATGTTGTTTCCAATCCTTCCAGTATTTTGAATACTGTTAAACTTTTAATATTTTTGCATTTTTTTTCCATGTCATTGTTTTTCGTCTTTATTGGTGCAAAGGCGCTCTGGTTCATAGACAGTCCTCTGAATATTCTGGTTGACAGAAAGCAATATTCTTTTACTGAGTCATCTTATGCTCCCTAATGGGATTGAGTTCTGCACTCCCATCGTGTGGCTATGCACAGTTCTGTGAAATCTTCCTAATTAACACACAAAAGCAGCATGTAACTTTTATGTTCTAGTTATTATATCACCTTCCTTTTAGCTGTAAATCTACATTATTCGTTTAAATAAAATATGGTTTTTAAAGTAGCTGTATGGTTAGGGTATGCTCTTGATATTTGCTTGATGTGGGCAGTTGTAAAGCCACAATCTGCAAGCAATGGAATGCATGTGTGGAAAATTCTAAAATGCGTGAGAAGTAATCAGAATTTTTTTGTCGTGAACATGTAATGAAATCCATTGTTTTGCAGCAGCATCGCAGGTGCAAAATTGCTATAAATTAAATTTTTTTAAAACAGTGCAAAATAGGAGAAAGTGAGGTCGTTCCTGTGGTTCGTTGTCCATTCGGAAATCTGATGGCTGTTGGGTGTCTGTCTTCAGGCTCCTGGACCTTCTTCCCGATGACAGGAGAGTGAAGAGGGCATGGCCTGGGTGGTGAGAATCCTTGAGGATAGAGGATGCTTTCTTGAAACACCGCCTCTTGTAGATGTCCTGAACAAAGTAGAGACTGGTGGCTGATTTCACAAGTGTCTGTAGTCTTTTCTCATACTGTGCATTGACACCAACATACCAGACAATGATGCAACCAGTCAGAATGTTCTCCACAGAACACTGTAGAAATTTGCAAGACTCTGGTAAACCCCATTCAAAAATTATTGTAAAATATTACATATTCCCTGTTAAAAGTCAGTGGGGAATTCTAGTCTTGGCCTCCTAGTGAAAGAGGGCACCCCGCCGACCCTCCAAAAGGGCAAGGTTGCCGAAAATGGAGGGACCTCAGGTGAGCATGTATGTGGATCATGGAGAGATAATGGAGACCTGCACTATTCCACCAAGGAGCTAACTGGAAGGGGACCGATACCACCAGCGGACATGTGAACTAGCCATGCCATGAAATGGCATACAAGGGGGCCCCCAATTCCCTTCTCTCTCATCAGAATGCAAGCGCCCTGGGCAGTCTGTTTGACCAACAGACGATTGGCAATGACAGTGGCTTGTGGGAATGGGTGGAGATTGCAGTCCAGGCCAGGTTCCCTGCCCTCTTAGAATGGGGCCAACACAACCGGCCACAGTGCTACACCGTTGGCATTGGGGTGCGGGATTTAGGGAATGGCCACGTGGGTCTCTACGGGGGTGCCTGCAAGCACCATCTCCCAGGGAGCACAAAGGTGATTGGTGCCTTGGGGGGCTATTTAGTCACCACCACATGCCCCAATCTGAGAGAGGTGGTCTTGCCCCTTGTGGACTGGCAACTGACAAGCCATTACTTTGCTAGAGGGATCCAAGTATATGGAGCAGGGAGCATCCACTCGAGTTTTCAGGGTGATTGGATGTCTTGCTGGTGATTTATGGAGATGTGTGCTGTCTGGAGAGAGCATTGCGGGGGAGAAGCCCCGTGGGTGTGGAGCTTCCTATGCGCCGTCCACTCTGACCTGGACCAGCTTCCCCACTGGTCCTCCCCCACCGGATGTGGCCCCTGACTAATCTATCTTTTGAGCTCCCAAACATCCCCCACCCCCACCCCACAGGAGAAGACTACCCTTCAAGCTGTTTCTCTTCTCGATGTGAGGGTCTATGAAACGCTCATCAACACAGACTACTGTGATCTCCTAACTGATTTCAGTCAGCACCTTTGCAGGAACCATTAAGAAACAGTTTGTTACTTATTATGCAAAAAATACAAGCAGACATACAACTTGTTGCCATGGAAACTGCTAGAACACCCTAAACAGAGCGACTCCACCGTCGCCAGGAGTGGGTGTTACTAGTTCTCGGGTCTTGAGCCATCAATCAACTAATCTAGTCGTGTGTGAGATGGCTCGCCTGAGTTCCCTAATTGTAAATAAAAGGATTCGTTCTTTGGATTTGGGAAAACACTGGTGTCTGTCATTTCTCTTTGGGTGGAATACAAGGTGAAGCTTGTATAACCACACAATGTGTGCATAGCACAAACATTTGGCACATTTACCACATTTTGGCGACAAATTGACAATGTCACTCACAACAGAACAGCTGCAGACTGTCCTCAAACAGCAGAAAAACTTTGAAGAAATATAAGTGAGGCTAATTGACCCACTGGCAGAGAAAATGTCCGTTGGGACTCTAGCCGTTGTTGGAGGTGAGCCTGAAGTTGGTTCAAATTCAGCAGGTGCTTTAATGAGCTCTATTACGGACTTCTTATTTCACCGAGAGTCAAGCACATTTGAAATTTCGTTCAAAAAGTATGAAGACTTATTTGCAGTCAACTTTGCCAAATTCAATGATGCGTGGAAAACTAGGCTGCTGTTATGGAAATTAGACGCTCGAGAACACGAGCGCTACACAAACATCATTCTGCCAGAACTTCCCCGTGAGCTCAACTTCAGGGAAACACTTTAACATGTTGGCAGAGATATTCGGTGAGCAAACATCACTGTTCAACATTTGATATCAGTGCCTCAAAACGACCAAGAAGATTTTTGTGACATACACGCATATAGAGAATCAACAGTGGGAGCATTTTAAACTCCCTATGCTGACTAAAGGCCAATTTAAATGTCTGTAGCGGGATTGCAGTCGCTCCAAGATGCCAATACGCTTGCTAGCGAAGATTGAGCAGGAGTCAGACATGACTCTTCAAAGATTAACAGCCAAACACCAACGCTTAATTAATCTGAAACTCAACAGCAAAACGGTGGAAGCGGTACCCCCATCCTCAAGCGGTTGTGTCCAGACAGTCAAGTCAGTAGACAAAGCAAAAGTGTGACCTGCCAGCAGCTGTTGGAACTGCAATGAGAGGTACTGCGCTCGTGACTGCCCGTACAGACGTCGACGCTGCAGTAAATGCAAGCGCCTGGGGCATAAAGCAGAATTCTGTAGAGCTGGAAGATGGAAAACATCTGATAAGTTCACCACCCTCAAAAGTGAAACCTATCACATGCAGGAAATATGTGAAGGTGCACATTAAAAGCATCCCAGTGAAGCTTCAAATTGATATAGCGTCTGACATTACTCAAATATCAAAGAAAACATGAAAACTGATTGGTCAGCCAGAGGTGACTCCAACCGAAAACACGGCACAGAATGCTTCTGGGGGATCCTGGAATTGTTAGGTTCAATTGACTGTTCTGTCAACTTAAATGGCGCAGAAGAAAATGGATCATGTTATCTGATAAAGATGTCCTAACCTTGATCTTGTGGGTCTCGACTGGATCGATAGGTTGAACCTTCTGGACCAGCCACTCAACAATATTTGCCACAAGTTGCAAGTGGCACATACTCCACAAACAGGAAAAATAAAAGAACAAAACGATGTGTTTTTTTTTAAAACTAATTAAGCAGATCAATATATACACAAGTGCCTCTGTATGCTGGACAAGGCACATAATCTCCCCGTCTGAATCTTATTCAGAAGTCACATCATCTGTCAGTCACGATTGGACTCCAGCCAATTGGTGCACACCTTGCCCTTGGCTAATTTAAATCACTTAGGGTCTTCATTGGCTAGCAGTGCAGATTAGCACTGTATTTAGCACCAGCGCAGAGCACATTCGCTCTCTCTACCTCATGGTCCAAGCCCCACTGCTCCAGGCCAAGTCGCTACTGTGGACATGGCTGGAAATGTCATGGGTAAGGTGTGCACTACACTGAAGCTGAGCTGCGGTATTGCGATATATCAATACTTGCAGTAGAGCTTCACCCTGTTGATCAGGGAACTGGGAGAGTGAGTAAGAGTCGCTGTTTATAGTGTGTGAGCGGGACCTTGTTTTCTGTTGTCGGAGTCCAATTGATCTCTGAGGTCAACGTCTATATTGTTGCTTACATGAATTAGTAATTGTGTACTGTTTAACATCCCTGTTTGTTTCCCTTTGTTAATAAAAGTGTGATTGTAGCACTTGTGTCCAGACTTATCTCTCTATGAACCCACTGAACCCGATACTCTTCTCAACACAAGGGTTTCTTCAGATTCTTGAACATAGCAATGTCCAATTAAAGGGGAAAGTGGCCTATTACCTTCAGAGAGAGTATGGTGGGTGGTTGACTTCTTGGCAATCGTGCAACCAACTGCTAGCCAAGGCTCTTCCTCTATCTGTGGCACATTGTAAAAAAAAAAAAAAAAAAAAAAAAATCCCATTGGAGCAATTGGTACAGATTTAAGATTTCTGGGACAGCCTGTCATATGAAAGAGCATCACATATGGTAGCAGACTTGGCAGTGGACCAGTGAGGGGCTCTGAGGTTAAAGGATACACAGGCTGTTGTCAAGGCGAGGAACCCACGCAGACTGCTGGCGGCTGCAGTCAAGGGACTCACACCAGGCTGCGGACTGCTGGAGACGCTGGAGGGGTACCAGGTATCGGAACTGGGATGCGAGAGGGTGCTGGAGGCTTCCTGAGCATATCAAAAATGTGCCTCTGGAGCTCGGGTTGCTGATAGTTTGGACTGAAAACTTTGTGGCTGAGGGAGTGCTGGAGGTGAAGCCACAGGCATTCAGGGTCTCTCTTTTGCTTCTTTCTCTGGCTGTAAGGGACACTGGGCAATTTTTGCTGATAGCGAATCTTCGTCTGCCTTACGGTAGACTAAAGGGAATTTCACATTTTTATTACATGATAATAAAATAATCTTGAATAAAATACTTTAATGGCAAAGATTGGCAAAAGTCTTTGTTTTATCACTGGCTTCTGACAATTCATTGCTCTCTATTTCCAGTAATTCAAGTAAAATAAAATGATCATTTTAAAAATCTTTGACCCTTGAGAATCGTTGAATTAAAACTGAATAAAGATGTATTTTAACTCTTTTTTAATCAAAATCCAGTTTCTCAGAGCAATATTAGTGTTCTGAGCTTTAGAACATTTTCTCGAACCAGAAATGGCTGATACTGGTTTGCCTCAGCCCTGTAAAAACTGATGATGGGACATGATTATTCTCTTGTGCTTCAATCATTGTCTTTTGGAATTGCAGTAAAACTTTGGAAACAGAATTACTGCAATTACTCTGAAATACTATTTAAATGATCAAATAAAATCTAAAATATTCAGGCTCATTAAGGTTTGCAAACTTCTGTTTTGCAAAGCATTGTGAGCTGCTGAACCTTGAAGTGGAAATTTCTAGTATTTTGCAGCAGGTATTTCCACCTTGTAATGTTCTTGCAAATGTAACACTGTACCAAATTGGATAAATCTCCAAAAACTGGCACAGGTAAAGATATCGCAGAAACCCTGATAGATTATTCTCAGAACATTTAATGTGCTCTGTCCAACAGTATGAAATTTCGATGATTCCAAGATTTTTTTTTTCTATCCATGAATTATTTCTTGAAAACACCTCTTAAAATGAATTTGTAAATTTTTAAACTTTAAAATAATGCCTTTTGTTTGAAAGCAACTACTATTTAAAAGGATTCTTATTGTGAGAATCTTAAATGTTGTATATTAAGTCAGGTGAGACTCAGTTCACATTGCAGCGCTCTGGTTTACCCAGAAGGATTTTATTTTAAATTTGTACATTACTCTGGGGTTCATCTCATAACCTGGAGTAGCTGTACCTTGATGAAGGGTTCAAGCCTGAAATATTGATTATGTATCTTTACCTTTGCTATAAAAGAGTACACTGACCTTCTGAGATTCTCCAGCCTTGTGTTTTTACCTCAGTCACGGTTTCTGCAGACTTTTATGTTTTACTCCAGCATCTTAATAGCAAAACTACAAACAAGGAGTTGATTGATGACTTCAAGAAGGGAAAACCTTCTTGAAGGCACAACCCAGAGATCATTGGGATCATTGGGAGATCAGAAATGGAGAGAGTGAGTAAATTTTAAGTACTTGGGACTCACTATCTTGGAGGATCTTTCCTGCACCCAACACACTATGGCATCATGAAGAAAGCATGGAGAAGACTTGAATGGCTTCTGCTCCAGTATTTTGTGTGAACTTGTGAAGTACTTGGGGCATGTTGCTTTCCTAAAGTGTTATACCAATGCCCTTTTCTGATGGAACTGAACAGCTGAACAGGACAGATACCAGCTGGCATTTACGTTGCAAAATCTGGGAAATTGACTCCTGACTTTCAAAAATTAGAAACTGAGGATGTGACGGCATCGACGGTGTTTGGGAGGGATCGAGACTAGTTCTGGCTGATGCTGTGAAGTTTGAGTGAATTTATAGAAGCCGCGTGCTCTATGCGATTTTCCCCAGACAGGTCTTGATCGCTCTAAGCAACAGAAGAGAAACTTTACTGATTATAGTTCCCTTTTCCAAAGTTTCTTCAGGTCTGCAAGCTATGATTACAAGAAAATATCTGTTTTTGATGCTTCACGTTGTGCAGCTTGATGGAAAAGCTTGTCTTTACCAATCTGTTGCTTTTGTTTATGAAAGGCTGCTTTAATGCTGATAATTCAGAGCAAAGTACAGGTAGTTCTAAACTTACAACCGTGTTCTGTCCTGACCGACCGGTCATATCTCAGAAATTCACTGCATCCCACCAAGGCCAATCCTCACAAGAAGTTGGCCACCAGCCAGCTCTCATGAGAGGTTCACTTCCACTGCCATAGGTTGGACCCTCCCTTCAACCCAAAAGCATAATTTTTATATTTACATATATTTTTTCTAATATTTTCTTCGGTCATATGTACGGACGGCTGTAAGTCGCGTAGGTTGTAAGTCAGAGACTACCTGAGGATTATGAAGGATCGCGCAGTGGTTTAACCATTGCAGTCTTATTGGAATCCACCACTCATTGTGCCTTTCCATCCTCTCTTGTGCTTCCTGTTAAAGCAAAGACCGAGATCTCCATACCTTTGGCATGGAAAAATAAGGTCCATCAACGAAGAGCCAATTCTGCCCTCAATCAACTTTCCAGTTATTTTGTTTTCCAGTTTGGGTACAACAGATCACACACAATTCCTCACATTATAATAAATGGGGAGAATACTGAAGAAAGCAACAAAACCGGTTATAGTGTAATTGAGAAAGGAAACTTTTCCAATTTAAGTGTATGCCACAATGTTGAAGTACTATTGTATGATTAATATTTTATTAACTTTATTCTTCAAATCTGCAAAAATTTTATCTAAATTTATTATACAACAATACCATCTATAAATTCACTGACGATATTAGTGGGTTATATAAAAGGAGGTGACGAGTCAGCAAAAGGTGGGAGATTAAAAACTTGGCTGGATGGTGCACCAACAACAACCTCGCACTCAATGTCAGCAAAACCAAGGAGCTGATTGTTGACTTCAGAAAGAGAAAACCAGAGATAATTACCTCAGAGGATCTTTCCTAGATTCAGTACCCTAATGGCATCATGAAGAAAGCACATCAGCACCTCTATTTTGCAGAGGTTTGGTGAAATGTCCGAAACTGGTAAATTTCTACAGAGGTGTGGTGGAAAATGTGCTCACCAATATGGAGACAACAATACCCCTGAGTGGAAAGCCCTACAGAAGGTAGTGGACACAGCCCAGGACATCACAGGCAAAACCCTCCCCAGCATCAAGAACACCTTCAAGGAACACTGCCATCAGAGAGCAGCAGCAATCATCAAGGATCCGCATCATCCAGCACGCGCTTTGTTCTCACTGCTACCATCAGGAAAGAGATATGGGTGCCTCAAGACTCACACCCACCAGGCTCAGGAACACCTGCTACCCACCCACCACCAAACTCAATTAGGGACTCATTTATAGTCTCTTACTTTTGAATTTTTGTTTTCTCTGTATTGTAGTCAGTTTTTTTACATTTCCTTATTTATTTACAGGTGTTCATTGATTACAGTTTTATTTAGTGGTAATTCTGCCTGGCCTACAGGGAAAAATAATCTCATTGTATGCGATGGCATGTATTTAATCTGACAATAAATCTGAAATAGGAATATTCTCATGACATTTCTTGGCCTTTTTTTAAATCCAGAAAGAAAATCAATAAAATTATCCTCAGCCACCAATGCGTAGGGAATTAGAAGTCTGGAGAATGTTGCTTTATTTGCAAACATCTGGCTCTAGCCATATTTAAAACTCATTAAACCTGGAACTCAGTAAGGTTTCAAATCTGATCTTGATACTTTTCATACTGATCATGCTTTTACAGTTGGTGGTTGCTGAGGTTATATTGGAAAAATATCTACATTTTAAATTTAAATTTAGACATGCAGCACAGTAACAGGCCATTTGGGCCCACGAGTCTGTGCCGCCAAATTTACACCCCATTAACATTCACCCCCACCCCGGTACGTTTTTGAACAGTGGGAGGAAACCGGAGCCCCCGGGGAAAACCTAGGCAGACACAGGGAGAACGTACAGACAGCGCAGGATTCCAACCCCAGTCCAGTTCCGATTACTAGCGCTGTAAATGCGTTGCACTAACCACTACACCAACTGTGCCTCCCTACTTGAGCCAAGAAGATACCAAGAAGTCATCAGAAGCCACAAGTAATACAGATTCAGCAAGGATGAATACTTTAGCTCCCCAAGAAAATTATATTTTTCTGTGTTGAAGTTAATAATGTTTTTTAAATCCTCCATCTTGTTCCCTGTGGCATATTCAGGGCCTTTATCATCTATTATTTTGATTCCTGTTTGCCTGAGAATCAAGTTTCGGAATACTTGGTTCCAGTTGAGCTGAGTTCCCCTGCAGAATGGGTTTGGATATCTCGTCATCTTTAACAAGAACCTACCCTCTGATTTTTCCAGGTCTGTAGTTCGAGTCTCAGTCAGGCTGTTCAAGCAGAGCCATTTTACAGTAGCATAACAGTTATGGTTTGAACTGAGAGGTCTAAACTAAGCTGGAGTTATGACAACTGGGGTTTTGATTTTCATTAATTAGGTGACTCCATCACCAATATCGAAGTACTCGAGCTGGCAGAGTCCGCAAGCATCGAATCCATGCTGATGAAGACCCAACTGCGCTGGGTGGGTCACATCTCCAGAATGGAGGACCATCGCCTTCCCAAGATCGTGTTCTATGGCGAGCTCTCCACTGGCCACCGAGACAGAGGTGCACCAAAGAAGAGGTACAAGGACTGCCTAAAGAAATCTCTTGGTGCCTGCCCTATCGACCACCGCCAGTGGGCTGATCTTGCCTCCCACTGTGCATCTTGGCGCTTCACAGTTCGGCGGGCTGCAACCTCCTTTGAAGAAGACCGCAAATCCCACCTCACTGACAAAAGACAAAGGAAGAAAAACCCAACCCCAACCCACCAATTTTCCCTTGCAACCGTGCCTGCCTGTCCTGCATCGGACTTGTCAATCACCAATGAGCCTGCAGCAGACATGGACGTACCCCTCCATAAATCTTCGTCCGCGAAGCCAAGCCAAAGAATTAGGTAAACTTGGAATTATAAAGAAACCAGCATTAAGAATAGTTACCATGACTTTTGGTGGGGGGGGTGGGGGGGGGAATATCTTGTTTCACTACTCAACTCTGCTTCCCCATTGCAGCTTGCTGAGGCACAGTCAGTTAAGGGATGAGAAATATATCCTGGTCCTGCCAGCAATGTAGTGAATGTAAAGTGAGAGTTGATGCCTCCTGCAGTGTTCTGACAAACTGAACGGAGAATTGGCAGAGCGTCGGAAGATACTTGCCAACACCTTTCTCACATCACTGATCTGTGACAATAATAAGTATATTGTCATACACATAGTACAATGTACATATGCACCAAAATTCTTCCTTGTTGCAGCCAGATAGGTACGTCAAATTTTTAAAAAACCTCAATAGTATACATGATTTGAACTGAAAAGAGACAAGTAATTCAAAAGGTGTTTCTTGTGTGTTACAGCCGAGTCGCGGAACAGATGCATATAGGTCATGATTCAAGAAACAGGAAAACAGAATACTGTAACTCAAACCTTTAAACTCCACATAACATGCAAATCTTGTAAATGAGTGATAAGAATCCATTTTTGAGTTTGTTACTGTTAGCCTGGCAACGTAAAATCAATGCTTGCCGTCCACAGACACCCACGCTATAAGCGATTCTGCGGATTAACGAATCGTGTAATAATATACAGTATCCTCCAAAATGCTTGGGACAAAGACACTTTTTTCCTTTATTTGTTCCTGTACTCCATAATTTTAAATTTGTAATCAAACAATTCACATGTAAATGAAGTACTCATTTAAAGTTGTTTATATACATTTTGGTTCGGCCATGTAGAAATTACAGCACTTTTTTTATACATCGTTCCCCCATTTCAGGGCACCATGATGTTTAGGGCATTTGACTTCCCATGTGTTTTCTTAGTACTCGGGTATGTTTAAATGCTTCATTGTTGCAGGTGTAAAAGAGCTAAGGCTTGATCACTGTTGGAGTCTGTAGTTACCATTTTTCAACATGAGGGCCAGAGTTGTGCCAGTGTAAGTCAAAGAAGCCATTATGAGGCTGAAAAACATGAATAAAACAGTAAGAGACATCGTCTGAAACTTAGGTTTATTAAAATCAACTGTTCGAAATAACATTAAAGAGAAGGAGCATACTGGTGTGCTCAGTAATCGTAAAGGGGCTGATAGGCCAAGGAAGATCCCCCCCCCCCGCTGATGACAGAAGAATTATCATCATAATGAAGTAAAATCCCTAAATGCATGTCCGACAAATCAGAAATTTTCTTCAGGAGGCAGGTATGGATGTGTCGATTTCGGTCTGCAGAAGACTTCATGACAGAAATACAGAGGCTACGCTGCAGGATGCAAACCATGGCAAAATGGTAGCTTTGGATCATGGGTAGTTCCCTTACCCCTCCACACTTTGCTCTTGCCATCACTGCTATCGATTAATCTTGGTCTCATCTGTCCACAAGATCTTTTTCCGGAATTCTGCAGACTTTTTTAAATACCTTGGCAAACTGTAATTTGGTCGTCCTTTCTGTGGCTAACGAGAGGTTTAACTCCTGCAGTGTAGGCCTCTGTTTATTTTCATAAAGTCTTTCATACATAATATTCAGAGTTATCCTAGAAAAAAAGTGACTGCAATAGTGCAGACAATCCTTTCATGGTGTCAGAGCAGTTCATGCTTAGCTTTACAAGGAGAGGTGCAAGAGCTTGTAAGATAGCAGTTGGAAAGAAATCGTTCTTGAACCTACATATGCTGCTCTGCAGACGTCTGTACCTTCTGCCGAAGGTAGCAGTGAGAAGAGGTTGTGACCAGCGTGATGAGGATCCTTTATGGTGTTGGCTGCCTTTTGGAGGTAGTGTCTTCCCAAGATGTCTTCAATGGATGGAAGGTCTAGAGCCTTTAATGTGCGTAAGGTAGGTTAAGTAATGCATGAGATGGGGTAATTGGATGATGGTAAGAGGAAGAGGAAAACATAATTTTGTATTTTAGGCTTTGTGTTTAAGGTGGTTCTGGCACGAGAATCGAATGGTGATCCGTACCAGTCAGGTTTACCCATTCGGTAATTAGCTCTGAAGGATGTGCGTTCAAGTCTCACTCTAGGATCTGAGAAGACATAGCGCGGTATTGAACGTGCCACCTCTCCATCTGTAAAATCACCATATGCTGTCTGTTTCTTTACACCTGTGCTGGACACAGAATTGCTGCCATAATAATCTTAACCACAATAAACTAACTTGTGAAAAGTCCTCTCCAAGAGTTTTGAGGCACAAAGTTGCTTGCAATGCAATATTTAGACTATTGTCGTGCATTAAGCTGAGGGTTGTCGCTCTCAGTTTTTTTTATAGTTTCATGAAAAATGGCAGTAAATGCACTTTTGGTTTGGAGCTTCCACTGCAGGTTCTATTCGTGCACGTCTGAGGTCTATTAACTTGCACCACAGTGCAGCCAACTATCTAGAGTCCTGCAACACAGTGGAACCCCTATTGCCTGTGAAACTAATGCAAATAGTCCCACTCTCTGCTCTGGTGCCTCACAACTTTTTTTTGACATATAATTTCCTTTTGAGATTTACTAATCAATTTGTTTCCACTACTATTGTGCCATTGTATTCAAAATCATAGCAAATTGGTAAACTGAAAAATAATTTTCATATAAAATCGGATATACAGCTCAGTAATGGGCTCTTCCAGACTACAAGCCCGTTCTGCCCAATTACACCTAATTGACATAACTCCCAGTACGTTCTGAACTGCATCCAGAAGAAACCCACACTGATATGGGGTGAACGTGCAGACTTCTTACAGACAGCACCGGATTTGAACTCGGGTCGCTGTAACAGCGTTGCACTAACCATACGGCCCCATCATTTGGTTACATATACCCTGTGGTTCTTTGCCACTTACCCTGTTTTCTGATTATCCACCCATTTTTCTCAGTGGAAACAATTTCTCCCTCAGCTCCCTCCAAACCCATAATTATTTTGCTCCAACTCGAGGGTTTTTTAAAGAAAAGGAACACACAGCTAAGTTTAACTGTATAAACATGCCCAGAAATTCCGACAAAGATGTGATGCTATATTTCAGAGACAGGTGTGGTTTAATATATGTCCTCAGGGTTAAAAACCTCTGACAAATGAAACCTGTGTAAAAATACTGTAAAATAGCCATCTCCGTCAGTTGATTGGAGCAAGGGGTTTGGTTTATTTCATTATTAGACTTTTTTTTTCAAGGTTTTAATATTCTTCAGTTTAATTTGGGTTTCACAGTTATTACGAAAGCACAGAATTTTAAAGTGTAAAATAGAAAGCAGGCCATTCATTCCAACTGATCCGAACTCCACGTGAGGCCCCTTCCACCCAAGTTTGCTTGAACTCAATGACTACAAGTTTCCATCAGCATCCTATTAACATAATCCGATCCTTTCTCCCTCATGCCTCAACTATTCCATGTGGTAGCAAGTTCCACATTCTAACCACTGTTTGAACAACAGATATCTTCCTGAATTCCTCATTGGATTTACTCCGATAATATTTTATGTTTTGGATCCCCAATTCAGTTCTTCTGAACTAAAACATTCTTTCTATTGGTTCCCTACATTGAGCAGCTTTGTAATATTAAACACTGTTATTAGATCACCCCTCGATAACTCCAAACCTCTTCAGTTCATCAGGCATGAAGCTTTCTGCCAGTGACTTTGTAATAATGCCTGAAGCTGAATTATTAAATCGAGTGGAAAAGTGAAGTAAAAGCTGCTCTCATGTTCATACCAGATGGAGGATGATTATCAGTGCACGTTGTTGCTGCAAAGCCATGAGTATGGATCACAGGGAAGGAGAGCACAGAGATGCACGGCCACATTGTTCTGTGTGGCAATGTCCTCTTTTAACTGAATACAGTGTGTTGATTAACCAAAAAACATTACATTCCTGTGGTTTGTATGAAAGGCAGGTGAGATAGTGAAGGACTAATCACATCTTATGGGGGAATAATTTTAAATTTTGTAGGGATTATTGTGATTAAATGCATAGAAACAGGCCATTCAGCCCTTCTGGTCCATGCCAACCATGGTCTGTCTACATTTGTCCACAAGAAGTCCACATCCCTCTGTATCTTTCCTGTCCATCCCTCTGTATCTTTCCTGTCCAAGTACCTGTCTAAATTTGTTTTAAACATTGTGATGTGCCTCTGGCACTTCCTCCGACAGCTCATTCTGAATAACCACAAATCTCTGAGGAAAAACTTACCCCCCAGAGCTCCTTTAATTTCTCCCCTCTCACTTTAAACCTCAACTTATACAAAGATGACGGTGATATCAGAGACAACTTTTTTTTAATTGATGCCTGTCTGAAGTGCTCACTGTTGCAACATGATAGTCAATTGGCTTGTGGTGAGCTCCCACAAATCAGATAGCTTGTTTCTGATGGTTAGGTTGAAAGAACAGAAAAGAAAACACAATCTTTGGAAAGTCAAACCTGGATGCAGAAGCCAGCAGTCCAAACCTCACAGCACCAGGTCAGCCTAGAAAAATGTTTAAATGGCTGGAATCTTAGAGAATTAAGATGGAGATCACTGATATGGGGACAGGAATACCCCCAAGTATAAGCCCTGCAAAACGTAGTGGACACATCCAAAGACATCACGGGTAACACCCTCCCCACTATTGAGACCATCTTCAGGGAACGTTGCCGTCAAAAAGCAGCAGCAAAAATCAAGGACCCACCCCACCCAGCACATATCGCTGCTGCCGTCAGGAAAGAGGTATCGGGGCCACAAGACTCACATCACCAGATTCAGGAACAGCTGCTCCCCCTCCCCCATCAGGCTCCTCAACGACAAACTCAATCAGGGATTTGTTTAAGGATTCTCATTTTTGCACTTTATTGATTTTTTTTCTTTCTCTATATCACACAATTTGTTCACATTTCTTTACATGTGTACATTGTGAACAGTTTTTTGTGCACTACCAATATGTGGTAATTCTGCCTGGCCCACAAAAAGAATCTCAGGGTTGTATGTGATGCCAGGTATGTTCTCTGACAATAAATCTGAAATCTGAGGAAGGTGGGCATGAATGTTGTATAGATCTGCATCAGATGATCTCGAGAACAGAAAGGAGGTTACATGAAGAAAATAAGGAGAAAATTTAGCTGATTTTGTCAGTAGCTAAAGAATAGAGAATCAAGGATCAATCCAAGTCATGAGCCATGAATGTCACATTCTGCAAAAGCATGATAGGTTGGTGTAGAGCAGTGGTTTTCAAACTTGTTCTTTCCACCCATATACCACCTTAAGTAATCCCTATGCCATAAGTGCTCTGTGATTAGTAAGGGATTACTTAAAGTGGTATATGGGTGGAAAGAACAAGTTTGAAAACCACTGGTGTAGAGAGAAGGGAATGTGAAAATTACAACCGAGCCATGATCGAGATGGGTGACTCTCCATCAGGACCAGCTCAGTGGGTACTTGTGGTGCAGACACCCAAGAACAAAGGGCTGATTCATCAGAGTGGATAGGGCATTTGTGATCTTTTGGAATTTGTGAAGATTAAAAAAGGTCATGTGAAATTTTATACGTGTATATCATAGCCATACAAAGAACATCTAACTGAAAATTTAGTAGGGAGTGAGTTTACATTGTGCTGTTGGTCTCTGCTGTGTTTGGTTGAACATCCAATAGAGCTTGCTCTTTGAGTTGAACAGCAGGTTGTTGGGTGCTCCATGTCCAGGTGAGATCAAATGCCAATCGACACTGATCCCATATTGTCGTCAGCTCAACTCATATTCTAACACGGCATCAACCAGCTCTTCATCGTGCTGTTTCACACAACTTTATTCAGACAGCTGCTACGAGCAAGCCCGACCAAGGCACACGCTGGCTGAATATTTTCTCCCATCTTCATCTAAGGCTCAAGTGTTACTTCAGAGAAAATTTACTTTTACAATTTTAAATGTGTATTTTTTAACCTATTATTTTATACTTGTATTTTGTTTCTATTTTTTTGCCAGTCGCTTGAATTCTGGATGCTAGGGGTTTTACTGTATGGCTGTTAAGAGCAATCTGAACATGCTGTTTTTCAAAGCACAAAGTAGCATGTATTAATTAGGAAGACATGCAGAGTGTTGGACGTTATGCAAGAGAGGTGGGTGTAAATGTAGATAGGTTTTGCTGTGCATCTTCTGGATTTGTGTACACTTGTAACACAATATGGATGTAACTTGGGGCCAAGAGCACAGCATTATTTTGAGAAGGATCTGCTTCGAAGCGGTACAGTGAAAATTTATTGGATTGTTTCCATAGATGTAAGATGTTGATTGAAGGTCTGGAGTTCAAGCGAAATCTCATTGAAACATACAAGATGCTGCTACCATAAGTAAAGAGGTATAGGTGCAAACCCTGGCAGATTTTCACGGAGATGTGGTGAAAAGTGTGCTAACTAGCTGCATCGTGGTCTGATATGGGAACACCAACCCCCTTGAGTGTAAAGCCCTCCAAAAGGTAATGGACACCGACCACGCAGGATAACACCGGCTATTGAGTACATGTACAAGGAACCCTGCAGTCAGAGAGCACCAACGATCATCAAAGACCCACACCACCCAGCACCCACTCTGTTCTCGCTGTTGCCGTCAGGAAAGAGGTGTAGGTGCCACATGACTCGCACCACCAGGTTCAGGAACAGCTGCTGCCCTTCCAACATCGGACTCCTCAACGACAAACCCAATTAGGGATTCATTTAAGGACTCTGACTTGTGCATGTAATTGATTTTCTTTGCTCTCCCTGTATTGCACAGTCAGTTTTTTTGCATTTGTTATCTGCTTCCAGTTCTTTTGATTACATGTTCATGCTGTGTGCAGTTAATTTTTGCACTAAGTTTTTTGGTAATTCTGCCTTGGCTGCAGGAGAAATGAATTTCAGAGTTGCGTGATATCATGTATGTACTCTGACAATAAATCTGATCTGAAGATTCTGAGGGGTATTAACAGGGCAGAGGATGCGGAGCAGTGGAGGTGGTGTGAAGGGGTCCAAAATTAGGTGGTGTGGTCTCAGCAAAGACGCTTAAAAATGGAACTTCCCCTAGAGGAATGTGAAACAGGGCTGTGAACAAGAGGCTGAGAGTTTGGGCTGAAAAATGTGAGCTTGAAGATTAGACTGGTCATCATTGCTCAGCTGACCAAATGACCTATTCCTTCACCCATTGAGTTCCTCCAGGTTGTGTTTGGCCTTTCCCTGCTCCTGTTTTTGTTGGTCCCAGTGTCTGTATCGGGGATTGAAGCAGAGCAAATAAAATAAACGATCCCCAGTCATTAATTATCACAATTGATGTTTTCTGACCTGCTTTGCAAGCTTCACACTTTGTTAGTTGTAACGGGCTCTCTCAAGGGACTTCATAACCATCAAGCACCCACCACAATGCAGTACTGTTGAACTGAATGTGCATCATTTACTGAAACTGAAGAAATGTAGGAAGGTCCTTGTGATAAAACAGCAAGACTTAGCTACATTTTAAAAAAATTACTGATAAGCTGTTTGGATGTAACAAAATAATTCTCTGAGCATTATATTGGCCAGGATAAAGTTATTGGGGAAACACTTGATTGGAATCGGTGCCATAGACTTGAGTCATGTTGCATTTGCGATACGGTTGGTGTAGCGGTTAGTGCAATGCTATTGCAGTACGTGTGTCCGAATCCCGTGCCATCTGTAAGGAGCTTTTACATTTTCGCCGTGTCTGCATGGGTTTTCCCTGAGGGCTCCGGTTTTCTCCCACTATTCAAGCGTACTGGGTGCCAAAATGGCCCATTACCCTGCTGTATATCTAAATTTCAAACATTCAAAAGATGTAATGTAACATATCAGCCCCAACCAGAGCCATTCCATGGAATGTGCTTGATGCTGGACTTCAGGGTTGTGTACCTTCTGCCTGAAGGTATCAGCAAGAAAAGATTGTGACCGTGGTGATGAGGCTCCTTTAAGATGTTGGGTGCCTTGAAGCAGTGTTTCAATGGCAGGAGTAAACTCTTGTCTGACCAAGTATTGTTCAGCTTGTTGCAAGCTAACATGAGTACAAGAAATTGAAAGCACATATTTCTGTTTGTCAATCCTGCCATGCTATTCAAAATCACAATGAATTCTCTACCACCTCACTCTTGAATCCCATCTCAATTATCCCTTGGTTGTCCAACATCAGTCAACTGACCAAGGGATTGGCGTGCTTCCGAATATAATCCTCCTCTCTGCTTTAAATGGATATCCGCTTCTCCCCAAAGTGCGACTCCAATTCTAGCCCCTGGATAGAATTGAATGAATTGTTTATTATTGAGGCATATATTGAGATTGACTTTGGAAAGGGTACAGAAGAGGTTTACAAGGATGTTGCCTGGATTAGAGGGAATGGGCTATGGGCAGTGGCATAGCTAGAAGGGGTATCTTCACATCTTTCAAAAGTGCCTCCGCCCCCAGATCCAATGCCACTGAAAAATCAGTGTAGCCCACCATTCAACCACTGACTCGCCATCTGGATGGTATGTGTTGAGGTGCCTTTTTAATGTCCTCGCACCCCTAACATTAGAACCTGCTACTCCCCTGTGGGTAGGGGGAGAGGATGGATAAACCTGGGCAGCCCTGACTTTTATAAAAATTATGAGGTGGACAGTGAAAAGGTAAAGGTTCCATAATACTACATTTAGAATGTAACATGCATGAAATTCTTTAACTTTTGTCAACCGTAAGGCAGTCAAAGAGTCGCCACTTTGTCCAGAGCCCCTCACATAGGCTTCGATAGTAAACCAGGGGTGTGACCTCGTTCCTCACTGGGGCCTAATTTCTCCCTTACGGTTAACCAGCTGCATTGCGGTCTGATATGGGAACACCAACCCCCTTGAGTGTAAAGCCCTCCAAAAGGTAGTGGACACCGACCACGCAGGATAACACTGGCTATTGAGTACATGTACAAGGAACCCTGCAGTCAGAGAGCAGCAACGATCATCAAAGACCCACACCACCCAGCACCCGCTCTGTTCTCGTTGCTGCCATCAGGAAAGAGGTGTAGGTGCCACATAGCTTTAACAGAAACCAACCTTTAACAGAAACCTACAGCACCTGGTGTTCCCAGGCGGTCTCCCCTCCAAGTACTGACCAGTCCTGAGCCTGCTTAACTTCTGGGATCAGATCACCTAGGAACACCAGGTGCTGCAGAGCCCCCTCTTAAAAATGCTTCATCCTAAAGGACACGTTTAAAATAGTGTGGACGAAATTGAGGGGAGCTAAGTTGGGCAAGTTTTTTTACAAGATGGTGGGTGCCTGGAACAGGCTACCAAGAGTAAATTTTAATTTTTAAAATGTAGACATACAGCACTGTAACAGGCCAATTCAGCCCTACGAGTCCGTGCCACCCATTTCACCTCCACCCCCAGTAAGGTTTGAAGGGTGGGAATAAACTGGAGCACCCAGAAAGAAAACCCATGTCAAATATACAAACTCCTTACAGACAGCGCGGGATTTGAACCCTGGCGCTGTAAAGGCATTGCACTAACCGCTAGGCCGACTGTGCCAACCAAATAGCAACGCTTAGGCTTCTAGATAAACGTGAATATACAGGGGGTGGAGGGATATGGACAAGCAGTGGGAATTTGCTTTAATTTGGGCATCCTGTTCGGCACAGACTCGTGGGCTGAAGGGCCTGTGCTGTGCTGTTCTGTCTCCTACGTATCGTCAGTTCACATTCTGAATTGACGTCAGATTCAGCCATTCCTTCACAGAACAATAAATTACTGTCTAGGTTCTGACAACCTTAATTGAGTCAAGCTGGGCCACAGTGTCCACAGTGAAACAAATCCCTTCCTGGCTGAAAACTTGCTGGAGTCATGCTCATCCTGTTCTTCTGCCATCTGGTTGTTCACAGTTCGAATGAAGAATTTGTTTCTGACCACGCTGGACCTGATCTCACTTTTTCCTGTTGTTTAAAGACTCATTCACCAGCATCTTATAACTGAATGCTTGTAAGTGATTACCCTTGGTGATAACTTTATGTTCATTGGGCAATTTCTGTAGCTCTAATCTCATCAAGTTCACTGATGACACAACAGTGGTGGACCTTATCAGTAAGAACGAGGAGATGGCATACAGAGATGAAGTGAAGGCACTAACAAACTGATGCAGAGCCCAAAAACGAAAGAGATGGTTGTCGACTTCAGGAGGGCCTGGGAAGACCACACTCCCTTGACCATTGTTAGGTCTGCTTTGTTCATGAATGAGTGAGACAAACACCAGACTGAGTCGAAATCAGGGTTCTTTGTTCTTTATTACCGGATTGTAACACTTGCAACTAACCATGTTAGTCGGAGAATGCATTCTGCCGTTATCAGCAAAATGGTGATTTTTTATACCCTTGGATACATGCTTAGAACATCATCATATCATTACTTGTCCAATGACTAAAACTGTTGCTATCCTTTCCCTGCTAGCTTCCTGCCTCTCAATCCATCAATGTCTCTCTTATCTTGTAAGTACAAGGATGCATTCACATCTTGTTACAGCCCCGCACAGGGTAACTCCTTACACATTCCCATCTCATGATGTTTTACCTTACACCATTGACAGCTCTACCATTGAGGTTGTCAAGAGTATCAATTCCTCGGAATGCACCTGTTGGAGAACCTCACCTGGTCCCTTAACACTAGCTCCATAGCCAAGGAAGACCAGCAGCACCTCTACTTCCTGTGAAGGCTGAGGAGAGTCCATCTCCCACCCTCCATCCTCACAACAGCATCCTGTGCAACTGTATCACCACCTGTTTGGAAGCTGTACCTCCTTGGACTGCAAAACCCTGCGGAGGAGAGTGAAGTCAGCGGACAAGATCACTAGGGAGCCTCTTCTTAGCATGAAGGACATCTACTACACTCGATGCAATAAACATTGTGAAAGACTCCACACATCCTGCACGTAAACTGTTCTCCCTTCTGCCATCTGGCAGGAGGTACTGAACCTCTCAGGCCCTGATGTCCAGAGTGGGAAACAGCTTTTTCCCCCCAAGCCATCAGACTCCTGAACTCCCAGTACAGATGTGAATAGTGCGCCATGGACTTTCAGTTTATACATCTTAATACTTTAATATTTTAATGTGTTAACTGTTTTCCTAACATGTCTATGTAAATATGATCCATGGTCCTGGAGAAATGCCATCTTGTCCTACTGTGCGAGCATGGTATGAACAGCAAATAAAATTGACTTGACTTGTAATTGTTAATCGACGTCATTATTTCTACTCGAGGAAACAAAGAAAGGAATTGTCATTAATGGTGCATGAAAGGTAGCTTCAGGCTGCCAAATGTCTCACAGCACATTTACTTTGTGTGAAGTCATGCATTTGGGAGGTTAAGCAGGGAAAGGGAATATAAGATGCCTGGTGGAAATCCTTGGCCAACAACCTCTCCAAGTGGGGGAAGACCATTGCCTGAAATCCACTTCAAGTTTAAAAGTTTATTTGTCACATGATCCCTGGTACAGAAGGGTTCTTCTGTGGAAAGATCAGCAGGTTATCTCCAGAACTGCAGACAGCCGACTGAAGAGCACAGTTTATAGAGTGCAGGTTTGCAATGGAAGTGTTTGATTGGGGAAGGGCTAATGATGGCGAGATTAGATGGGAATGTGGGAGAGTAAATTGAGAACAGATTTTTTTTAGACATGCAGCACAATAACAGGCCACTAGGCCCATCGAGTCTGTTCCGTAAATCTACACTAAGCTACTCTACACTATTTCCAATTTCTGACCTTTTCCCCATATCCCTTGATGCCCTCACTAATGAGATGCTTGTCTATTTCTTGTTAAAATACTCCCAGTAACCTACACCCCGCTCCCCGGAACCTTTTGGAGGGTGGGAGGAAATTGGATCCCCCGGAGAAAACCCGTGCAGACACGGGGAGAATGTACAAACTCCTTACAGACAGCCCAGTCAGGACCCGATCGCTGGTGCTGTAAAGGCGTTGTGCTAACCATCACACCAACTGTGCTGCCCTAACCGGGGGTCTCAGAGAAGTGCACAGCAGAAATGTGGAGGATGTTTTGGGATCACTTGTGTGGGGTTTTGGGTAGGTTTATCTTACTGAAATGAGAAAGATGGTAGAGTAAAGGATCCATGGTTGACAAGAGATGAGACGGATAGTCAGGAGAAAGAAGGAAACGCAAGGTTTAGGAAGCAAAGTTCAGGAAGGGCTCATGAGAATTATATGGTAGACAAGGAGGAACTCAAGAAAGGACTTGGGAGAGCTAGAAGGTGGGACAAGAAAACTTTGGCAAGTAGGGTTAAAGAAACCCGAAGGTGTTCTATACATACATAACAGAACAGAAGGATGACTAGGGTGAGGGGAGGACGAGTTAGGGAATAAAGGGGGATAGGTTTGCCCGGAGGCACAGGAGGTCCAAAATTAATGCTTTGCTTCACTGGGACCTTGGTGAATGTAGAACAGGCATGTCGAGGTTAAGAAAGGGGAAGCGCACTCTCACAGCCAGCTCTGTGGAAGTTTATGTTGCATAAAGCCTGTTGAACAGACTTTGTTTTGTGTCTGCTTTCTGTTTCCTCATAACTATTTTGTATCCCTTTTCCATTCCAAACAAATCTTCAATCCCTTTCTCCCTTCTCCCCCCTTTAACTAGTCATTCCAGTTCCTACTTCCTCTCTCCACCTAGCCTAGACTCTGCCCCCACCCCTCCTGCAGTCTCACCACTCCCCCCTTCCCTCTTTGGTTTGGACATCTCTCATGTTCCCCCACA
The DNA here is from genome assembly GCF_036971445.1 of Narcine bancroftii. Taxonomy (NCBI): domain Eukaryota; kingdom Metazoa; phylum Chordata; class Chondrichthyes; order Torpediniformes; family Narcinidae; genus Narcine; species Narcine bancroftii. The sequence continues at coordinate 67,060,676 of NC_091481.1, forward strand.
CCTTGATGAAGGGCTCAGGCCCGAAACATTGGTGATGTATCATCACCTTTGCTACATAAAGGCACTGTTTGACCTGCTGAGTTTCTCCAGTATTTGTGTGTTTTCTCATTGAACCACAGTTTTACCCCTTCCTTCAATCAGTTCATTGGAACAGGATGACTCTCATAAGAGTGTTGGTACTCCTTGCAATCAGTCACACAGAGAGAGAGCACAGGAACAAGCCCTTCAGCCCACCATCTGTGCAAACCATTAACCACCCATTTATTCCAATCCTGCATCAATCCTCACATTCCATCAACTACCCCTCCACCCCAACCACCACCAGCCCATAATCTACCATCACTGCCTTTTTAAAATTTCCTGCACTGAAATCTCTCCACAGGCAAAAAAAAAACTGCAGATGGTAGAAGTCTCAAATAAAACATTGTAGATGCTCAGGCAGTTATTTCCCTCCTTATGACACTGTAGAGTTCATCGAAAGAATCAAAGACTTGTTGATCCAAACCAAGGCTTTTATTAGCAAAAGACAGGAGCTCTTCACAGGTGGCCGACCAGTCCGGAATGATCCGACCTGGCTAAGGACACAACCCTTTAAGGCCCAGACAATAGGCGTGGCTTAGCTCTCAGCCAATCGCTGTAAGCACAGTCTAGATACTGTAACTATATACACTATATACATTGGTGATAGATCTGTCCTATCACAGACACGTCACCAGCGCAACTTGCAGGGGATGCAAATCCTGCATCTCCCCACCATTCAGAGGCCCCCTTCCTCGTGAAGTACTTCTTCATTGCAACTGTCAGAGGTGCAAAGTTCAGGGGAGACATTAAGGCTAAGTTTTTTTTTAAATGCAGAGTTGTGGGTGCCTGGATTGTTTTGCCAGTTGTGGAGGTGCAGGCTGGAACAATAGGGACATTAAAGAGTCTGTTAGACAGACACATAGATGAAAGAAAAATAGAGAGTTATGAGGTTAAGAGGGTTAGCTAGGTCGGCAAACATCATGGGCCAAAGGTCCTGTACTGTTCTGTTATGTTATTGTGATGCCCTGTGGTAACAGTAAGCAGACACAAGATTCGAAAGACTGAATAACAGGCTTTATTCTACTTAAAGTCTTCTGCTGTAGTTAGCTGCAACTCCGTGTGACTGACCTCAAGGGGCCGGAAGTGGCTAATATCCCGGCGGATGATTGGCAGCTGACTGGGTGGGGCTTGATCCATTCAGTTCGGCTGATTGACAGTCGGACAGGTGTGGTCTGTCCTCCGATGATATTCCTGCAGATACACAGGTCGACCGGCCGCTCCCCTCCCCCCCACCTCCCGCAGTAGGCTAGTGGTGTATCACCATAGTTCTATATCCAGAACCCGGGTTGTATTCTTGCTTCAACAGTGTTTGAACGGAATAGATCCCCCCCCCCCCCCTTTCAAACCTCGCCTTCAAGAAATACTTTCATCTCTTTTTTGATTTGAGCAACTGTTTTGTGTTGGAGCCAGTGCAGAAGAGATGACTTCCCAAGTGCGCCAGAATTACCACCTGGATTGCGAAGCCAGCGTCAACCGGCAGATCAACATGGAGCTTTATGCTTCCTACGTCTACCTATCTATGTCGGCTTACTTTGATCGGGATGATGTGGCATTGAAGAACTTCGCCAAGTTCTTCTTGGATCAGTCCCACGAGGAGCGGGAGCACATGGAGAAACTGATCAAGTTTCAGAACCAGCGTGGGGGACGTGTGATTCTCCAGGACGTTTCGAAACCTGACCGGGACAAGTGGGGCAATGGTCTTGAAGCCTTGCAGTGCGCCCTGCACCTGGAAAAGACCGTCAACCAGTCTCTCCTGGATCTCCACAAACTTGCTTCTGACAAGAATGACCCTCATATGTGTGACTTCCTGGAGACTCACTACCTGCATGAGCAGGTCGAGGCCATAAAGAAGCTTGGAGACATGATCACCAATCTGACCCGCATGGGCGCTCCTCAGTCTGGCATGGCCGAGTATCTGTTTGACAAGCATACACTAGGAGAGAGCAGCTAGGACAGCACACCTCAGGAAATCAGTGTGCCAACCATTCCATTTTCATCACGCCGATGCTTTTCTCTAGATGATCTTTTCCCCAATTGTGAATCTGTTTTGGTGACGTCAATTTTAAATGGTGTTGACTTGTTTGTGAATTAAGTGGAAGAAGTAAATCAAATGTGAAACAAACTTTGTACCTGGTTCCTATTAAAATAAGGAAAAACATGTAAACTGGCACAACTGAGGATCTGTTGCTAAATAAAAGTTGCCAAAAAAAAACCAAAAAAAAAAACCATAGTTCTATATCCCAGTTAACTGGCCTTTATGTGTCAGAACTCCTTGATTCTGATGTAAGTTATCATTAACAGTATTTCTGTTTATCTCTCGGTGCAGATCCCTCCTGATTTGTGAGCATTTCCAGAAGAGTCTTTCACTCCATGCAACAGCAGTGTTTCAGATCTCACATTTCCACCATCATTTGTTTGTTTTTCCTCCCATTTCTCTCCCTCTACTTACACTACTCCAAGCTACACCAAGATTCCTTTATTGTCATGTAATAAAAATAGTACAATATTGCACTGAATTGCTTTTGCCTGCCGTAAGGCAGACAGATTCAACATCGGTAGAAGTTCCCTGAAGCGCCTCGGACAGTCAGTCAGTGAAAGAGAACCAAAAGGGAGACACTCAGAATCCCTGAGTGTCCATGGATTCGTGTTCAGCCCCCACCGCTGCCCCAGCAGCCACACACAGTCCAATCCAAACCATTGGCAGCCCGAGCTCCAGATCTGAACCTCCAACATGATCAGGAATCCCCTTGGCGCCCTCTTGCATCCTGGCTCCCATACCTGGTACCCCTTCAGCCGGTCTCCTGCAGCACACGGTCCAGTGTGACTCCCTCGACAGCTGCCGCCAGCAGCCCACAGCCTGAGAGGGTTCCCTTGGCTCGAGTCACCAACATCCGCTGTCTGTGTATTTCTTCAAACCCCTCCCTTTCGGAATGGCAGGCAGTGACTAGTGGGGGTGCCGCAAGGCTCAGTGCTGGAACCGCAGCTATTTACAATATTCGTTAATGATTTTGATGAAGGGATTAAAAGTAACATTTGCAGATGACACAAAGCTGGGTGGCAACGTGAGGAGGACGTTATGAGAATGCAGGGTGACTTGAGCAGGTTGGGTGAGTGGGTAGATGCAGTTTAATGTGGATAACTGTGAGGTGGCAAGAACAAGAAGGTAGGAGAAAAAGAAATGCAATGAGATCCAGGTGTCCTTGTTCATCAGTCACTGAAAGTAAACATGGCAGGCAGTGAAGAAAGCTAATGGCATGTTGCCCTTCGTAACAAGGGGAACTGAGTATAAGAGCTAAGAGGTCCTTCTGCAGTTGTACAGGGCCCTGGTGAGACCACACCTGCAGCATTGTGTGCAATTTTGGTGTCCCAAGTTTGCTATTGAGGGGGAGCAATGTGACAGGAAGTCACAAATCCAATTGCAGAGGGAGGTGTTTAGATCCAGCAGGCTCAACTTTTCTATCAGTTACAGATAATATGAGGTCCTTTCTATATCTCTGTGTGCCAACTCTCCACTTTCTGTTCTTGAGTGATGGAAAACTTTAAATGTGCTGCAAGTTCTTTGTCAATCTGGGTGTCATCAATTACAATGGTGATATTTGAATGAGCTGTGTTTGTCTTGGCTGTAGGCACAGGGCCCTTCAAGGGAAGACTGGCAGAATATGTACGTGTATGCTAAATATTAAATTTAATCCACAATTATCTACCTGGCTAAACAACTGTTCAAATATTGTGAGTGAAAACCAGTGAATTTGTTTTTACTTCAGAACTTGAAACAAAATGCTGGAAGCAGTGCCTGCAGAGACAAGCAGGCATCACTTTTCCCATGACCGAGGGAAATGTTTTACAGGCTGCTCGGTTCTAATTCAGAATACTGTTTACTTGATTGGTGGTAATTCTCAACTGCAGCGCAATACTCCTTTTACATCTTCCATGGGGTAGTGGGGATTGTGGAGGGTCATGTGACTGCTCTGTCTGGAACCCTTCTGGGATTGTGGACGGTCACATGAGCTCTACTTCCATCCAACAATTTTTCCTGCCCCACTGTTTTCTATGTGCTCCTCACCAGTGTTCATGAACTTTTCTCCCATTCGGTCTGGAGATGAGGTCCTGCCCACCCATTGGCACAAACCTGACCATTGGCCCCTTTAATAACCTAGTGACCACCTGGGCCGGACTCTCCAAGCTCACTGTGTCCAACAAAGTCCACCATGTTGAGTAGCTCTCTTGCTTTGCTCTTCGGTCCTGAGGCAAACCCTGCTTCACTCCAGGTCACGATCTGCGGACAACACTGGAGGAGTCGTTGGTAAGGTGTGCACTACATAGGGATCAGAGCTGTTAGGTAGCATTAGAGCTGTGCCCATGTTAGACAAGGAACTACAGGTTGTTTAAAGTCTGCTAGTATCAATAGATCAATGTGACTGGTTATACTGTGCTTGTAAGTCTGTATACAGTTACAGAATTACCACGTATAAGTAGTGCAAAACACCTATACTCATGTAAACAAATAAATAAATGTAAACTGTGTAATACTGAAAGAAAAAAAATCAATACAGTGCAAAAGTAAGAGTCCTTAAATGAGTCCCTGATTGAGTTTGTCGTTGAGGAGACTGATGGTGGAGGGGGAGCCACTGTTCCTGAACCTGGTGGGTGCGAGTCTTGTGGCACCGATACCTCTTTCCTGATGGCAGCAACGTGAACAGAGCGTGTGCTGGGTGAGGTGGATCCCTGATGATTGCTGCTGGGCTCCAACGGCAGCGTTCCCCATTGACGTTCTCGGTGGTGGGGAAGTTTTTGTTTGTGATGTACTGGGCTGTGTTCGCTACCTTATTGCAGGGCTTTACACTCAGGGGAAATGGCGTCCCCGTAGCAGGAAGCGGACTTTCCGCTACACATCAGTGTCAGGGTTTCAGGTGTCACACCAAACCTACGTAAACTCCTGAGGAAGTAGAGGCGCTGACATGATTGCTTCACGATGCCATTGTTGTGTCGGGTCCAGGAAATATCCTCTGAGATATTGACTCCCAAGAACTTTGCTCGCCCTCTTCACCTCCGATTTCCCCCAATGATCACTGAATCGTACACCTCTGGTTTTCCCTTCCTGAAATCAATTATCAGCTGTTTGGTTTTGGTGACATTGAGTGTGAGGTTGTTGTTGGTTTTAAACAATCAAAAGTAATTAGTTGATTGAGTGGTTCAGGACAACCCAAGCATATGAATGGGGTTGTGTAAATACAAGCCTATCCCTTCCCTTTTCCCATTTCATATGGCAAGTGCAGATTAAAAGCAGGCCTGGTTACTTAAATAGACCTCTTACTAAAATCTGTCTTTTACAAGAAGCTGAAAGTTTTGATTTCTAATTTTATACTCATTATATTTACTTCATGTATCTGTAATAGTAATTTATCATATATTAGCCATTAATGTCTATTATAATAATTATGGGCTGGAATGTAAAGGTTTAAACCTTGTGTTTTTTTTAAACTCTTAGTTAATTTTGTGCCTGCCTCTTTAAGAGACTATTGTTTGTAGTGTTACCATAGTGACTATGATGTAATATGCACCCCGGCTAAGTGCTTGCTCAATATTCTACGGCTCATAGAGGAATCGCGAGCATGATAAATATTTCTTGGTTTTAATCCGCACTTGCTGAACGAAACCTTTCTTATCTGGAAATGTATCCACAATTTTCCCCAGCAATGGTGAAGAATCGTCCATGATAATCACAATACCTCCGCATACAAAATTGCGTTTAGCTTAGACCATTATCCGGCACCTATGGGGATCACGGATGCCGGATATGTGAATTTTCCGGTTGACTGAGACACAATGCCTAACTAATACACCTGCATTAAGAAAAAACTGTTTGAAAGACAATAATTTGTATTGTATTTAATTATTTAAAATTTATTTTAATCAGGAAATTCCTGTAACTTACAAAATTTAAATTTTAACCTCGGTCATTGGTGCTGTAACAGCGTTGCACTAACCGCCACACTATCCGTGCTGCCATCATAATTAACCTCCTCCCTCATTTACTGATAAAGCCTAATCAGGCAGGGTCAGGGAGACACTTGGGGAGAGTCGCCCCAGTGACAAGCAGCTTCGTTCTGGACGCCGCCATTTTATTCAAACACAACTTTGTTCAAACAGCTGCTGTGGGCGGCACTCCGCTGGCCGAGTGTGCTCCCATCTTCACCAGGGGTCTGTTTGTTGCTTTGGAGAACATTTAATTTTACAATTTTAAACTTTTATTTACATTTTTATTTATTTTTAATTTTTTATTTATAATCCTTTTTTTCGGCAGTTGTTTGGGTTTCCGGTTGATTGAATTCCGGATAATGGGGATTCTACTGTATTATCTTTGCAAACTGCATTCCCCGCCAACCGCATTCCCTACAGATTGCATTCCCTGCAAATCTTTCAGTGTCACAGTGGAGTTGACCTGGAGACAATCATTCGAAAAGTAATGATTATCAAACATGGTAACCAATTGCATATTTCAGTATTTGCTCATTCAAACTCACATCATTAATCATTGCACCTAAACTGAGGTGGATCCTTGTTTGAATTCTTGAAGGGAACCGACCATTAATCAGAGGCCCAGCCAAATCCGCTGTGCCTATGTTAACCCATCGTAAAAAAGCCCTCCTCCATTTCACAAGGCCACCACACCATGTACAGCTTTTAACTTGTTTGGAAGTACATTGCGTGGCAGTTGAGTAGAAATGAAGTCATGTGTTAATAACTAGGTTAGATTAAACAGCTGGAGGCAGAACATGCACAAGAATTGTACAGCCTGTCTTGCGGATGGGCTGGGCCCTCTCACTGCCTCTGGTTCAATTGTCCTGAATCTCAATAAGCTCCACGATTAAGACCAAGCAGGGTAGGTGCACATGGAGTCGATATTTCATCTTCAAGTCCTAACAGAAATAATGCCATTTACATACCTACAATACTTTTATGCTGAAGTAAGAACTATTAGCCTTTAGCTACAAAGTCTGAGTCTTTGCAGTAAACGTGCCCCATATTTTCCAAATGCAATTGCAGGATGCACCCTCTTCTTCTGCATCCTGTAGGTTCTCTTGTAACCTCGTAGAGCAGTGGTTTTCAAAAGCTTTCCACTCACATCCCACCTTAAGCGATCCCTTACTAATCACAGAGCACCGATGGCAGAGGGATCACTTAAGGTGGGATGTGAGTGGAGAGAAAAAGGTTGAGAGTCGCTGCTCTGGACCCGATTGTTACTGAAATATTTTGCTTGAGAAAATGGTCATTGGCCCATTTCCTTTGGAGTTGGGAAACCGTGCACATAACGCGTCAAGGAGAGACGATTAAAACAGTGGTCTTCAAATGTTTTCTTTCCACTCACATCCCACCTTAAGCGATCCCTTACTAATCACAGAGCACCGATGGCAGAGGGATCACTTAAGGTGGGATGTGAGTGGAGAGAAAAAGGTTGAGAGTCGCTGCTCTGGACCCGATTGTTACTGAAATATTTTGCTTGAGAAAATGGTCATTGGCCCATTTCCTTTGGAGTTGTGAAACCGTGCACATAACGCGTCAAGGAGAGACGATTAAAACAGTGGTCTTCAAATGTTTTCTTTCCACTCACATCCCACCTTAAGCAATCCCTTACTAATCACCTGTGGCATAGGTGGAATGTGAGTGGAAAGCAAACGTTTGCAAAACACTGCTCTCATGGAAGTAACCACTCAAGGGCACCAGCATCTTCACCAATGAAGTTACTTACAGAGTCATTCACTTCACAGACAAACCAGACCTTACAATGCAACTGGGATAACGCTGCTAAATGAACGTAGTTTGCTCGTCCTAATGAACTTCTATTTACACAGTGTCTTTAAAGTAGCTAAATCTCCCGCTGCTTGCTGAAACAACACATGAGATAATCGTGAGATAACTGCTGAGTTTCTCCAGACACCGTGATTGAAGTAAAAGCACAAGACTGGAGAAACTCAGCAGGTCAAACAGTGCACTTTATAGAGCAAAGATTAAGATACATAACCAACGTTTTCGGCTTGAGCTCGAGCTGCTGATGGATTGTACAGGAATCTGTGCGGCTGCAGAGCCTGTGGGAGCGCTAGAGGTGAATCCATGGACAGCATCTCTGAACGGACTCTCCTTTGTTTCTCTTTCTCTGACTGTTAGATGTGCCAGGCAATGATCATGATGTGCCTTACAGCAGGCACAAGTTTAAGGATGCCTGCATATGTATGGTTATGTGACAGTAGAAGGAACTTCAAACTGGAACCTTGATAGCTCAGAGGTTGTAGGAAAAGAAGAGAGCAAGGAAGGATTTTAAAAAAAGGATAATTTTTTCAATCAAGGCGGTACTCATCTCGGAGGCGGTGAATGCGGGTATTGTGGAGAATGGGACATATTAATTATTTTAATGTTTACACTTTTAGAGGTGAAGCATGTTAACAGGCTCTTCTGGCCCACAAGCCCAAATGCCCCCATGTCACCAATCAACCGATTAACCCTGTACGTCTTTGGGAGAAAACCGGAGCACCCGGAAGAAACCCACGCGGTCACGGTGAGAACGTACAAACTCCTAAAAAAGTGCCAGATACAAAGTCAAGTCACTGGCACTTAAAAAGTATTGTGCTAACCACGACCCTAATCGAGCTACACTGTGCTAACCACTATCCTAACTGAGCCTAGCTGTGCTAACCATGACTCTAACCGGACTATGCTGTGCTAACCACTATCCTGGTGAGGTGGTTATGTAGGACCACAGGTGAGGTGTGAGTGGGACTGCAGGTGAGGTGGGTGAGGTGTGAGTTGGACCACAGGTGAGGTGGGTGAGTGGGACCGCAGGTGAGGTGGGTGTGAAACCGCAGGTGAGGTGTGAGTGGGACCTTAGGTGATGTGGATGTGTAGGACCTCAGGTGAGGTGTGTGTGGGACCTCAGGTGATGTGGGTAAGTGGGACCTCAGGTGAAGTGGATCAGATACCTATGACTATTCATTCTTGAATATGCATTAAAAGGTTTAAAGATGCAAATCCCAGCAGGAACCTGAAGAAGCCTCATAAAATAGTTAGCTCCAAGTCAAGGAAAGTGAGGGTTGTGCAGGAGATTAAAGAACTCAATCCAAGATGGGGGCTTTAAGGAACGACAAAGGTGCTGGAGAAACTCATCAGGTGACATAGAGTCCATAGGAAGCAAAGGGATAGAACCAAAGTTTTGGGCTTGAACCCTTCATCAGGTTTTTCTGGCACTTTTGTCAACATCTCCAAGGATCCATCCTGGAGCCTCCGTGTCAATGCAATCACAAAGAAGGCTCGCCAACGACTACACTTTGTGAGGAGTTTGAGGAGATTTGGTACGTCACTGAAGATTCTCGAAAACTTCTCCAGGTGGACCGTGGAAAGCATTCTGACTGGTTGCTTCACCGTCTGGAATGGAGCACCAACGCTCAGGACAAGAAAAAACTCCAGAGGGTTGTGAACTCGGCCTGCGACGTCACGGGCACCAGACTCCACTCCATCAAGGACAACTACAAGAGGCGGTGTCTTAAGAAAGCAGCCTCTCTCCTCAAGGACCCCCCACCACCCAGGCCGTGCCCTCTTCACTCTGCTAGCATCAGGAAGGAGGTACAAGAGCCTGAAGATGACCATCAGCGGCACAGGGACGGCTTCTTCCCCTCCGCCATCAGATTCCTGAGTGAACAATGAACCACGGACACTGCCTTAGTTTGTCTTTTGCTTACACTATTTTTATTTATTTTGTTCATATAAATGTTTGGGCTGTGATGCTGCTGTAAAACAACGAATTTCTTAACATTCACGACAATTAATTCTGATTCTGAGGTGGGTGACAGGAATTTCACAGGTGAGCTGTGAGTGGGACACGTGTGAATTAAGAATAGCAAATATTCAGAGACCTCACATTTCAGAGGTTAAAACACTGGAGGATGGTCTTGGCTACCTCTGAATACGACAGTGTCGGACTGGGATTATTGCTTGATCTTTTCTTCACAGGACGCAGTACTGAATGTAAGGCTGCAGCACCTGATCACAACAGAGGAGTGACCAAAGCTGTGCAAGAGGTAAGTTTATTGAAGATTGTTGAGAGAATTGGGGACAACCCCAATGAAATAAAATGTGTTAATTTGCAAAGGGCAAAACCTTACACTGACTGAGAATACGATTGAATGATTTGCCACATTTCTATTTTGTGATTTAAGATTTCAGGATGATCAGTACAAATGTTTGAAAATCCCTGTAATATCTGGAATCTGATTGGGCAGTTGGACGTAGAATTAGCCTGCACATAAATTATTTGCAATAATCAAATTATTCACAGCAATGGTTTGACAGTAAACCGATGTGACAAGTCTGTTTATCACTCTGCAGTGCTGCAATATCGATTACCCAGCCACACTGGTCACTCACCCTGTGGGCAGCTTCCTTGCAAGGGATGATGGGAATTCCATCTGGCAGCAACATAATGGGTTTACAATCAGGTGAAGTTTAATGCACAGAGAAACAAAGAAGGACAAGAAAAGCGAATGGGAGGAGAGGGGGGCTCCAGATGAGGAGAATTGTGGGTAAGTACACTACTTTCCTTGCTCTACCCCCCCCACCTTGTGTGTGTTTATTGAACATTGAGCCATGGCTGAGGGCTGTTGGCCTTTGGTTGGAGAAATAATGCAAGGGGTGGCCTTCAAAAATCCAGCAGCCTCTTGCAAAACTGACCAAGTCCAAAGGGAGCAGAGGGTAGATTTAGCCAACATCAGGGTGCTTTGGACCAGCCTTCCACTGAAAGCAAGTCACTGGAATGGCCTTGAAGTCATCAGTAAATTTAGTTAACCATTTTAACATCTGCTCTCTGCAGTTGGAAAGTGCTGAGAACAGAACGACAAAAACTTACCTTTTGACTGTGATGCATTTCCTGCAGACAAGTCTCCTGACACTTTGAAGTCTCTCAATACAGAAGGAGAGTGATTTTGTTTTCGTTATTTACTACAGATTTGTCCCCCATCGCTGGTTGCCCCTTGAGAAGGGAGGTTGTCTGCTTCACAAGGTCCAGGAGCGGAAATAGGCCAATCGGCCCATCAAGTCTGCTCTGCCATTTTATCATGAGCTGATCCATCCTTCCCCTCAGCCCCATTCCCTGGCTTTCTCCCTGTAACCCTTAATGTCCTGACTCATCAAATACCTGCAAATCTCTGCTTTAAATACACCCAATAACCTTGCTTCTACATCCATCTGTGACAACAACTTCCAGAGACTTTACAACCCTCTGGCCAAATACATTTTTCTGCATTTCTGCTTTATATTGATGCCGTTTTATCCTGAGGTTGTGCCCTCTTGTCCTAGACTCCCCTACCACGGGGAACATCCTTGCCACATCTACTCTGCCCAGGCCTTTCAGCATTCGAAATCCATCAATGAGGTAACCCCCCCCCTCCACCGACTCGTCCTTCAGTACTCCGAGAGCCGACAATAGTTCCTCATATGCTAACCCTTTCATTCCTGGTATCATTGTGGTATCTGAGGGGTAAAGATAGGGTGGACACCCAGCATCTTTCTCCTAGGGCGGGAATAGCAAACACCGTGGGGCATCTGTACAAAGTGAAGGGAGGGAAGTTTGGGGGGGACATCAGGGATATGTTTTTTTGCACAGGGAGTTGTGGAATGCCTTGCTGGGGATGGTGATGGAGGCTGAGACATTAGGGCCATTTTAGATACTCTTAGACAGACACATGGATGGAAGAAAAATCGAAAGTTATGTTGGGAGGATTTAATACTTTTTTTAAGGAATACATGGGTTGGCACAACATTGAGGGCCGAAGGGCCTGTACTGTGCTGCAGTGGTCTATGTTCCAAGAACCCTCTCCAATGCCAGCACGTCTTTTCTCAAATAAGGTGCCCAAAACTGTCCACAGTATTCTAAGTGAGGCTTGAGTCCTTCGAAAAGATCATTGAACTGAGGTGAGGACAGCAGGTTTCCTCCTTCCACTGGATGGACATGTCACTGATAACGCTGAAGGTGCCAATTAGAAGTAACAGGGGCATTTTTACCAAGAGTTGCCTTCCTGGGAACTGAACTGGAATTGCGGCAAGAACAGGGCTGCAGATTACTCATCCAACAGCATCATCGCTGCATGACCTCATCTAAAACCAGGTGCTCGCGTTGACTGGCAAAGCTGTGCGCCACAGTTTGTCACACCTCACCGTTGCCAAGTTCGACGAGTACCCCTCACTGCAGTCCAGCACGTAGTGGACTTTCACAGCCAACCCTGACCCAACGCTGGAGCAGCGATAAATACATTGATGCAAGATCAATAGGAGGCCTGCGCTGTTCGATGGTGAATGTCCCTCTGACCTGTGGGCTTGTTTATAAACCATCACAGGCAGTGGAGCAATTTGCCACCTGCCAAGGGTGCTGGTTGCAAACCTTATTGAATTTCAAAAAGCAATCCACTGTAAAGATGAATGAAATCCTCTCTGGAAAATGTGGTCTGGAAGTTAGTAAATGTCAGGACCAATTTATTAAGCAGATTTATCTTCCTGGAATGTTTTGCAACCTCTCCAATCCAAGAACAGAATAGCTGGGACTGAAGTACACTTGCTTTAATTGTGAGGATTTTACCATCTTGAATTCCTAATTTTTTAAAAATCTCACAATTCATAAAATCATTCCAGCACAGCAAGAGGCCATTTGGCCTATCAAGTCAGTTCCCAGAAGAGCCATCCTATCAGTCTTGTACCTGTAGGCATGACAATTATTCCCTCTCCAATACGTACCCAATTCTCTCTGGAAAATGCTGATTGATTGTTTCCATAGCCTCTCAGACAAGAGCTCCACATCACAAAACTCTGCATTAACGAAGTTCTTCCTCACATTCACGTTGCGTCTTTTGCCCAAAGTGACAACCTGTTTCTCCTCCTCGTACCATATGGTAATGAGATTACATTCTATTTAACACCATGTGGCTTTTTCAAATTTCCCAGCTTCCTTTGCTCCAAGGAGGACACACACTCTTTGTCTGATTTTCTACCTTTACCCTGACTGATTCTCTCCGCTCTTGTAGCGGCCCGCGGGCCGACACAGCAAACAGCCGTCGAACACGACGATCAGATAGACAGCAGGCGGGATGAGCCCCCGCTCCCATAGGCGGCAGGAATAGCGGTTGAATCGACCAATCGCCGCCAACAGATCCAATCTGGGCCCACGCATCTGGGACAGCCAATCACTCAAGCCATGCCCTAGTGGTGACACAGCCGGCTGCCTATAGAAGGCAGAACCACAGCCCAATGAAGTCAGTGTTGATTACACTCCCTCGGTGTGTGTCTTCTTTCAACCTCGAGCTACAACCGATTATAACTCGAGCTATAATCATACCGATCCCACTACACTCTCTCTTTTTAAATTTATATTTAGACATAGAGCACGGTATCAGGCCCTTTTGACCCACAAGACTGTGCTGCCCAATTACACCCAACTGACCCCTGAGCCACTGGGGAAAACCCATGCAGACACAGAGAGAATGTACAAACATCTTACAGACAACGGGGAATTCGAACCCTGGCCACTGGCGTTGTAACAGTGTAGTGCTATCCACTAAGCTAGGAGTTTTGTGTATATCCTGATTGTCTGATCTCAGAAGCTAACCAGGCACAGGCCTGGTCAGTCCTTGGAGGGGAGGCTGCCTAGGAACACCAGGTGCTGTAGGTTTCTGTGAGGGGCGCTGGACAAAGTGGCAACTCCGTCTGCCTTACGGTAGAAAAAAGTTAAAGAATTTCATGTATGTTACATTCTAAGTGTGACAATAATGGAACTTTTACACTTTTGGTCAGCACAGTAGAAGCTGATTTCACCATTTAAACCTCTTCTGTCAAATTACTCCCAAATTCATCTCTAACCCTGTTACGTTTTTGAAGGGTGGGAGGAAACCGTAGCCCCCTGGAGGAACCCCACGCAGAAACACAGAGAACATACAAACTCCTTAGAGACAGTGCGGGATTCAAACCCCAGTCACTGGCGCTGTAACAGCGTTGTGTAACTAGGCCACTTATTTAACCATTCCTGACGAACAGGATCAGAAGCGAGAGTGTTCATAGACAATTCCACACAGTTCAACGCCATTTGCCCCTCCTCGGGAAGTGTTTCCATCTACGCGTGCAGCAAAATGTGGCACGGCTGGGGCTACCGCCACTCAGCTCCGGTGACCGGGATTCGATCCGGCCCCCAACCCCCCACCCCCGGGCTATCGGGCATGGAGCTTGCACGTTCTCCCTGTGACCGCATGGGTTTCCTCCCCCCCCCACCGCCCGCGCGGGGTTTTGTACGTGAAATGGCCGCAGTTGATCATTCATGGCCTGTGGGGTTGAGGGACAGAATTTGGGGAGGAGTTGATAAGTAAGGGTGGGTGTACACATTGGTCAGTGCAGACTTGATGGGTTGAAGGGCCTTCTTGGCACTGAAAGTGTATTTGTGGTGTACTGCCAGAGGAACAGGAACAGCAACTCTTTTTAAAAGATTTGGAAACACTAGAATTCAAAGAGGAGTGTTTGTGTTTGAAATGTTTATCGAAAGGCCATGCAGGTGTGGTCATCAATTATAAAAGTCAATGTGTTGATAACTTTCATTCCAAAAGGATCAGTTTGGTAGGATGAACATATGCTGCAATTAAGAGAGGTCTTGGGTGGTACCAATGCTAAGTGAGGGTTTGATCTCCTTACCTGCAGAGGGAATTCGAATCCCACCACAAGAGAGAGAGCAATGAATACAAAGCCAGAATGATTCGAGCAATGATGATGGGCAAGAGCAGCAGGTTTTGAAACAGTGATCCCTCCCAAAGGGCAGAGTTAAGGAGGGGGGGAGGGTGGGGGGAATGGTTGTGTGTCTTTGATAAAATTGATTTCATGATCTGTAAATAAATGTTCTAAGAAGATCAGCTGCCTTCTCCCTGACTCCAGGGACCTGGGTTTGATCCTGACCTCCTGCTCTGTCTGGCTGGAGATTGCACCTTCTCCCTTTAACCATGTGGGGTTCCTCGAGACGCTCCGGTCCCAAGGCTTGATAAGCTGGAGACGAGAGACTGCATGCATTGGACCCAGGAGGGAGAGTCAAATGGTGGCCCTATCACCTGAGATATCTAACCCAGCCAAGGGTAACCAAATACCAGAAAGAAAATGACTCGTTTTAACAAATCAGGAGATGTGTAAAAGAGAAATAAATTTCCCAACTCCTGATTACAGGGATGAAAGCAACGCTCAATCGTGAAACATCTGGATAAATTTATCAGTGATTTATAAATTACAACAGGTGGCCCAGAATCACACCAGGCTCCCAAGAGCATTTGAAATGACCAAACTGTTAGCAGTGAGGCTGAACTTTCTGTGACAAGTCACATTTATCAACCAGGCAGCCCTTCCCTGGGAGTTGACAGACATCTGCTGGTTGATTCTTGTCCTGTCTCATGCGGAGTAGATCATAGCCCGCAATGATTCAAGCCTTGAAGCTTCTTCACCACCTTTCGTTAGCATCACAGTGCTCCTCTTGCTTCCTGGGGTGGCGTATTCCTTCCTTCCACAGATCTGAGCTAGTGGCATACGCGTTGTAGAGAAAATGCTGAAGACTTGGATTGTGTCCCAAACTGCTTACCTTCTGCACTGAAGCTTTTTCATTAATGTATTTATTCACAGATCTTATCGTCCAGATCTTGTCTGGAATTACATCTGGACTAGTCTAGGTAGGGATGCCAGATTTCATTCTCTGAAGGACATTAGTGAGGCAGTCTGAGACTTCTTAACTTCCAGATTTAGTTCATTCCCTTTCATTAATTCTTCACCTTGTGGTGGGATTCAAATTCATGTCTCTGAATCAATGGTCCAGACATTAGCAGCACCACCTAAACCTGTGTCTCGAACACTTCGAAGGAAAACCCCTTGAATAAAACACATACCTTGTCTGAGCTCTGCCCGCTCTGAGTCAGACTTTGCTGATGGGTGAGACCCCACAAAGGACATGTTATTTCAGTGAACTCTTCCTCTTCGCCAAATTCTCACCAGGTTTCCATTGTGCTATCTTTGTGACTGTTCACAACCGCGGGGAATTCAACAGGACAATTGAATCACTATATTGGGCTTCAAATGTGGACAGCCACTTCAAATCATTTCAAGTTTATTGTCATCTGATTGAACAAGTACAACCCGATGGAACAACATTCTCTGGTCCTCGATGCAAAACATGCAGACACACAACCAGATATAACACACAGACAGACAAACAAAACACATGCATGACAAGTATTCATGAATATGATAGTCTCAGATGGTTAGTGTGAGCAGTTCCTTTGGTCGTTCAACAGTCTCCCTGCCCGTGGGAAGATCCTTGGTGCCCAATATGCACACAGAAAATGGCAGCACCTGGAGAGTCAGAATATCTCACCAGAACTTGGCAAAACTAGAGGTGCGAAAAATGCAGAGAAAGTGGGATGGGGAGGAGAGAAAGAATGGAATATGAATGGGAATGTAGGGAGAATATGGAAGGTCAAATACTTCAAATTCTTGGGTGTCAACATCCCCGAGGATCTTCTCGAGCCTCCAAGTCCATGCAATCACGAAGAAGGCTCACCAGCGGCAAGGAATTTGAAGAGATTCGGTACGCCACCAAAGACACACAAAAGTCTCTACTGGGGTCGAGCTTTCTGACTGGGTGAATCAATGTCTGGTGCGGACGACAGGAAAAGGCTACAGAGGGTCATGAACTCTGCCTGCAACATCACGGGCACCAGTCTTCACTCCATCGAAGACATCCTCAAGAAGCAGTGTCTTAAGAAAGCAGCTTCTAACCTCAAGGACCCCCCCCCCCCCCACCCCCGACCCAGGCCATGCCCTCTTCACTCTGCTACCATCAAGAAGGGGGTACAGGAGCCTGAAGAAGACGAGCACAGCGGCACAGGGACAGCTTCTTCCCCACCGCCACCAGATTCCTGAATGGATAATGAACCACAGACCCGGCCTCACTTTCTCCTATTTTCTTGCACTATTTGAAATATAATTTATAGCGATATTTGCCCTGTGACGCTGCCGTAAATCAATGAATTTCGTGACATGTTCATGACAATAAATTCTGATTCTGAATACAGTACTGTGGTTCGGACAGTGAGCCAGCAGGCCTATTGCTGAGTGTATGTCCCATGACTCGTGGCTCAGCTCTGATCTTTGGAAGGCAGGAGGTTAATCCCCGCAGAGAGAGGAAGGTCACTGGGCTAAAACCTGAGATTTGTTTTTTTTTCCCTCTCTCTACAGATTCTGTCTGGCGTGCAGCGTATTTCCAGCATTTCCTTTCATGTTATTACTGATGTAAAGGTGCGATCTGTTATTACTCCACACACAGTAGCTGCCTCGAGCACTTTAATAGGGTCACAAATTGGAAGTATGTGGTTAAATTGTGTAAACACAAATGTTTCCCAGTGCGTGTCACACCAAAAAAGCCAATGTAAGTACTCAGCTGTGCTGCAACCTGTCCGATCATTGTTTTTAGATTAGCCAGGGCATCAATCTGGGGAGAAGGCCGTGCAGTGGGGCTGAGTGGGAGAATGGATCAGCTCGCGATTAAATAGCTCAATGGGCTGGATAGCCTATTTCTGCTCTTGTGTGTTATGTTCTTATGATTACCTGTGGGATGGGGGCTTCTGCTGTAGGAAGAGTTAATGAAGAGCTTAAGCAGTCCACAGCTGCAGAGACTAGAAGGGATGGGCGTACAAGGCAAGGGACATGGCGAATCAGAAAGCTACTGGGAAGGTTACTGGATTGTAAATCACAGAAACTGCGAAGAGCAGAAGTAGCAAAAGCATTAGATGGCCAAAGTTTACCAAAAAAATCATTTAAAACTACGTTCAAAACTGCACGTAGGCTCCCATCTAAAGAGCAGGAATACTGGGTACTCAGAGTGAGGTTCTGTGCAGGGAATGAGTTACATTGTTTACTCCTTCTTTGTATTACAGTGCAGGTCGACTTTCACACCTGTGACTAGTGGCATGCCTCAGGGATAGGTGCTGGGTCAGTGTTGTGTATCACTTGTATCAACAATGTGTAATGATAATGTGGTGAATTTGATCAGTAAATTTGCTGATAACACTAAGGTTGGGAGTATAGTGGACAGCTAGGATGGCTTTCAAATCTTTTAATTTTATTTATATAGTTCAGTAACCAGTAACAGGCCCTTTTGGCCCACAAGACTGCACTGCTCAATTACACCTAATTGGCCTAAAACCCCTGAGCCCCCAGGAAAAGCCCATGCAGAGACATGGGGAGAACATACAAGCTTCTTGACGGTGCAGGATTCGAACCCCGGACCTGATTATTGGCACTGTAACAGCATTATGATAACCGCTATGCCAACCGTGCATCAATATCAATAAGACTGAAAGAGGGTCGGGAAAATTTACAAGGATGTTGCCGAGACTTGAGGAGCTGAGTTATAGGGAAAGGTTTGAATAGTTTAGGACTTTATATCCTGGAGCGTCACAGAATGAGGGGAGATTTGCTAGAGGTGTACAAAACAGGTTGAAGTAAGGTAAAGATCACATATTGTCATGTAATATGACATGTAGAATGTAACATACGTGAGATTATTTTGTCTACCATAAGGCAGCCAGAGAGTCGCCACTTTGTCCAGCGCCCTTCACAGAAACCTACAGCACCTGGTGTTCCTGGGCGGTCTCCCCTCCAGGTACTGACCAGGCCTGAGCCTGCTTAGCTTCTGAGATCAGACAAACTCAGGCATATTCGGGCTATGCTTTTACAGTGCCAGCGACCAGGGTTAAAATCCAGCGCTGTCTGTAATGGGTTTGTATGTTCTCTCCATGTCTGCTCCGGTTTCCTCCCACCCTTCAAAATGTACGGGGGTTGTAGGTTAACTGGGTGTAATTGGGCGATGCGGGCTCGTAGGCTGGAAGGGCCAGTTATCGTGCTGTATGTCTTAAAAAAACAAAATTATGAGGGGTATGGATAGATACTGTTGGGTGAGACACAAATGAGAGGGTGAAAGGTGAAATGTTTAAAGGGAACATTACAAGGAACTCCTTCACCCAGAGGGTGGTGAGAGTGTGGACTGAGCTGCCAGCAAAGGCAGTGGATGCTGGTTTGATTTAAACATTTAAGGGAAGATTGCTTAGGTTCATGGAAGGAACAGTATGGAGAGGTATGGTCTGGGTGCCTGTCGACGGGATTAGGCGGAATAATAGTTTGGCGTGGTCTAGAAGGGAAGAAGGGTCTGTTTATGTGCTGTAGTGTTCTATGGTTGTAAATGCTGGCATTCAACTGATAAAGTCGACACAGTTGGGGCAGGGCTTTTCTCAGGGGACGGAGACTACACGAACGTGATAACAGTTCTTCAGGGGTTACAGGACCGAGTGTGGGTTTAATGCGGGGTCATTGCTTTCATTCTGTGTGTACAAACACCCAGAGGATCCATCCATTTACAGCTTGCATATTTCTTATGGGCAAGATATTTGTCAAGCAGGTAGATGACAGGGATGCTTTCTTTCTTGGAAGGGGAGATTTGTGGTCCATGTCACACAGGTGACCAGAGAGATGTCAGACAGATAATTACACAGCAGTCTCCCACTAATCAAGACATCTGTCACAGCAAAAGCATATTGATTTCCTGCGTCCACAGCATGTACTGACAGTTGTTTGTGTGTGTTGCACTCTCATCACTGGACAGATCAAATGTCCCCCCAGATCATGTTGCTTCCCCAGAGTTTTCTGCCAAGAGAGGCAACACTTTGATGTGATGTGGTGCATCAGGCTGGGAAGAAAGCCCTCTCGGGATCACACCCTGGGAGCTGGGAGCTGTTCCACCTGCGATACCGGTGGGAAAATCAAGCAGAGGAATTTAGTGGGAGACACAAGTGCACCCACAAGCACACATACTCCCACAGATGCACAAACAATGTACATGTGTGTACACACACACACACACACACACACACACACACACACTCCCACAGACACACACACATGCACACTCCCACATGCAACAGATATACTCACACGCGTGCGCACACAGATACACTCGCACACTTCCGCAGATTCATGCACAATGTACAGACACACACATTTCTTGGCTTGACTTGACCTAACTTGAATTGTTTGTCTGTGTGCGCATTATGTCGGGTCGCGTGTCTGTGTAATTTGAACGTAGGACCGGAGAACGCTGTCTCATCAGGGTTTTACTTGTGCAATTAGATGACAATAAACTTGACTTCCTTGTAACCTATTCAGCACATTCCCATCCACCACCCCACGCACCCCCCACCAATATTCAATCACTCATTCACATCACAAGGGACAATTTGGAGTGGCCAATTCATTTACTAACCTCCATGTTTCTGGAGAAAATACATGCTGAACTTTATTTGCTAGTGTTGTTTTCCTCGAATGTTCCTTCCCACCTCTCCACCCCAGGACAGTCCAAGGATCTCAGCTAAAATACCCCAACAACATTGTTCTGTTATATTGAGAGACAGGAAAATATTAGGCTGAAAATGCACTTGTAAAATCTCTTGTCTGGAACAGATCAGCAAATATACCCATGCAAGTGTATAAGGATGCAACATTAACCAGCCTGTACATTAGAAAAATGAATCAAAGGGAGAGTCAGATAACCTCAAGCAAGACACTGAGCAAAAACATTCACAGGTGAGAAGCCCAAAGTTTCTTCAAAGCAAAGACAACATTGGTATTTGCCACAAGGCTGATACACCTCTGATAAAATTATAGAGTGTTGAAATAATGCGGGTCGAGGTGTTATGCAAATGTATTTATGAGATCATTCCTGCTGGATCAGATTGATCTGATGTTGGTGCATACACATTGAAACAGGCTTGTCTGCAGCCGAGATAGTTGCCAGGAAAATAAGATGGGTATTGACAAGATGGTGGTCAGAAGGACTTTCATACCTTGCCCATTACAATGAGGGGTTCAGAAATAGCCAGGAGATGGGCTTGTATGGTGATACCAGTACCCTGGAGAGTAAAGCCCTGCAAAAGGTAAGTGGACACAGCCCAGGACATCACAGGTAAAACCCTCCCCACCATCGAAAACATCTACAGCAGTGGTTCTCAACCATTTCTCTCCACTCACATCCCACTTTAAGTAAACCATCTGCCATCAGTGCTCTGTGATTAGTAAGGGATTGCTTAAGGTGGGATGTGAGTGGGAAGGGAAGGTTGGGAATCACTGCTCTAGACCCAATAGTTACTGAAATATTTGGCTTGAGAAAAATTGTCATTGGCCCGTTTCCTTTGGAGTTCAGAAACCGTGCACTTAACGAGTCAATGAGGGATGATTAAAACAGTGGTTTTCAACCTTTTTCTGTCCACCCACATCCCACCTTAAGCGATGCCTTACTGATCACAGAGGGAATACTTAAAGTGGGATGTGAGTAGAAAGAAAGGCTGAGAACCACTGATCTACAGGGAACGCTGCTGTCGGAGAGCAGCAGCAACCATCAAAGACCCACCCCACCCAGCACACGCTCTGTTCTCGCTGCTACCATCAGGAAAGAGGTGTCGGTGCCACAAGACTCGCACCACCAGGTTCAGGAACAGTTGCTCCCCCTCCACCATCAGACTCCTCAACGACAAACTCAATCAGGGACTTTCTAAAGGACTCCTACTTTTGCACTATTGATTTTTTTTCTGTTGCACAGTCAGTTTGTTTAGATGTTTGTTTACATGTGTATGTTGTGAACAATTTTTTTGCATTACAAATAAGTGGTGATTCTGCCTCGCCCACAGGAAAAAGAATCTCAGGGTTGTATGTGATGTCATGCATGTACTCTGACAATAAATCTGAAACCGGATTAGAAATCTTGGATGGTTTGCCAACCAAAGGAAGGATTAATAGGGGCGACATGGTTGGCGCAGTGGTTAGTGCAACGCCTTTACAGCACCAGTGTTCGGGACTGGGGTTCGAATCCCGCATTGTCTGTAAGGAGTTTGTACGTTCTCCCTGTGTCCCCAGGGGCTCGGATTTCCTCCCACTGTTCAAAATGTACCAGGGGGTGTAGTTTAATGGGTTGTGTAAACAGGATGGCATGGACTCATGTGCCAAAACGCCTGTTTCTGTGATGTATGTTTAAAAACAAACAATAAAGAAAATAGTGCAACCTTTATAATATTGTCAACAATGATTCACACACTGTAGGACTGAGATTGCAGGCTGGAGTCTGATTGACCCATGATTGACATTTAATGGATATTAACACTTCAAATTTCTACATGACGAGTCTCACGGACAAATGAGTGGGGTTCACATCAGATCAACGCAAGCCGGGCTGCTGCTCGTGGTCATGGTGTCATAGAATGGTAAAGGACAGAAGCAAGAAGGAAAACACGAAAGGCTGCAGACACTGTGGTTGAAGTATCAACACAAGGCTGGAGAAACTCAGCAGGTCCAACAGTGTACGTTATACAGCAAAGATCAGCCCTTCATCAAGGTTACATGTTTGACCTGCTGAGTTTCTCCGGCATTGTGTTTTTACAGGACAGAAACAAGCCCTTCATCCATGTCCACTTATCACATTTGTCCATTTGGGCAGTAACCCTCTACTCCACACGTGTCAAACTCAGGCCCGCGGGCCAAATTTGGCCCGAGATATAATTATATTTGGCCCGCAAGATCATATCAAATATGTATTAGAGCTGGCCCGCTGGCCGCCGCGCCAGTATAGCGCATCCACAGCTAATACTACAAATCCCAGAATGCTTTGCAAATGCGTTGGTGCCAGTCCGTCAGCCCGTTAATCGCCCCCACCTCCTCTCTTTACTTTCATTAGCTTCTGCGACCTGTCGCCAAACTCACACGTAATAAACCCCTTACGAAAAATGGCCAAACGAAAGACAGAAAACAGGACCTTTCAAGACAAGTGGGAGACAGACTATATGTTCATCATTTTAAAAGACAAACCTGTTTGTCATTGAAGCAAGTTGTTATTTTTTTGGCTTGTGAAAAAAAAAAACATTTAAAAGGAGCTTAAAGGCTATAGAGAAATATTATTTATTGAATATTTTATTTCTCATTGGTTAATACTTCTTCAGGAAAGAGTTTAACCAAAACTATTATTAAACATTTATTTTAATAAGGAAAAGTTTAACATTACATATGTTGAAAGAAGAGAAAACATGCAGATGTTGTTGAAAATTTTCAATAAATATTTAGTTTGGCCCACGACTTAGTCCAAGTTTTTAATTTTGGCCCTCTGTGAATTTGAGTTTGACACCCCTGCTCTACTCCTTTTCCATCTGAGCCCCTATCCAAATGTCCCTTATATACTGTGCCTGCCTCTCACACTTGCTCTGGCAGCTCATTCCACATAACTTCCTTCATTTGTGTAGAAAAACATATCCCTCTCATCTTAAACCCATGGACTCCAGTTCCCTCCGGACTCCCGTGCCTTGTCTCACTTGCTTTCATCAGTCAGGGCATTCAGCAGGACTAATGTTCCGTGAATGAGATGGTGGTGAGACTCTTCGAGTACTGTGCGCAGTTTTGGTCACCCATCTATCGGAAGGATATCAGCACGGAAGAATACAGAAAAGGTTCACAAGAATGTGGCCTGGACTGGAGAACTTGAATTCTACAGACAGACATACAGCACGATAACAGGCCCTTTTGACCCATGAACCCGCACCGCTGATTAACCTACAACCCCCAGTATGTTTTTGAACAGTGGGAGGAAACCAGAGGCCCCGGGAAAAACCCTCGCAGACACGGGGAAGAACGTACAAACTCCTTACAGACATTGTGGGATTCGAACCCCACTCCTGATCGCTGGTGCTGTAAAAACTTTGCGCTAACTGCTATGCCAACTGTGCCTTGGCTGAGGCTTTTCTCCCTTGAGCATAGGAGACTGAAGGAGGATCTTATTAAGATTTATAAAAATTATCAGGGGCACAGATAAGGTGAATAGACATGCTCTCTGTCCCAGGGTAGGGGAGTCTAAAATGAGAGGGCATAGCTTTAAGGAAAGATTTGCCAAGCACGTGGCGGGTATGTGGAACCAGCTGCCAGAAGAGGTCGTAGAGGAGAGATATTCTAATGACTTTTGGGCAAGTACATGATTGGGAATGATTTGGAGGGATATGAGCTGAATGCAGGTAAATGGTTCTGGTGTAGGTAGACATTTGGGCCACTCAGGTCAAGATCACCTTGAAAACAGCCACGCGTATGACTGCTCTTCATCGACTACAGCTCAGCCTTCAACACCATTATTCCCTCAGTGTTAGTCAAGAAGCTACAAACTCTGGGCCTCTGTACCCCCCTCTACAACTGGATCCTTGCCAAATTGGCAATGCAATTATCAACACAGGTGCACCCCGAGGATGCGTGCTTATCCCACTGCGCTACTCGTTATACATCCATGACTGTGCGGCCAGGCATCATTCCAATGTTATCTACATATTTGCCGATGAGACCACAGTCGCCAGCAGAATCACAAACACCAATGAGGAAGGGTACAGGAGGGAGACAGATCAACTCATTTGACCGTGTCACAACAATAACCTTGCCTCAATGTTAGCAAAGCCAAGGAGATTATTGTGGGCTTCAGGAGGAAACCAGCCCAGTCCTCATCTTGGGCTCGAGAACTTCAAATTCCTGGGTGTCAACATCTCTGACGATCTGTCCTGGAGCCTCCATGTTGATGCAATCACGAAGAAGGCTCGCCGGTGGCTACACTTTGTGAGGAATTTGAGGCGATTCAGTATCACTGAAGACTCTCAAAAACTTCTACAGGTGAACCACAGAGAGCATCGTGTCCGGTCGCATCACTGTCTGGTACGAAGGCACCAACTCTCAGGACAAAAATAAACTCCAGAGGGTTGTTAACTCGGCCTGCGACGTCACGGGGACCAGCCATCACATCGACACAAGGTGGTGTCTTAAAAAAGCAGTCTCTAACCTCAAGGACCCACCACCACCCAGACCACACCCTCTTCACTCTGCTGGCATTGGGGGGAAATGTACAGGAGCCTAAAGACGAGCACTCTGCGGCACAGGGACAGCTTCTTCCCCTCTACCATCAGATTCCTGAATAATCAATGAACCAAAGACACTGCCTCACTTTTCGTGCTCTATTTTATTTATTTACTGTTGTAAGATAGTTTATATAAATGTGATGCTGCCACAAAACACCAAATTTTGTTACTTGCTCATGTCAATAAATTCTGTTTCTGATAATTACTGTAAAACCCCACGATGATGGCATGATTTTCAGCACGTTTCAGTGACCCAAGGGCTTGTCATCCACTGTAATATATTCAAAGACCATTCTGACACAATCTCACCAAAAATCAAAACATCAGCAGGTGCCTAAAATCTCAACAAAAAAAATCATGGAATCACTCAGAGTAAATGTTTCAGGTCAAAACCTTTTTTCAGAACATCTTGACTGAGCTGGGAAATGAGGCAAGGGTACCAGCTCTCAGACTTAATTAGTGACTGAAAGATTGGTCAGAAGTTTAAGGAGCTTATTTAAAGTGGGGAAACTCTAGAGAAGAGACCCCCCGAGAAAGACTTTTAAAATTCACAGGGTGTAGCCATTCACAGCAGGGACCATTGGAGGAGTTTGGAGATCACAGAGTTCAGAGATCACGGGCTGCAGAGATCACGGAGCCAGGAAGGGGACAAGTCAAGGAAGACACTTTTAGGTCGCAAGCCAGTGCAGTGCTGGTCTCATCTCCCACACCAAACTGCAAAGAATAACTAGATTGGTGAGGGGGTGGGGAAGAGAGAGAAATGTTACTTCAAAGTGTTGCAGAAGTCAAAATGCTTGAGTAACTGGATCCTGACAGGTTTAAGTCTCCACGACTATCTCGGCTCTGACTGATTAAAGGTCTTACCAATTGAAATAGGTAAACCATTCTCTTCTGTTTCATTGAATCGGAAACCTGACCTCAGCTTATTGTAGTCACCAAACAAGAAAAATTATCTTATCCCCTTGATCCTGGAATTTCATATTGTCCAGGGGGTTTGGAAAGGGATAGGTTTTATGCCACTGACCTATGTCAATGACAAGAGGTGTTGTGGACTGTTTCTCAGGAATTGTCTGCTCTCAGCAGAATTAATCTGATTAAAGTTAATCACAGAAATTTCCTTCCAACCTTTTTTCTGTAAGTAGATCAGAACTGAATTTTGTTCACCTGCTCTGGTGTACGTGTTCCTGCATATATAAAATTACAAGTGAGTTTCCATTACAAATCTTGTGACACACTTGTTTTCGATGATTACACTGGACAACAATTTTTTTTTCCAAAAGGTTTGCTTTCTGAAAAAAAATTGGGAACATGGTAGAGAACTTCAAGCTGAACACAAAGATCATTTCAGATTTGCTGTATCGCATAGGAAGTTGGAGAAACATTAAATTTACTTTTATTTAATTTACTGATACAGATGCTGACACGTTGCGTCAATTCAACTAACGAAAACTGTTTTGCCGCTGATTTTCATTTGTACTCAGCATCTGATGCCTCTCGTGTCAGTGTCTGTCCAACAGTAGTCGGGCGGCACTGATGGATTCCAGTTGCCCTGATACCACTTTTCCATGGTCGCAGTGTCCACACGGTGAAGTGTTCGTCACCAACGGCACCAGGATCAGCAGGGAAGATGTCCAAGTGCAAATGCAGAAAATGAATTTTCAATCATATGTCTGGTTGACATAGAATTAAAATATGACAGAAATCACAAAAATAGGTTATAAAAAAAAAGGGTACATGAAAGGAAAATTTAATGGTGATTAAAATACACCCAAAAGTGTTCAGGAAGCAAAATCTTCATTGTGCAATGTTGTTGCACATCTCCTTGCATTAGATTCTCATCCTCTCTTTTCGCAGAATAATGTTGCACATCTCCTTGCATTAGATTCTCATCCTCTCTTTTCGCAGAGCTGAAAGATGGAAGTTGGAATCCTGTGCAAAATGTTTAATTAGACATTTGTTGAATTGTTAATTATTGACCAAAGTCCCCTCGGACCAGGTTTAAGTTGAGGCTTGGAGCACGGTGAAACATGCCAGTGCCCAGGTTCAGAAGAAAGTTTGATGAAGGCAGGATCCCTGAATTTATTCAGCAGTGAAGAATAATTTCCTCTACCTTATGGTGGTCCCCATAGCTGCAGTCCCTGCCCCAGATGTTGGAGCTGCATTGTACATCAAGTCACATCCTACCATTCTAAATATGTACTTGATCATGTTTCCACCTTCCCAATGCTCCAATTTTTTTTTGTTGTGCCAATATTAACTTTGAACTCCAGGAATTTCTTTCTGTAAATACGACCAAGTACATTCATATCCACGGGAGATTCCTGTAACGCTGGAACCAATTACATTGGAAGCTTTCTCACAGCTTTGTAAAAGCAACAGAAGGGGATTTTAGAACATACTATGTAATACATAGGTCAGCAAAAGGAAATAGCTTTAAAAAAAAATCACAGTCTGAAAATCTAATAATAAAACAAACTATTGAAACATTACTTGTACCAGTAATAACCTCATTTTGTCATGTATGTTCCCTCTGTCCTGTCCACCTTTCGCATTCTGCCACTTAAAACTAACGCTTTCCCTTGCTACACTAAATCGGCGAGATTGGGCACAGACTGAAACATCCTTTCACTGACCATCTTCCCACTGTCCGCATCAGGGATCTCCCAGTGGCCAACCCTTTCAATTGTGCACCCCACCGGGGCGATATGTTTATCCATGGCCTATGGTCAAACCAAGACCTCCTGGAAATTGGAAGAGTGTGGAGCACTGAGGTAGCAGCAAACAAGCACAAAACTCGAAAGACTGTACAACAGACTTTATTTAGGTAAAAGTCTGAACTGGCTCAGGAGGGGCCGGCTCAGGTCTATATTCAGGTTGGCTGATTGACAACCAGCCAGGTGGAGTCAGCCCTTAGGTGGTCTTCCTGCAGGTACAAAAATCGCCCCCTGCAGTCAGCTGGTGGTCGTATCGCCACAAAGAGCAATATCTAGTATTCCGTCTGGGCACTCTCCAAACCAATGGCATTAACATTGACTTCTCCAGTTTCTGCCAGCCCATTCCCCGTTCTTCATCCCTCCGTCCTCTTTCCTCCAGCTCTCTACTCCCCTTCCCTCTCCATTCACAGAACCGCCCCTCCTTACCTCCTCCCCCCCCCCCATTTACTTGTGTGCCCTCCTTCCCTGATCTTTGACTTTTAATTTTTCAATTTAAATTTATTTTGTAAGGTGGTTTATATAAATGTTTGCACCATGATTTAGCCACAAAAAACGACTTTCGTGACATGTTCACATCAACAAGTTCTGATTCTGAGGTGGGTAAGTGGAATATCACAGTTGAGGTGTGAGTGGGACTTGTGCGAATTGCAAACATTTGAAGACCTCACATTGAAGAGGTTAATGCACGGGAAGGTGGCCATGGGTACCTCTAAGCGCTTTGACTTTTCGTGCACTGTTTTTATTCATTTTGTAAGATGGTTTATATAAATGTTTGCACCATGATTCTGCCCCAAAACGACTTTCATAGCTTTCTTGACAGTAAATTCTGATTCTGAAACGTAACGCTAAAAAGACATTTGGACAGGCCCACAGGTAGGAATAGGGGAGAGAGAAATGTGGGCCAAGCACAGGCAAATGGGGCGAGCTCGTTCGGCCAAAGAGCTTGTTTCCACAATGTTAAACTCTACCCATCAGTGACTCTTGGACAGGTGTTGTCACGCTAAACAAATTCTCCTGACAGGGATAATATACTGACCCAGTCTGACCTAAGCCAGGACATTTCATCAGATAGACCCTCTACCAGCTCATGTGGTTGAGTCCCATTAATTTCAGACTGGTAGATGGGGTCTTTCCCACATCCCACAGGGGCTGCCTGGTTAACGTAGCGGTTTACGTCACGCTGTTACAGCGCCAGCACCCGAGATTCGAATCCTGCGGTGCCTGTAAGGGGTTTGTATGTACTCTCTGCATGGGTTTCCTCCGGGTCCCCCGGTTTCCTCCCACCCTTCAAAATGTACCCGGGTTGTAGATCGTTTGGATCTGTTACCGTGCTGCATGTCTGAATTTAAAAATTTTAATTTAAAATTTAAACATTGACCACCATCAGCCCCGACAGTGTGGAAACAGGCCCACAAGACCCATTTGTCCACAACCAATAGCGTACCCTCCTGCTTTAGACCCACTTGCCCACATTAGCCCAGACCCTCCAACCCCTCCCATCCATGTAGTTTAATTTTAATTTAATTTTAAAAAATTTAGACATACAGCCCTTCCGACCCATGAGCCATCCAATTGCACCCAATTCAGATGCAACCTGAGGTGGGAGGAAACAAGAGGGAACCCACATAGACATGGGGAGAACGTGTAAACTCCTTACAGACAGTGCCGGATTTGAACCCAGGTCCCGGTCGCTGGTGCTGTAACAGCATTACACTAACTGAGCCACCTGGCTTTGTTTCTTAAGTGAAGCTCATGTACCTTCCTCCACCACTTTGTCTGGCTGTTTTTTTTAAAACATGCCCACCACTGAGGAATAAAAATGACCCCTGACCTGTTTTCCTGGCCTGGCTGGAAACCTGCTCAACTGTAGGCTTCCAGCCCATTGCAAATTCTCTGAAAAGCATTTGTGCTTCAGCCTGTGCTTCTCAACTATAAAAGGGCATAATTTTAGATAAGCAATTTTTAAAAAATTGTGCACCACAAATTCAATTTTGTATTGCTGTGGTATATACCAAATATATCGTCTCGACAATTGGCTCTCACCTAGGCCCCAGCCGCCCACCCATCCGAGCTCCCGTCGCCTTGACGATTGGCTCTCGCCTAGGCCCCAGCCCCCCACCCATCTGAGCTCCCGTTGCCCCAAATGTGGAATTACCATCTGGTACCAGCCACCCACCCAACCATCCAAGCTCCAGATGCCATCAGCAAACGTGCTTATCCAATTTCCCACATTATCATTCAGATCATTGATATAGACAGCAAACAACAATGGTCCCAACACCAATCCCTGAGGCCCACTACTAATCACATGCTAGTCTGAGAAGCAACTATCACTACCATTACCACTCTCTGTCAGCCAATATAAAATCCATTTTACAGCCTCTTCATAGATACCTTGAGTCTGAACTTTCTGAATTAACCTCCCATGTGGGACCTTGTCAAAGGCCTTACTAAAGTCCAAGTAGACAACCTTTCCTTCATCTACTTATTTGGTAACCTCTTCAAAAAACTCTATAAGATTCATTAAACACAACCTACCACGAAGCCATGTTGACTATCCTTAATCAGCCCTTGGCCGTCCAAATACTTGCATATCCGGTCTCGCAGAACACCCACCAATAATTTACCCACTACTGACGTCAGGCTCACCGGCCTGTAATTTCCTGGTTTTTTAAACAATGGAACAACACCTCACCCGTGGCTAACGATAAGTTAAATATTTCTGCCAGGTCTCCTGTAATTTCTACACTAGTCTCCCTCAATATCATGTCAGGCCCAGGGGATTTATCTATCTTTATTCGCTGTAAGGCATCAAGCACCTCCTCCTCTTTCATGTCTATATGTTCCTTGCCACTACTGCTTGTTTCCCTTCCCTCTATGCACCATGCCAGTTTCATGAGTAAATACTAATGCAAAAATTACTGTTTAAGATCTCCCCCATCTCATTAGGCTCCACACATAGATGGCCACTCTGATCTTCCAGGGGACCAATTTTGTCCCATACTATCCTTTTATTTTTAACATACTCATAGAATCCATTTGGGTTTACCTTCACATTATCTGCCAAAGCAACTTCATTGTCTTCTTTTTGCCTTCCTGATTTCCTTCTTAAGTATTCTCTTACATTTTATTACCCTATTCTAGTACCTCATTTGCTCCTTGTTGCCTATACCTGCTATAACCCTCTCCCCTCCTCTTTACAAGGTTCCCTCAGCCTGTTAACTTTGCCTCTAATCCTGACTGGAACATGCAAACTCTGCACTTCTCAAAATGTTGCTTTTGAAGGCTTTCCATTTACTGACCACATCCTTGCCAGAAAACAATTTATCCCAATCCACTCCTCCGAGATCCTTTCTCATTTCCACAAAATTGGCCTTTCTCCAATTTAGCATCACAACTCAAGGACCAGACTCACCCTTCTCTATAATTAACTTGAAACTAATGACATTATGGTCACAAAATGTTCGCCTACACATACTTCTGTCACCTGACCTGTCTGGTTCCCTAATAGGAGATCCAGTATTGCATCCTCTCACGTAGGTACTGATTTAGAAAACTTTCTTGAACACATTTGACGAACTCCAAGCCATCCAGCCCTTTTACAGTATGGGAGTCCCAGTCAATATATGGAAAAATTAAAATCTCCGACTACCCCAACTTTCTGCTTCTTACATCAGTCTACTATTTCTCTACAGATTTGCTCCTCTAATTCTCTCTGACTATTGGGCAGTCTATAATGCAACCCTATCAGTGTGGTCACACCTTTCCTGTTCCTCAGCTCCTGTTCCTCACCCATGTGGCCTCTGTAGACGAGCCCTCTGCACTGTCCTATTTAAGCACACCTGTGATATTTTCCCTGACTAGCAATGCCACACCTCCCCCTTTATCACGTCTGAAACAATGGTACCCTAGAACATTGAACTGCCAGTCCTGCCCCTCCTGCATCCAAGTCTCACTAATAGCAATAATGTCGTAATCCACGTGCCAATCCACACCCTAAGTTCGTCTACTTTTCTGACAATACTCCTTACATGGAAACAAATGGACCTGAGAACATTTCTATCACATAAAACCTTTGATTTCTATCTATACACCTTTATCCTCCCCACCCCACTCTTTACTCCAACACTCTGGCTTGTGAAATGTTCAGTAGCTTCTATGGCCTCTGCTGTGTGTTGAAGAAAAGATAATGACATTTCACAAACCGGTTTTGCAAAGCCTATTACTCAAGAGATTGAGGTTACATCAACTTGACATCTTCAAAAATCTCAGCTCCTACCTTAAACCCTGTTTCCTTCAGAGTCATCACTTGGGAAATATTTCACCATTCCTCCTTCTTCATTGACGTAGAATCCTGGAACTCCCTCACAACAAGATTTTTGCATCATCGGGATTTAAGATTCCATAATCACCATTATGTTTGCAAGGACAATTCGAGAAGGGCAATTAATGAATGGCTCTGGGTAAGAAATAGAATCAGGAATGGCCATTTGGCCCTTTAGTGAAGGTCCAAGTGTGACCTTTTACCTTAGCCGCATTTCCCTGAAATAAACTCCCACACTTCTTAATAAATCTGTTGATCTCTGTCTTCAGGCCAGTATTTATTGCCCATCCTTCAGTGCCCCTGTGAAGGAGGTGGTGACTTACTGATATTCTTCGATGAAGATCCACTTCCAATCCACCGCATTATATTTTCCTTTCTCTCCAGTGTATGCTCTAACTTGGTTTGCTAGCCTCATGGGGCACCTCAGATTTCAGATTTATTGTCAGAGTACATTCATGACATCACATATATCCCGGAGATTCCTTTTTCCTGTGGGGGAGGTAGAATTACCATTGATTGGCAGTGCAAAAATAAACTGTACTCGATATGCACATGTAAACAAAGAAAGAAATGTAAACAAACTGACTGTGCAATACAGAGAGAGAAAGAAATCAATAAAGTGCAAAAGTAAGAGTATTTTATATAAGTTCTCTGATTGAGTTTGTCGTTGAGGGGTCTGACGGTGGAGGGGCACCAGCTGTTCCTGAACCTGGTGGTGCGAGTCTTGTGGCACCGATACCTCTTTCCTGATGCTAGCGACAAGAACAGAGCGTGTGCTGGGTGGTGTAGATCCTTGATGATTGCTGCTGCCCTCAGACGGCAGTGTTCCCTGGAGATGTCCCCAATGATGGGGAGGGTTTTGCCTGTGATGCCCTGGGCTGTGTCCACCACATTTTGCAGGGCTCTCTACTCAGGGGTATTGGTGACCCGTACCACACCGTAATGCAGCCAGTCAGCTCACTTTCCACCACACATCTGTAGAAATTTGCCCGGATTACCTTATCGAAGACCTTCAGAAAATCCTCATCAACCAAATCAACAGGGGAAGGTTCAGCTTGTTGTGGCATCAAGACACTAGTGTATCTCCTTTTCTTGTGCATTCTACCTCACTCGGTC
The DNA here is from genome assembly GCF_036971445.1 of Narcine bancroftii. Classification (NCBI taxonomy): domain Eukaryota; kingdom Metazoa; phylum Chordata; class Chondrichthyes; order Torpediniformes; family Narcinidae; genus Narcine; species Narcine bancroftii. The sequence goes on from NC_091481.1 coordinate 67,093,936, forward strand.
ACCAATGTCATACTGATGTAATGTAAATCTTGTCAGCAAGTTAATATAGATGAGCAATGGTGAGCAGAGGCAGGTTGGGGTGAAGGGCCATTTTGTGACCTGATGACAATAACAAATAGAACAACAATGAAATTGTATCAGATGAGCCAATGGGCAATTTTAATGAATGAAGTTTGTTTAATAAAATATCAGCAATGGGCAACGCTGTTGGCCATGCAACACATTCACTTTCTTTTGGAACTCCAGCTGTTTTATGACCAACTGCTGAGTAGTTCCGGCATTTTCCAATGTTTTCACGTTTCCAGCATCTTCAATACTCCAATGTCCAGCAGCACTGTGGCACACCACGAGAGACCTGGGTTCAATCCTGACCTCAGGTCTATCTGTGTGGAGTTTTCATGTCCTCCCTGTAACCATGCGAGTTTCCTCTCCGATTTCTTCCCACACCCAAAGACTGCGGGTTCATGGACTGGAGAGTGTGCTGTAGATTCCCGAACCATAAATCTGACCATCACCTTAATCCCATCCCTAACCCCAACCCTACGCTAGGGGTGGCATGGTTAGCGAAGCAGCTAGCACAATGCAGTTACAGCACCAGTGATCAGGACCTGGGTTCGAATCCACGCTGCCTGTAAGGAGTTTGTACATTCTCCCCATGTCTGTATAGGTTTTCCCTGGGTGTGACAGTTTCCTCCCACCGTTCAAAAACGTACCGGGGGTTGTAGGTCAATCAGGTGTAATTGAGCAGCATGGGCGCATGGACCAAAGGGCCTTTTAACCCTGATCCTAACATTAACCTTTCTTCTCATATAACATAAAACTCACAAGCTCTGTAAAAAGAACACCAGTTAATGAAGCAGCCATTTATGAGAGCTTTTTTTTAACCTGTTGTTATTTTTTTTCTCAAGTTTCACTTTCAGTGGCGGGAGGGGTGTTGAGGAGGCCAATCAACCCTTGTTCTGATCTATCTACTCACCCAACTATCGCCTCCGAACAAATTTACACCCACCTTACTCTCTCCATCATACCACCCTCTCGGGCAGTGAATTCAAGATTCCATGATGGGGCAGATTTGCTTCCCAACATCATCCCAGCACCTGTAATGACAGTTACCCTGGAAATTGGATAGATCATACCACTCAGCCACCCCTCTCTGAGTGAAGAAGCTTCCTCTTGTGTAACTTTCCTGCTCACTCTGCCATTCGATGGGACAATGGCGGATTCTGTGCCTGATCCCCCAGATCTCTTTCTCGACTTGCTTTTCAGAAATCTCATCTTTAAACATATTACTGAACGGAATATCTCTGAATCCTTTAATCACCTTAAGCAGGTGGCTTGGAGTCACACTAAAGAATGTGCTGAACTTCAAATCAATAGATGTTAAAAGGTCCTCATTATAATGGATTCATATTACCTCAACAAAGGAAATTTCATGTCTTAAAGCTTGCAATTCCAAAGAATTATTTTTTTTAAATCTGAACCTTTTTTCAAACACACTGAGCTTTCAAATGTTTGTGATTCATTTGGAATAGGGAGGGTACATTTGAAAATGCTAGATATCTTTAATAAACAGAATTAAATGTAAAACCCTAAATCTCCTGGTTTCACATTAAAGACCCCAATCACTATTTAAGAAGAGATTTCTTCTGGCATCCTGGCCAACTAAACTGGGCCAACAGTACTCCTTGAAAACTTTGCCAAAATGAAACAGATTAAGCATTCTTTCATCTTGTTGATTCAGAGGGACATTATTGGAAAGGCTATTTTTTTCTCTCTGAATAGCCAGTTTTCAACTGAGAAAGTATTTCACAAAAGACTTTTTTTTAGAGATTTCTCTGTGTTTACCTTTCACAATCTCAAGCTGTTCATTGGCTGTGTAATGCAGTTGAAATGTTACTGAATCACAGGGGCAGCAGGTCTGTTTTAGCAACATTATTGGATCATTGATGAATGTAGGACAAGACATCAAGAAGAAATGGAAGAAAGCTTGAAAATGACATGAAGGTTGAAGAAGTTATGGATAATGTAGAAGGTTGTTGTAGGTTACAATAGGATTGGGGGCAGGATGCAGAGTTGGGTTGAGAAGTTGCAGATGGAATTCAATCTGGATAAGTGTGATGTATTTTTGAAGGTCGAACTTGAAAGTGGATCACATGGTCATGTTAACAGTGTGGAAGAATAGAGGGGCCTTGAGATCCAAGTCAATGGATCGCTCAAGGATGCCATACTGGCTAATAGGGTAGTTGAGAAGGCTAATGGTATGCTGGCCTTCATTAGCCAGGGGGTTTAAATTCAAGAGCCGTGAGGTATTGATGCAACTCTCTAAAGCTCTGGTTAGATCACTCTTGGTATATTGTATTCACTTTGGCCAGCCTCATTGCAGGAAGGATTTGTAAGCTTTGGAGAGGGGCTGGAGGAGATTTACTAGGACATTGCCTGGATTGGAGAAGGGCTTCTCTTTTTGGAGTGAAGATGGATAAGATATGACCTAATAGAAGTCTCGAAGGTTATGAGAGGCATAGATTGCTGTATCTTGAGTACAGAGAAAGAATGAGTAGACTGGGTCTTTATTCATTGAAGTGTAGAAGATTGAGGGGGGGGGTCTGATAAAGGTATATAAAATTTGAGGGGAATAGATAGAGTAGATGTGAGAAGGCTCTTCCCCTTGAGGGTAGGAGAGATTGGAATGAGGGGTCATAAGTTAAGGGTTTGGGGGCACAACTTTAGAAGTTACACAAGAGGAAGCTTCTTCACTCAGAGAGGGGTGGCTGAGTGGAATGATCTTCCAGAAGAGGTGGTTGCAGCAGGGTCAATTTTGTCATTTAAGAGGAGATTGGATGTGAGGGGGTTGGAGGGTTATGGGCAGGGAGCAGCTAGGTAGGACTAATGGAGTTCACTTAAATCGGTGCGAACTAGAAGGGCCGAGATTACCTGTTTCCATACTGTAATTGTTATATGGTTATATGAACAGCCAACTCCTTTTCCCCAGCAAATACCAGAGGACATCTGTACAAGGGGAGGGGAGAAAAGTTTAGGGTAGTCACTTTTTACACAGTGGGTAGTGGGTGCCTGGAATGGAGGAGGCTGGTACAATATGGACATTCAATAGACACACACATGGATGCAAGAAAAATTGAGTCTTATGTGAATGGTATGAAGGTTTAGATTGTTTATATTGGTCAGCACAACATTGTTTGCTGAAGGGCCTGTGCTGGTGTGTACTAGGGTTTATGTTCCCATCCTCTTTCATTGCACCCTCTTGGTAAATCTTTCTCCCTCATGGACTTTACTAACTTCCTGTGAAGACATGTTTAATCTGATCCAGAAATTGCCTCCATGTGTTGACGAGTTTCAGATCTTCTTAACTCTCTAGGTCAAGAGATTTTGACTGAATTCTTGATTCAACTATTGCCCACCATCCCAAGTCTCTATTTTTGAACTCGTCACCCATCCCAACACTCTTCTCCTTCTCACACTCATGCAGACAGAGAAACATCTCGAAATCATACAGAATTATGAAAGGCAGAGATCAGATTAGAGGAGGGTAAATTGTTCCCATTGGTGGGGGAGACCAGAACCAGGGGACATGGCCTCAAGATTCAGGGGAGTCGAGTGAGGAAGGAGATGAGGAGGACCTGCTTTTCCCAGAAGGGGGGGGGTGAATCTGTGGATTTCGCTGCCCTTTGAAGCAGTGGAGGCGACCTCAGTGAATGTATTTAAGACCAGATTGGATAGATTTTTACATAGTCGGGGAATTAAAGGGATACTGGGAAAAGGCAGGTGGTGGGGAGGGAGAATGGTGGAGCAGGCTCGACGGGCTGCATGGCTGACTCCTGCTCCTATTGTGTCCTTAAATCAACTGCATGAGACCCTTTTATATTTTCAGTATCTGGTAGGGGCTATTTTAAGGAGTATGGATAGTTTGACCTTTGATTATTTATTTCTCGGTGGCAGCCAACATCACCAACCAGATGATCTGGTTGTACAACCTGACCACCGGGTTTCCAAAGTTACGATACTTCAGAAACAATTCATTAGTTGTGTTCACAAATAGCAATAGAAACATTTTTTAAAAATCTGTTTAACCCAGTATTTATCGTGTGGCCTTGCTGATATTAAATATCTGCCGCTGTTCTGATCTGAGAGGCCAGCCTTACTTACCTCTCATTGCCCCGAACAAACGAGTCAACCACATTGGCGGGTCACAGGCCACATGTGGCCGAGCCTCAGCAAGGGTGCGAGGTTTCTTTCCCTCAGCGGCATCAGTGAGCAGATGGGGTTTGGGGTTTTTTTCACAATAATCCAGTTTCATGTTCCCCAGACCGGAATTTCTGAATTAGTTGAATGTAAACTCTCACTTCAGCGGGCCATGATGAAATGTGAACATGTCTCCGGATCCAGTATCATGTATTAGTGTCTGACCACAATCACCTTCTCAAGTGCCCGAGATTCATTGATGTCCACCCAATGACCCCATTGAAGGCCACGCCTTCCTTGAACAAAACATTGGGCAGGGAATAGTCATCAAACAAAGTCTGATACTCGGTGGAAAAACATCTGCAGACGCCTATCGGAATGCTGGAAGAACTCAGGCGACCTTGCAGCGCCCGGACAATCTGGCAACGGGACATCGCCGAAATTTTGCCCCCGAGCCCTTCTTCAAGCAGAACGAGCCAAGAGCAGGATTCAGTCAAGGCCGGCCGGCGGGGGGAGGAATCCAGACCAACACAAGGTGTTAAGCGGGGATCTCCCAGAGCTTCCTCTTGTGTAACTTCTAAAGTTGTGCCCCCAAACCCTTAACTTATGACCCCTCATTCCAATCCCCGTCCCATTCCCTTGCCAACATGTCTGTCCATGGCCTCATGCCCTGCCAGACTGAGACCGCCCACAAATTGGAGGAACCACATCTGGGCCCCCTCCAACCGGATGGTATTAATATTGATTTCCCTGACTCTCGTTAACCCCCCCCCCCCACCTCGGTCACTTTTCCCTCTCTCCTTTCGCAGACATAATAAATTCTCCCCCTCCCCTTCTCGTATCCAACGAACACCTTGTGTGGGTCTGGATTCCTCCCCCGGCCGGCACTGTCTGACTTCCTGCGTCTGACTCCTGCTCATTCCTTGAAGAAAGGGCTCGGGCCCGAAACGTTGTCAAATCCCGTGGATGTTGAAAGGCCGGCTGAGGTCTCGGTGTGTTTTTCCAGCTGATACTCAGCCAGAAAGTCAACAGCTTGGTCTGAGAGGAAGGTTTTAAACCCGAAGGAAGAGGTAGAGACACAAAGAGAGAAATCATAAATCACCACCTTGAAGGTAGTGGCAGATTAACCACTCGGCTGAAGCCGAGGAGCCCGGAAGGTAAGGGGACATGTCAAACAAGGATAGAAATAAGAAAATGCCAAAGGGAACTAAGCCACAATATTAAAAGTATTTTAAAATTGCAACCACGTAGCTTTCAAGGCTCCTGTTGATTGACTTCCACCTATTCACAACTCAAAAATACAGGGGAGGAGGCGGCTCACGGCCGGATCAATGGCCGTCTTCGTTACCCATAATCCCCCCACGCAGCTGGAACCGCTCTGCCTGTGCCCGCGCCAGGGAAACGCGCACCCCTGCGGCTCTCGGCCCGGCCCGTCGGCAGAAGCGCACGCGCGGCGGGCTCAGCGGGGCGCTTGGCTGCCCCTGTCTGCTGGAGATGCCTGGCGCGCCCGGTTGGCTTTGACTCGGTCAGGAACCAGCAGTGAAATCACGCACACAAAATCCAGCGCCGCGAATGGTGGCATTGCTCAACCACCACCCCCCCCGCTCGTTCTTATCCAAGAGGGTAAACAAGATGCATTATCAATCCAAGCTTTAAAACACATTGCAAGGTTGCGTCATTTCCTCGCGTTGCCACTTGCAATAAAATAGCCAGTTGCCCCTCAATGACGCCCAGCGAAGTAGAGATGACCTGTCACATCCCAAAAAGAGAGAACATTTGAACCACCCCTCCAATAGTCAAGATTTTCAGAATTAAATCCTTTCAGAGCACCCCACCACCACCACCAAACCAGTTAGAAGCAAATCTGTATTAAAATTTATATGGCAGGCCTTCCTTTCAATATTGGGGTTAAAATATAAATCCATCATTTTAAACTGTAATGATGCTCAGTGATGGATGGTACATTATATTAATGACCGAGGCGTGATGCCTACAAACAAACAGGTAACACTGAACACATTAACAATTAAAGCATTAGTCTCCCATTCAGTTCTGCCTTGGAGGGACTTGGATCAAGTGGAGGAGATGGGATTGGCCCAGAAGACCTAGTTGAGCTAAAGGGCCTGTACCACGTTGTTTGACTTTATTAGTGTAGTGTCTTGTACCCAAAGTTCATGATGTCCAGTGATCGCTGCACTCTGTCGTGCATGGCACCCGTGGGCACATCATTCATTCCCGATGTGCACCGTTACATTTATTCCCCTGTAGTGGGTTGACAGTGTAAGCAGCGTGGATAAGAGAAGTATGTTGGAAGGTGCTCCACTGTTGGCTTCTGGGCAAGCTGGTGGAGGCAGGATCTTTCTCCGTGTCAGATGTATTTAGCCTACCACTTTCAATAATCCCTTACTAACCACCTAGCATAGGATGTCACAGGTGCAGCCAGGGGTGGGGGGTGATGTCCAGGGTCTCGGCTCGTCGCGGTGGATCCGAGTGGATCAAGGTGAGCGGCCAAAGGGCAGGCAGTCTGACTGCCTGGGAAAAGACGGAGGGCCGCTTGGCTCGGGCAGCATCCACGGAGCACCACAGCATAAACAAGAGAGTGAGGGTGAGGGGAGGAGAGCAGGGAGTGGACATTTAGAATTAATTGAATGAAATGACATCACAATACTAAATTCAAAAGGGTGGGAAGGCCCAGAATAGCTTTAAAGCTTGAAACTAACATGTCCCAAATATGATATTAACTAAAATCCTCTTAATTGATTGGCTTATTCCACCAAATCTGATCCACACCCACACAAAATAATCTTATGATGAGAGCGGGTATAAGCTCCGATTTAAACAGCTGAATCTTCCATTTAAAAGTCACAAATGGAGCATCCGATTCTACAGCCCTTCAGCCCACAGGGCAGGGTCAACCTAATAACCCACTTCAACAATTGCAAGTAAATTTCAGGAAGATCAAGAGTTGGAGGAGTGCAGAGGGTACGGAGGGAAGAGTTGAAAGTCACGGTGAGAATTTTAAGACAGTGCTTTGCTTAATCCAGTGGTTCTCAACCTTTTGCTCTCCACTCACATCCCACTTTAAGTGATCCCTCTGCCATCGGTGCTCTGTGATTACTAAGGGATCGCTTAAAGTGGGATGTGAGTGGAAAGAAAAGGTTGAGAACCACTGCTCTAGACCCAACTGTTAGTGAAATATTTTGCTTGCGATAAAGTGTCATTGGCCCATTTCCTTTGGAGTTCCGAAACCGTGCACATAACGAGTCAATGAGGGATGATTAAAACGGGGGTTTTCAAACTTTTTTCCCTCACTCACAGAGCACCTTAAGCAATCCCTTATTAATCACAGTGGCAGAGGGAATACTTAAGGTGGAAGTGGAAAGAAAAAGTTTGAATCACCACTGTTAGTTGGTACATACAATTGGCAGAGAGTTCAAAGAGTGTGGCTGTGTAATCCAAAGTTTACACAGGATTGAAGGATGGTTGGCCAGAAGTCAAAAGGACAGATAATATTTCCAGCAGTAGATGAACTGAAACAGGGTAAGGTTACTCCTTAGCTCAGCGCCACCTGTGATCAGCTATTTGCATGGGAGTGACAACCCTGGGCCAAAAATTGTCTCCAGGAACAGTGGTTCTCAACCTTTCTCTTTCCACTCACATCCCACTTCAAGTAATCCCTCTGCCATCGGTGCTCTGTGATCAGTCAGGGATTGCTTAAGGTGGGAAGGGAAGGTTGAGAATCGCTGCTCCAGACCCAATTGTTACTGAAATATTTGGCTTGAGAAAAATTGTCATCGGCCCCATTTCCTTTAGAGTTATGAAACTGTGCACATAACGAGTCAATCAGGGACGATTAAAACAGGGGTTTTCTTTCCACCCACAGACCACCTTAAGCAAACCCTTACTAATCACAGAGCACCAATGGCATTGGGATTACTTAAAGTGGGATGAAGAAGGATGAGAACCACCACTTTAGCTGATGCACAAGTGAAAAGCACAGAGGCTCGAGACGTTGCAGAAGGTCGAAAGGCCACAGTAAAACAGGTGTTTCTTTTTAATGTATTGTGCTGGCATTTATTGACTACGCCTAACTGGACCCGAAATGAGGCAATAAAGAGTCAGTCATAGTGGCAAGTCTTGAGTAACAGATAGACCAGGCTGAACAAGGCTTAATAAGTTCCTTCTCTCAAAAACACTAATGAACCAGATGGGTTTTATGACAAGCTGGTGACTGTTACTGGATGTTTTAAAAATTTGAATTTAAATCCGACAGCTGTTCTGCTGGGTTTTAAACGTCTTTGGAACATTGGTCTTGAACTGTGAATGCTAGTTAGTGACTTAACCATAACACTATTGGCTCTGTTAACTATTAAAGTCTCGATACCAACAGAGTGTCGATGTTTGATACAGTGCGGAGAAGGCAGATGCTTGACATAATGGTTACCATTATAGTGGAAACATAGGGACATAAGAAATGGGAACAGGAGTCGGCCATCCGGCCCGTCGAGCCTGCCCTGCCATTCAATGATCTGATCTCATCTCCACCTACCTGACCTTTTCCCTATCCCTTTTCTTATGTAAAAAAATACATCCACCTTGTCATAAATATATTTACTGAGTTCGCCTCCTTTGCTTCATTGGGCAATGAATTCTAAAGTTTCAGCATCTGCTGGGAAAAGCAGTTCTTCCTCATCTCTGTTCTAAATCTACTCCCCTGAATCTTAAGGCCATGTCCCCTAGTTCAGGTCTCCCCCACGGAAACAACTTTCCTACCTCTATCTTATCGTCCGTCTTTCAGAATTTTATATGTTTCTATAAAATCCCCTCTCATTCTTCTAAATTCCAGCAAGTACAGTCCCAGATGACTCATAGTTTAACCCTTTCATCCCTAGAATCAACCTGGTGAACCGCCTCTGCACTGCCTCCAAAGCCAGTCCATCCTTCCTCAAATAAGGAGACCAGGACTGCACGCAACGCTCCGGATGCGGCCTCGCCAGCACCTTGTACAGTTGCAGAATAACTTCATTCCCTCTGGCAATGAAGGCCAATATTCCATTGGCCTTCTTGATCACCTGCTGCATCTGCAAACCAACCTTTTACAAATCATACAAAAGCATTCCCAAATCCTTCTGCATGGCAGCGTGCTGCAATCACTTAAATAATATTCTGATCTTCCATTTTTCCTTCAGAGGAGGCCTATTTGGTAGATGGTACAGTTATAGAGGGGTTCAGTGCTATGGTCTATAGAGACCTCAAATTGGACTGGTTGTCCTTTTTGTTGGGGATCCTACAAGCAGAAGAAGATCAGTAGAGCCAGGCTGGTGAATGCTACAAATATTGTGCGAACTCAGTAAATATATTTATGACAAGGTGGATGTATTTTTTTACATAAGAAAAGGAATAGGGAAAAGGCCAGGTAGGTGGAAATGAGATCAGATCATTGAGGTTGGTGCAGCTAGTAGGCAATCTGTATGTGCGTATCTGTGTGTGCTTCAGTTCACCAATGAAGAAGGCTCACTGACACCTTACTTTCTAAGGCAATGGTTCTCAAGCTTTTTCTTTCCACTCACATCCCACTTTAAGTAATCCCTGTGCCATCAGTGCTCTGTAATTAGTAAGGGATTGCTTAAGGTAGGATGTGGGTGGAAAGAACAAGTTTGAAAACCACTGTTATAGTCGTCCCTAATTGACTCGTTATGTGCAGGGTTTCAGAACTCCAAAGGAAATGGGCCAATGACAATTTTTCTCAAGCAAAATATCTCAGTAACAATTGGGTCTAGAGCAGTGATTCTCAACCTTCCCTTCCCACCTTAAGCGACCCCTTACTAATCACAGAGCCCCGATAGCACAGGGGTTACTTAAAGTGAGATGTGGGTGGGAAGAAAAAGGTTAAGAACTCTGTTGTGAGGAGATTCGGTATGTCATTAAATATTCTATCAAGTGTACCGTGGAAATGATACTGACCGGTCGCTTCATGGCCTGGGTTGGAAACTCGAACATCCAGGAATGCAGAAGGCCGCACAAAGTGGCAGACCCAGCCATGATCGGCACTGAACCTCCCTTCCATTGAAAACATCAACATGAGGCATTGTCTCCAGAAGGCAGCCAGCATCTTAAATGTCCCAACCATCCTGCTAAGTCCCTCTTCTACCTTCAAGCAGAAGGTACAGAAGCCCAAAGAATGGTTCTCTTCACAGTTATCAGGCTCTTGACATCACATACAACCCTGAGATTCTTTTTTTTTCCCCTGTTTAGTAGTGCATCAAAAAACTGTACTCAACATGGACATAAAAAAAGTTAAGAAATGTTAATAACTGACTGTGCAATGCAAAGAGAGAATAAAATCAATAGTCCTTAAATGAGCTCCTGGTGGAGTTTGTCGTTGAGGGGTCCGACGGTGGAAGGGGAGCAACTGTTCCTGAACCTGCTGGTGCGACGCCGATGCCTCCTCCCTGATGGCAGCAGCGTGTCCCGGGTGGGATGGGGTGATCGCCGGTGCTTATCCCAGGGACTGTTTTGCCACCAGTCTGAATATTTATCTCTCTTCTATTATTTACCTCTCTCCCCCACTCCCACTTGTGTGATTCGTGTGCCTTGGAGGAACTGCAACAAGTCAGACTTCGCTCCACATTGTGCACACAGAGAACAAAAATAAACTCCATGCATGCGCTGATGGAGGAGACAGTCGTGCAGGTGGGAGCTGCAGACGCGGAGATCCAGGTGATCCACGGCTGGCTGTTTACAGCCAGATGTGATTTTGGGAAGCTCCATCCCTCTCTCTCTCTCCCTCCCCCCCCACCTCTCTCTCTCTCCTTCCCTCTCTCTCCCTCCCCCTCTCTCTCTCCTTCCCTCTCCCTCCCTCCCTCTCTCGGGTCGTTTTGTGTGTACAGATATTAAACGAGTCCATTCCACCCTTCTTGGGGGCGAGTGGCACAAACGTGCACCCCTTGTCTCGAAAAGTTTAGCGCCCTGAATGAAACGCCGGCGGGGGAAAGTAACCAATTCTCTGCACGATTCAACCTGAAGGTATTCCTGTCCTCGCCTCTCCCCCACCCAGACGACACGGAAACTTGTGCTCGCCTTCCTCTCCCGGGGATTTTACAACGATCCTTCCCCCCCACCCCCCACACACACACCCCCTACTCCTCCCCGGAATTCAAGCGAATTGACTGAAATAATGTTCCCCAGGTTGGAGAAGGGGCTGGATTTGTGACACGTCACCTCCACTCCAATTCGGGAACTCTGGCATCCCCTCAACTTTCGCGAGGAAACTTCGCGCTGAGGGGAGGGGGTTTCCCCCAACCTCCGCTGTAATTTGCTCCCAATTTCTTGAAAGACAATCTGTTCTCATTTTTCGTCGCGAGGGAGGAGGGGAGAGGGGGTGGGGGGGGGGAGAGTTAAAGGGCCGGGTTGTTAAAGATGCTTTGGAGTTTGGCTTTGTGTTGGAGACGCGGCTGGAGGTGGCAGCGCCCGGCATGGAACGGAGGCGGTGGTTCACCTTGACCACTCCACCCCGCGGGGTTGACGGGGCTCCGGGGGATTCCAACACTGAACTGTGCGAGGATCCCCCCCGCCCCAAGTCCGCCTTGAAATCAAAGCAACATCCCTTCCGCCCAGTCCCAGACGGTAAGAATCAATCACTAGTTTTTTTTTAAGTGTGTTAACATTAATAAATAGCCATGTCTGGTGTTAGCGAGACTGGGAACTGAGAAGATCCCATTAATAAGTGATGGGGGCATTAATTTAATTGCATTCATTTATATTTGTTGCAAAAAAAGACATCAATACTTCAGCAACTGTGAGTTGTTGGCATTCTCGCCATAAATAATGAATTGTCCTTGTCGAGTGTCACAGGGAGAGAAGAAATCGACGCATTTTTTGCAAGCTTAGCTTCTCCCTTCAAACATTTCGCTGTCGGGGCGAGACTGCGGGAAGTGACCGGCTTCGGCTCGGTGGAAATTGCAAAATAAACGCCTTGGTAAACGGGTGGAAGAATCCCCGAGTTTTTTTTTCTCCCCGTCCCTGTGAGGGTGTTTTTTCTTTAAAAAGCCGGCGTGAAACTGATCCCTGTGTAAGAGCCATTAAGTATAAAGATTGTGGAGGAAATTTGACCCGTCCTGTCTTTTTTTCTCTCTCTCCTCTCTTCCCCTTTTTGGGTCCCTGCCCCAGTTCAAGCATCCACCTCTGGTGCAACTCCTCAAGCAAACACACACACACACACACACACACACACACACTATTGCCCTCTCTTTTCGGCAGAGTTCTGGTCGCTGTGAACATGTCCCGAAGTCGGGGGACACGGTCCTGAGGAATCTCGCTTCCCAGTCACAGCTGCCAGGGCATGTGGCGAAGAGAAACGACGTGGTGAGAGCATCAGCGACCGCCTGCCATTCATGCCGTTTGTCAAAGCTCAAAGGTTAGAACGGTCTTCCTGACTTTAAAGACGTGCGAGTCCCCCCACCCCACCGGGTGAGCAATTCTCCCCCTCCTCGTTGCAATTATTGGCGTTTAATTGTGTATGAAGCCTGGTGGAAGTCGGAGTGCGGTTGTTCTCAACAGCTTCGTGTTTACACGTAGTTTCTGCGGAGTCACTTTTGCTTTCAGGCCAAGTTTTTAGGTCTTTTTTTTAAAATTTATTTCTTCTCCCTGGCAATTTATTTTAAATCTGGCCCCGTTTGCCAAGTGTGTCCGTCCTCCGTGCGCCCCCCCCCCCCCCCCAACCTCCTCTCTGTTCACAATCTGTTGGCGGTGGACGCTGGAACATTTTAAGAGACTCTCGGGATGAAAAAGTTAGGGGTAGGAGGGTCTGGCGTCTTTGGTAGGAATGGATAGGTGCTCTGTGTTCACCTGGTTCCTTGCTGGGAGAAGCAGCGGGCGAGTGGGATCAGGCTGCGGTCAGTCCGATCACCAGTTCCCCTGACAGCGCGGTGAAGTTCAGGAGGCATTTACAATGCGCGCTCTCTCTCTCTCTCTCTCTTTCTCTCTCTTTCTCTCTCTCTCTCTCCCCCCTCCCTCTCCCATTCTCTCTATCTCTCGCTCGCTCTCTCCGTCTCCCCCTCTCCCTCTCCCTTTCTCTCTCCTCGCTCGCTCTCTTCCTTCTCCCCCTCTCTCTCCCTCTCTCTCCCCCATCCTCCCTCCCCCATCCTCCCTCCCCATCCTCCCTCACTCTTCCTCCCTCTCTCTTCCTCCCTCTCTCTTCCTCCCTCTCTCTTCCTCCCTCTCTCTGTCTCTCTCTCCTTCTCTCCCCCCTCTCTTCATCCTTCTTTTTCTCTTCCTCTCTTCTTTTTCTCTTCCTCTCCCTCTCTCTTTCTCTCTCTCCCCTCTCTCTTCTCTCTCACCTCCTCCCTCTCCTCCCTCCCTCTCTCCCTCCCTCTCTTCATCCCTCCCTCCCTCTCTTCCTCCCTCCCTCTCTTCCTCCCTCCCTCTCTTCCTCCTCCTCCCTCTCTTCCTCCCCTCCCTTTCTAACCTCCCTCCCTCTCTTCCTCCCTCCCTTTCTAACCTCCCTCCCCTCTCTTCCTCCCTCCCTCCCTCTCTTCCTCCCTCCCTCCCTCTCTTCCTCCCTCCCTCTCTTCCTCCCTCCCTTCTTCTTCCTCCTCTCCCTCTCTCCCTCCCTCCCTCTCTCCCTCCCTCCCTCTCTCGCTCCCTCCCTCCCTCTCTCCCTCCCTCCCTCTCTCGCTCCCTCCCTCCCTCTCTCCCTCCCTCTTGTGTCTCTCCTCAATCACTATCAATCTCTCTGTCTCTCTCTGTCCCTCTTTCTCTCTCTCTATCGCTCTCTCTCTCACTCTCTCTCTCTCTCACTCTCTCCTGTCCCCGCTCTCTCTCTCCCTCTCTCTGTCACTCTGCCCCTCTCTTCCCTCGCTCTCTTCCCTCGCTCTCTCCCTCGCTCTCATCCCTCGCTCTCTCCCCTCTCTCCCCCTCTCTCCCCCTCTCTCCCCCCTCTCTCCCCCTCTCTCCCCCCCTCTCCCCCCCCCTCTCTCCGCCCTCCCTCCCCCCTCCCTCTCCCCCTCCCTCTCCCCCCCTCCCACTCCCCCCTCATCACCCCCCCCCTCCCACTCCCGCCTCCCTCTCCCCCCTCCCCATCCCTCTCTCTCCCTCCTCCTCTTCCTCCCTCCCTCCCTCTTGTGTGACTCTCTCTCTCTTCAATTACTCTATCTCTCTATGTCTCTCTCTGTCCCTCTCTCTCCTTCTCTCTCCCTCTCTCTATCGCTCTCTTCCCTCTCTTGTTACTCTCCCGCCTCTCTTCCTCGCTCTCATCCCTCTGTCTCTCCCCCTCTGTCTTCTCCCCCTCTCTCCTCCCCCTCTCTCCTCCCCCTCTCTCCTCCCCCCCTCTCCTCCCCCCTCTCTCCTCCCCCCCTCTCTCCTCCCCCTCTCTCCTCCCCCCTCTCTCCTCCCCCCTCTCTCCTCCCCCCCTCTCTCCTCCCCCTCTCCTCCTCCCCTCTCCTCCTCCCTCTCTCCTCCCCCCTCTCTCCTCCCCCTCTCTCCTCCCCCTCTCTTCCTCCCCCTCTCTCCTCCCCCCTCTCTCCTCCCCCCTCTCTCCTCCCCCTCTCCCCCCTCCCCCCTCCCCTCTCCCCTCCCCCTCCCCCTCCCCCCTCTCTCCCTCCCCCTCTCCCCCTACCCCCTCCCTCTCCCCTCTCTCTCCTCCCCCTCTCTCTCTCTCCTCCCCCCTCTCCCTCCTCCCCCTCTCCCTCCTCCCCCTCTCTCCCCCCTCCCCCCTCCCCCTCCCCCTCCTCCCCCTCCCCCTCCCCTCCCCCTCTCTCGATCCTCCCCCTCTCTCCTCCCCGCTCTCTTCCTCCCCCCCTCTCCTCCCCCCCTCTCCTCCCCCCCTCTTCCTCCCCTCCTCTCCTGCCCCCCTCTCCTCCCCCCTCTCCTCCCCCCTCTCCTCCCCCCCTCCTCCCCCCTCTCCTCCCCCCCTCTCCTCCCCCCTCTCCTCCCCCCTCCTCCCCCCCTCTCCTCCCCCCCTCTCCTCCCCCCCCTTTCCTCCCCCCCTCTCTCCTCCCCCCTCTCTCCTCCCCCCCTCTCTCCTCCCCCCCTCTCTCCTCCCCCCCTCTCTCCTCCCCCCCTCTCTCCTCCCCCCTCTCTCCTCCCCCCCCTCTCCTCCCCCCCTCTCTCCTCCCCCCTCTCTTCTCCCCCTCTCTTCTCCCCCTCTCTCCTCCCCCTCTCTCCTCCCCCCTCTCTCTCCTCCCCCCTCTCTCTCCTCCCCCCTCTCTCTCCTCCCCCCTCTCTCTCCTCCCCCCCTCTCTTCTCCCCTCTCTCTCTTCTCCCCCTCTCTCTCTACCCCTCTGTCTCTCTCTTCTCCTCTCTCTCTCTGTCCCTCTCTCTGTCTCTCTCTCCCCCTCTCTATGTCTGTCTGTCTCTCTCTCTCTCTCTCTCCCTGTCTCTCCCCCTCTATCTCTCTCTCTCTACCCCCTCTATCTCTCTCTGTGCCCGTCTCTCTGTCTCTCTCCCTCTCTCTCACTGTCCCTCTCTCTGACTCTGTCCCTTTCTCTGTCTCTGTCCTCGATGCAAAACTCGTAGACACAACATACATACAGACAAACAATTCACATGCTGCACAAGTATTCATATTTATATATAAATATTGTTTTGTACAAATCACAGTTGGGGTGTGAGCAGTTCCTTTGGTCATTCAGCATTCTCGCTGCCCGTGGGAAGAAGCTGTTCCTCAGCCTGGCGGTGCTGGCTCTGATCCTCCTGTATCTCTTCCCTGACGGAAGCAGCTGAAAGATGCTATGTGTAGGGTGGAAGGGGTCCTCGATGATTCTGTGTGCCCTCTTTAGACAGCGATCCCGGTAGATCACCTCGGTGGGGGGAGAAGGTGACACCATTGATCCTCTCTACCACTGTTATGGTCCTGTGGATGTTATTACGTTCCCAACACCTTTTAATTTCTTGCCAATTAAAATATTTCCTGCTGTTTTTCTAAGCAGTGTGGATGACCTCACATTTTTTTCCAGAGGTATTCCTATCTGTCATGACTTTTTCTGCTCACCCAATCTGTCATTCTGAGGTCTCTGTTCATCCTTCACACACACTCCTGAATATACTACATGTAGATCTTCTCCAACCATAGAACACTACAGCACCGAAACAGGCCCCTTTGGCCCTTCTAATCTGTGCCAAACCATTTATTTTGCCTAATCCCATTGACCTGCACCCAGTCACAGTTTATTCCTAATCATGTGAACAGCTAGGTCCCCGTCATTAGATGTGGCTTTCTGAACCTTCCTGCTCACATGCTCATTCTGTGTCAGTATAATACAGACCTCACTCCATTGACCATTGAGGGCTCCACCGTTGAGGTCGTCAAGAGCATCAAGTTCCTTGGAATGCCTTTGGTGGAAAATCTCACCTGGTCCCTTAACACCCAGCGCCTCTACTTCCTGAGAAGGCTGAGGAAAGTCCATCTCCCATCCTCACCACATTCTACAGAGGATGTATTGAGAGTGTCCTGTGCAACTGCATCGCCTCCCGATTTGGAAGCTGTACCTCCTCGGACCACAAGACCCTGCAGAGAAGAGTGAGGTCAGCGGAAAAAAATAATTGGGGGACCTCTTCCTACCACCAGGGACATGTACAACTCTCACTGCAGGCAAAAGGCAATAAACATTGTGAAGGTCTCCACATGCCCCTCACATAAACTGTTCTCCCTTCTGCCATCTGGTAGGAGGTACCATAGCATCCGGGTCCTTACGACCAGATTGGGCAACAGTTTTCTCCCCCAAGCCATCAGGCTCCTGAATTCCCAGATCATATGTCCATAGATTACCTTGGTACCGGGGTCTCTTACAGTAGTTTCTTAATTTTTAATATTTAATATTTTAATACTTCTAACATATTAAATGTGCTTCTATCTTGTCTTTACTGTGCAAACATGAATGAACGATAAATACCATGTTTAGTGACACCTTCCCATGGGGCTGAATGTTTAACAATTTGCCTATCAAATATTGAAATGGCTGGATAGAGTGGATGTAGAGAATGATGTTTCCAGTGGTGGGAGAGTCTAGGACCAGAGGGTAGAGCCTCAGAATAAAAGGATGCCCCTTTAGAACAGAGATGAAGCATAATTTCTTCTCAGAGAGTGGCGAATCTGCAGAATTCTTTGCCAGTGTTGGCTGTGGAGGCCAAGTCATGGGCTAGATTGAAAGCAGAGGTTCTTGGCGAGTAAGAATGTCAAAGGTTATGGGAAGATGGGGTTGAGGAGCAATGAGCCTGTCTTCCTCTAGCAGTCGCTGGCAGACGTAGTCAAACTTCACCCCAGCCACACAGGCAACCCGCATCAACTCTTTCATGTACTGGTCCGCCAATACTGGACCCCTGCATTCTCGCCCCAGATTGTGCATGGCCTGAAAGGTTGCTGTTTTCTCGAGGCCAGGAGGTACCGTGAGTAGACTTTGCTTACCCGCGGTTTGTAGAGGTTGCAGAGCACACTCATGGTGGCGGGGTAAGTCGTACAGCCCCTGAGCGCCATGTGCACATGGCGGCTGACCCTCGCTCGCAGTAGCTTGAGTTTCTTCTCATCAGAGTCCACGAGGTCCTCAGAAGCTTCCAGGAAGTCTGTGAAGGACTCGATCCACTGTTTGTACAGCTCTGGGGCTCCGGGCATCTGTGGGTCGGGTCGCAGCAGTTTGTCCATTCCATGTGGCAGATTTAAAGTGTTATACACTCTATCAATGACTCCAAAGCTGTAGAGTGAGAAACAATATTACAGTTGAGACTTGTAGCGGGCCCGATTCCAAGTGCTCGACTGAGGACAGGGGGAGGGAGGTCAACCTTTATTCCAGGGTCACAAGGGGATGAGTTACCAGGGAGCGAGTCACCAGTGGGGAGCAGGCCTGCTCCCCATGGACTTGTATCATCATAGTGCCCCCTACCTTCATGTATGCACAGAACGCCTTAGAGTTTTCCTTAATCCTTAATCTTGCTTGTCGAGATCTTCTTGTGCCCCCTTCTCGCTCTCTCAAGTTCTTTTCCCATATAATTCTCACGGACCCTTCCTCTCTTTTTGCTTCCCAAACCTTCTGTCTGCTTCTTTTTTCCCCTTAATTGGCTGCCTGAACTCTCATGGTTCCCTTATGCTACCATCTTTTCTCTGTCTCCGTGGGACAAGTCTATCCAGAGCCCCGCACAAGTGGTCCCTAAACATCCTCCACGTTACCTCTGTGCTTTTTTTCCCCTCCCAAGAGCATCTGTTCCCAGTTTTCTCGCCTCAGTTCCTGCCTAATCCCATGGAGAATGTGCAAACTCCACACAGACCACCCCCGTGGTCAGGATCAATTCCAATCTGTAGACCCATGAGGCAGCGAATGTACTCGCCCACAGCGCCCCCTTGTTACAATATCCAGTTTATTCATGGACTTTTGCTGGTGAAAATTTGGCAATGCAATTGCCTAATATTGCAAGGCCTTGACTGGCTGCAAAGAGCTTCTGTGGTTGGGAAATACCAACACTTTGTTTCATTCAGGTTGACCTCCCACATTCTGGTCAGTGCTTGGCTGAGGCACACGGGATTTGTTGCGTGGGAAGTTTGGAATGCTCCCAGCGGTGCACCAGATCCCTTTGCAAACACCTGCCGGTCGAACAACTGCACAGATAGCCTCATCAAACACTGGGCCTTCCTTTCGCAAAGCAATGCTCTACTTTTTCAGAGATTGTTGTTTCATTTAATGAGGTAACTTAAAAAAAAGTTCCATTGTGGGTAATTAATCTCAGAGGAGCTGTTCTGAAAAATCATACTTCAATTGAACGGAGATTTGGTCATTTTAAGAGGATGAAATATTAGCTCTGCTGATTCGATTGGATTCACATCCGGGGGTGCGAACTGTGCAGATATACTGCAATATCAGAGTTAAATTACGAAAGTAGGTTGCCATCATCTGGACATACAATCCCTGGGCGAACGATTTGCAGAATGGATACAGGAAATAATTTCCTCTTTCAGCCCAACACCCATATTTCAGTTAAAAGCCCTGGCATCTGGTACCTATGGGGATTGGTAGATGTGCGGATAAGTGAATTTTCCGGTTGCTTGAGTTTGTGCTGCGAGATGGGCGAACTAACGGTGAGGTGCGCCAATTTTAAACTTCTGTATTTTTTACCTATTTATTTTCCCCAATTTTTTTTTTGTTGGCCAGTTGCTTAAAATCGGGTTACCGTATTAACCTTGGACAAAGGATAGTTTAGTGGTGGAATCGGGCAGTGCTTATTGCTGTGGTTAAAATCTACGTCACGCTCCCTGAGAATTCCATAGACTTGATATACAGTAATGTTAACAGCCAAGATCACCAGGACTTTTTTTGATGTGGTTGACTCGCTCTGCTCTCTTATGGTGTTGCGGTAGAAAACAGACCAACCGAATGTCAGGGCAGGCCTTAAAGGTTCAATGTTTTCTTATCCCAACATTTAGAATCAGAATTTATGGTTATGACAAGTCATGAAATTTGGTGTTTTGCGGCAGCGTTATAGAGCAAACATTCATATTATAACCATCTTAGGACATTACTATAAAATAATAGAGCACGAAAAGTGAGGCTGTGTCTGTGGTTCATTGATGATTCAGGAGCCTGATGGCAGAGGGGAAGAAGCTCTCTTTGTGCTGCTGAGGGCTCGTGTTCAGGCTCTCATTTACATTAAATCCCAGATTTTGGTGGACAAGTGTAAAACGTGAAAGTCTGCAGGACACCGTGATTGCTGGAAATGCTGGAGAAACTCAGGAGGTACTTCATATAGCAAAGATAAAGATAAAAATATGCCGGGGTTATAGGTTCTTCTTTCTTTGGCTTGGCTTTGCGGACGAAGATTTATGGAGGGGGTAAATGTCCACGTCAGCTGCAGGCTCGTTTGTGGCTGACAAGTCCGATGCGGGACAGGCAGACACGGTTGCAGCGGTTGCAGGGGAAAATTGGTTGGTTGGGGTTGGGTGTTAGGTTTTTCCTCCTCACTGACAAAAGACAAAGGAGGAAAAACCCAACACCCAACCCCAACCAACCAATTTTCCCCTGCAACCGCTGCAACCGTGTGTGCCTAAGTATGTACCTGTGCGCATGCGCGCGCAATATAGCAAAGATAAAGATAAAAATATGCCGGGGTTATAGATTAATGGGATGTAAATTGGGCAGCATGGACTCGTGGGCCAAAATGGCCTGTCAATGTCCCGTATGCCTAAATTAAAAATAACCAATGATTCTGGCTTGAGCCCCTTCATCAAGGTAGGACAGCATGTACTGTCCCACCCTGACCACCCTGATTGGAGGAACAACACCTTATTTTCCGTCTGGGCCCCCTCCAGCCAGATGGCATGAATGTCGACTCTGCTCAATATTGCTCATCTTTTCTTTCCCCTTTCCAGTTCTCCCCTCCCTTCCCCCTCTACCAACCCAGCCATCCCTCCTCCCCCTGATCACTGCTGTCCCCTCCCTCTCATCTGCCTTTGCCACCCCCCCGGCCCATCTTTTTGTTTGGATGCCTGCCAACGTTCTCTCACACCTTGATGAAGAACTCAAGCCCGAAATGTCGGTTCTACGTTTTTACCTTTGCTGCATCAAGGACCTTACTTGACTTGCTGAGTTTCTCCAGCATTTTGTGTTTTTACTGTGAAAATGTAGGCAGGCACCCAAACAAAAGGGCCTGGACAGTAAGTGGGCAGCACGGCATTGGTGTGGGTAGAACCACTGCCTCACAGCTCCAGTAACCCACCTTCAACCTTGAGCACTGTCTATGTGGAGTTAGCACATTCTCCCTCTGACCTTATGGGCTCCCCCCCTCCCCCTCGCATCCCCTCCCCCCCCTCCACTGCCGGCTCCCCCAGTGTGAGGGTGAAGGGCCGAATCTGAAGGTGGATGGGAATGTGGAGCCTACAGTATACAGTTGGTTGGGGCAGGGTACGTAGATGGTTGCTACACACAGTGGGCTGAGGGGCCTGTTCCCTTGTTGGATGACACCACCACAGTGATCACCTTCCTCCTGCACAAAACTGAAGGTGAAAAATCCAGCAAAGTGTCCGTTTCTGACCCTGCGCCTGGATCTACTGGTGAGGATTGCTTCAGGCCCATCGGACTGTGGCTCAGACTGATTCACTCAGATCCAGGAGTGGTGGAGGGATTCGACATTCACCAGGGATTGCAGCAAAGATGGATTCACAACAAGAACAGCTTTCATTTACGCAGAAGAAAGCCTTTGGCCCACTAAATCAAAAGCTGCTTGACAGATGTGGTATTGAACCTTTTTTTTTGGAATACTCACAAGAGATTCAAATGTGATAAAGTCGCACAGATGTGAACGCAGATGGCGCAAGAAATGTTGGTTCAAGGAGAGCGTTGAAGGATGGGGAATTCCAGACCTTAGGTGCCTGACGGCTGAAGGAGGTGTCACTAAAATGCTGCCCGAACTTTGAGATCCCGCATGGCTCTCGGGTTGGCATGGGAGAGGTTACAACTTCAGCTTGCTGGGGCAGGAATGGCAGTGGCAGTGGTGGGGGGAGGGTGCGCTAACATTCGAAAAAGGGGAGCGAGAGATCCAAACCAGTTGGGGATACGATTGGAGAACTGATCCACTGTCCAGGCAGGTTCAGAGAATGGGCTTTTTCATAGATCCAGATATTCCCAGAGGGTGATTACAGGCCAACACTGGTGAGTCTGAATTACAGATGAAGATCCTTCTCTATGGAAAGTAGTGAGCCCAGATGTGTTTTATGACGACTGTATTTTCCCAGATAGCATCACTAATTTTTATTCCAGATATGTGTCACTGTTGGAATTAAAATTCCATTCCTACTGTGGTGGGATTTGAACTCCTGTACTCTGGATTAGAATAGCTTTGGCATCTGGAGCCATCCAGTAATTTAAACATCTTACTGATGTACCCAGGATGAAGGACAGTCTGCAATACAGGTATACCCTGCTTTACGACAACTCGAATTACAAAAATTCGCTTTTACGAAGAAAACCACGTTCGGTTTTATGAAAGGGCTTTCGTTTTTATGGAAATATCCTCCAACGGTCTTCGCTACACGCCATTTTGGTTTATGAAAGGTTTCAAAGGAATGCTCTAGTTTCGTAAAGCGGGGTATACCCTTACCTCCTTTTGGCCTTGGGAGAATCTGGATCCACGTGATCAGAAACTTGACTCAAGCCTTTCATGAGGACCTCAGGAGGGGCAAGGGCTCACCACCATGAAAAGAGTCGAAACGGATAAAATTAGAAGTTAAAATCCTTCATTCATTTCTGAGTTGATGAATACAGCTGAGATTAACAAAGGATTTGAAGTTGTGGCGGGACCAGACTTTCGCAATGATCTGATGGGGCTCAAGGGAGTGGGTCCAGGATAACTGGGCCCTGCAGAGCTGAAGTAACGCTGTTAACAAAGCACAGTGGTGCAGTTGGCAGAGCCAGTGCTCAGCCCGAGGATCTGGATTCAATCCAGCCCTCTAGTGCAATGCGAGTGGAGTTTGCACAATCTCCCTGCTTTTGCCTGCATTACAGTCCCCTCCCACATCCTGGATAGTTATTCTTTAAAATAAAATCTGGAAGGATAAGGAAGTGTTCTGTCACACTACGATTGGCTGGGCGCAGATTGGCTGCCCCATCTTCTACGTTGCACCCGTGGTCGCACTCCTCATGTTGTTGAATTTTGGTGGATCCTAAGGGAGGAAAGAAGTGCTATGGCACCTCTTGGCCTTGGGAGATTCTGAATGCAGACGACCAGAAACTTTACTCAGACATGAAGTGAGGAGATACACCCTCTGTGTGACCCCCATTGGGGACGGGAAGCAAGGGGGTCTGCATTTTTCTTAACCTGATACCTCTGCCCTGAGGAGGAAGAGCTGCCAGATACAAGAGGCAGTCATTCTCCATCGCACAGCATCCTGGTCTCCCCTATGTCGGGGAGACTGGGCGCAGACTGGGAGATGGCTTGGTTGAGCACCTCGGCTCTGTCCGCTGCAATAGTGTGGATCTCCCAGAGCCCACCAACTTCAGTTCTCCACCCCATTCCCTCGCTGACATGTCTGTCTGTGGTCTCTTGCACTGCCAGACTGAGACCACCAGCAAATTGGAGGTGCAGCCCCTCATCTTCCGACTGGGCCCCCTCCAACAGGACGGCATTAACATGGATTTTTCTGGCTTTTGTACACAACCACCCCCCCCCCACCCTTATTCCCCCATCACCTTCCCCCAGCTGTGTCTCTCCCTTCCCCATCTCCTTTCGCACAGACATGATCAATACTCCCTCCTCCCCTTCTCGTATCCAATGAACACCTTGTGTGAGTCTGGCCTCTTCCCCCAGCCGGCACTGTCTGTATTCAGAGATTTCCTGCATCTGGCTCATTCTGCTTATTCCTTGTAGAAAGCGTCAGGCCCGAAACATCGGCGATAGATCTTTGCTTTTTAAGGATGCTGAAAGACCTCCAGCATCTCGGTGTGTATTTACTACTTTTGAGTTTCACCTTCTCGCCAAGGCTCAGTCAGTAATTAGGACGTATTTTTCACATCTAATTACCACTTTAATAAAATAGTTTCTGACACCATAAAATGTTGTTGCCATCCAAACAAGAAAAAGAGATGTGCCTTTTTTTGAAAATGTTAGGCATACAGCACGCTAACAAGGCCCTTCGGCCCACGAGTTCCATGCCACCCAATTTACAATCCATTAACCTAAAACCCCCAGTATGTTATTTGAAGGGTGGGAGGAAACCGGAGCCCCCCACCCAGAGAAAATCCACACAGTCACGGGGAGAACGTGCAAGCTCCTTACGGACAGCGTGGGATTTGAACCCCAGTCCAGTCCCACTCGCTGGCATTGTAAAGGCATTGCACTAAACCTAACCCCACAACTACTGATCGATCAGAGGTCGCTGCTTTTACACAGGGAGGCAAATGAGTTCTCAGGGTAACGAGGAGGATGACTCCTCCAGATAAGGCAGACCAGGGCCCCTCTACCTCAGAACATGGGGTCTGAGATGAGCTATCTTCATGCAGAGGATTGCAGTCTTCCTTCCAGTGAGCTGCAGGCTCAATTTGAAAGGGACCCAGCCTTGTTGCAGGCTCTGTTCTGCAAACGGGTGTCAAGTCGCCTCCTTCCACTGTGGACTGTGAGGAGTTTGCCCCTCGATTTATTCGTAGCTTTGGAGTACAGCTTACTGAGTTATTTGCAAAACCCCTCTTCTGAGGAGGTGTTTTTCTGCTGATGTATTGAATCTTTGCGAATCCTTTTGATTGTTACGACACAGAAGGCAGCCATTGAGCCATGATCTCTCTCAAGGCAGCGATCCATTTCCCTCTTGTTTCCTGCTGCTCCTGCCACATTCTAATTAAAAAAAATTTTTTGACATACAGGTCCTTCCAGCCTATGAGCCCTTTCCGCCCAATTAACCTACAGCCCCTGGTATGTTTTGAACGGTGGGAGGAAACCAGAGCCCCCGGAGGAAACCCTTGCAGACACGGGGAGAACATGCAAATTCCTTACAGACAGCGCCAGATTCGAACATGGGTCACTGGCGCTGTAACAGCGTTTTGCACTAACCGCTGCCCTTTGCATTTCCATCAACATTCTCTAAGGAACAATTTTAGGTGCCAATTAACCTGTTCGAATCCTTTGACCACCACCCCCCCACCTTCCCC
The DNA here is from genome assembly GCF_036971445.1 of Narcine bancroftii. NCBI lineage: Eukaryota > Metazoa > Chordata > Chondrichthyes > Torpediniformes > Narcinidae > Narcine > Narcine bancroftii. Next base: position 67,118,748 of record NC_091481.1, read on the forward strand.
AAATCCCGAGCACCCACTGGGGACAGGAAACCCCACGCAGTCACCATGCAAACTCCATGCAGACTGCAGCCAAGCTCCAGATCGAACCCACAACACCTTGTTACCCATTTTACAAACCCCTGCTGTCCTCCAGTTCATCAAGTTCACTGATCACCACAAGCTCCTTTGGCACTAGGTCTATTTCTCAGAGACTGCGGCGACTACACAGGCTCCCACACCTGTCCCAGCAATTTGACTGGGTTCCAGCTACTGCTGGTTCAAGTTTTGTCACCTCTTAGCCAGATAGATTGTATTCTGAGTGAGAATTTATGTTCAATCATCTGCATTTTCATATTGAAATTTTATTTCGTCCAGATCAATTTGAGAATTGTTATTGCACTGTTGCTTCCCTGGAGTGTAGAAGAATGAGGGGAGATTTGGTAGAGGTATACAAATTTATGCTGGGTATAGACAGAGTAACATTTTCCACTGGAGTTCGGTGAGATACAAACCGGGGGACATGGGTTAAAGACGAAAAGGGGCAATATTAAGGGAATTTCTTAACATCAAGAGTGGTGGGAGTATGGAAATGAGCTGGTGGCTGAGGTGATGAATGTGGGGTCAATTTTAACATTTAAGAAATTTTTTTTGACAGGGGTATGGAATAAGTGTGGAGGGATATGGAGTTTATATTGCAAAGATAAAGGTTTCAGATTTATTGTCAGACTACATGACATCACATACAGCCCTGAGATTCTTTTTCCTGTGGGTGAGGCAGAACTACCACTAATTTGTAATGCAAAAATAAACTGTACACATGTAAACAAATAGAGAAATGTAAACAAACTGACTGTGCCATACAGAGAGTAAGTGTAAGGGTCCTTCAATGAGTCCCTGATGGAGTTTGTCATTAAGGAGTCTGATGGTGGAGGGGGAGCAGGTGTTCCTGAATCTGGTGGTGCGAGTCTTGTGCCATCGATACCTGTTTGGACACTGCCTTCATTTACCTCGATGAAGGGCTTGAGCCTGAAATGTTGGGTCTTTGTCTTTGACCTGCTGAGTTTCTCCAACATTGTGTTTTTAATTCAATCATGCTCCTTTTTTACTCAAGGAGGGATATGGACTGGGTGCAGGTCAGTGGGACCAGGCACAGACTAGAAGGGCTGAAGGACCTGTTTCTGTGTTGTAATGTCCTATGGTTTCATCCAGCTAGGAAGGTCTCCCCAATTCTGAGAATGGGAAATGAGAAGAAAGAACGATGTAGCTGTTGTTAGTGTTCAGGGGTGTGCTATTAATTAAATGATCGTGTTTCTCATTGGAGTGGAAGGAATTACAACAGCTGTATTTCTACTGATGTTATTCTAACTCCCTCATGGTGTCACAGCAACCTTTCCCCCACTCCCCTATTGCCGTGCGTTAGTGATTATATCGCTATTGATCCTAATCCAGCTTCCCCACATTATCCATCAGTAATTCCATTCCCCCACTGCTTTGTCCTATTGACTGGCTCTCATTGTTGGTAATTCTGCACCCTCAGTGACCCCTGAGGCAGGCACCTGTGCAAAATGGTCCCAAAGGCAGGGAGGTAATAGGTGGATAAGGGAGGGAGGGCACCACAGCAAATGGGGGGAGGGGTGCGGCTCTGTGAATGGAGAGGGAAGGGGAAGGAGAACTGGAGGAAAGAAGACCGAGGGATGGGGAGTGGGCTGGCAGAAACCAGAGTCGTCGGTGCTAATGCCATCCAATTGGAACGTTCGGTGTTGCTCCAATTTATGGGTGGCCTTGGTTTGACAGTGCACAAAGCTAAGGACAGCCCACTCCCTGGGAAATTTTCAGGGCCACAGGGAATGAGTTGGAGAGCGAGTTGGACTAGATTATTTGATATAGAGTGGCTCTGTGGATTGATGGTTGAAGTGGCCTCTTTCAAATTCAAGTTTATTATCAACATACAATTGTATAAATACCACTGGGTGAAACAGCGTTGTTTGGTCCTCGGTGTAAAAACATGCAGACAATTAGATAGACATAGCACTGATCTTTAGAAGTGATTTATATGCAGTACATGTATGAAAATAAATAAATGAATAGTTTTGAATTTATAAATTAAAATTCTCTGCAACAACGATATAGCATTATATGGAAAACATTGGTTGGCACGGTTGGCATAACAATTAGCGCAACACCTTTATAGCGGCAGCAATCAGGACCTGAGTTCGAATCCCATGCAGTCTGTAAGGAGTTTGTACATTCTCTGCATGTCAGCGTGGGTTTTCCCCATGGGCTCCGGTTTTCTCCCACTGTTTGAAACGTTGTAGGTTCATGGGGTGTAAATTAGGTGGCAAGGGCTCATGGGCCGAAATGGCCTGTTACTGTGCTGTATGTCTAAATTTCTTGAGTAGAAAACTGGAATCTCCATCTTCAAATTGTAATTGGTCAGACTTGGATGGAATCAGCATCAACGCTCCTTAATCTGGGACCTTCCCCTGCCAATAGAGGCTCAGGTGACATTGAGCGGAAAGGTTTTGGTGGAGAGAGTAAGGAGGGTTGGTTGCTTGTGACAGAACCAGAGGGAGAGAGGAGGAGACTTTCACTTCACTCACTGAGCAGGTGAAATCGGCGGGAACTTTCAAATACTTGGAAACTTTCCGTGAGAGGTGTTGACATCATGGATAAAAAATAAATAAATAAAAGAAGGAATTTTCATTGGGACCCCCACCTTAAAGAATTTGCACACATCCCTCTTCCTTCATCCTGAGGTCCCCTGCTGGACATTGAAATTTGCTGACCTCTCCCCAGGTCGAGTTTTGTTTGAAGGAGCCACTTACCCCCAGGAGGCTTTGTCATTGGTACCTGCACAATGGCAAGTGCCTAACAATAATGGCTTGTGCGTAGTAGCACGATCCTTCCTAATTGGTGGACTGCCGCCGAGCCCTGGGTGGAGGCCACAGGACAGGGTGACTTGAGGCTCTGTCAGGGAGGTCGGATATCAAAAGTGGAATGGTGGAGAGGTGCGAGGAGCGAGCCCCGGAGCCTCTGCTCAGGCCACCCGCCAGTGACTGTGTAAGACTCTTCAATGGGATGGAAGACGAGAGGTAGAGAGAGGTGTAGGTGCCATAAGGTTGGCACCCCGGGTTCGGGAACAGCTGCTACCCCTCCACTGTCAGTCTCCGCAGCAAACTTGATCAGAGACTTATTTAGGGCTTTTATACTTTATGGAAGAATCAGAATCAGAATTTATCGTCACAAAATCTGTTGTTTTGAGGCAAATATTTCTACAAGGCACATTTCAAAATAAACATAATAATGCAAGACCATTATAAGGGAGGGAGGGCACCACAGCAAATGGGGGGAGGCAGTGTCTGGGGTTCATTGATTATTCAGGAATCTGGTGGCGGAGGGGAAGAAGCTGTCCCTGTGCTGCTGGGTGCTCGTCTTCAGCCTCCTGCATCTCCTTTCCGATCATAGCAGAATGAAGAGGACAAGGCCACAGTGGTGGGGATCCTTGAGGACAGAGGCTGCTTTCTTAAGACACAGCTCTTGATTTATTTTCTCTCTGTATTACACAGTTTGTCCACATTACTTTATTTGTGTTCATGTGTGCGTATCTTTTGAGTACAGTTTTTTTGCACGACCACTAAGTGTTCATTCAGCCTCACCTGCAGGAAAGAGAATCTCGGTTGTGTGTGATGTCATAGGAAGTAGGAACAGAAGTAGGCCAAAAATGGCCCTTTTGTACTCACAATAAATCTGAACGTTGGCAAGGGTGATGTGGACATTTCCCCACAGGGACCTGCCTGGCTTCAGAAAGAGAGAGTCTCAGGTTTTTCCCATGACACTGATGTCAGGGTGGCACAAATGGTAGAGCCACTGCTTCTTGGCCCCAGAGATGTGGGGTTCAATCCTGACCTCTGGCGCTGTCAGAGTGGAGTTTGCACGTCCTCCCTGTGACCGCGTGCTGGTCTGTGGGTTAAATAGACTTAGTGCAGTGGTTCACGATTATTTTATTCCTACTCACGCACAACTTTAAGTAAACCCTTACTTATAGGATGCCATAGGTGCTCTGTAGTTAGTAAGGGACGACTTAAGGCGGATGTGAGTGGAGGGAAAAAGGTTGAAACCACTGCCCTAGTGTATGAGGGAGAGATAGAACCTGGGGGGGGGGGGGGTGGGAGAATGGTGGAAGTGTGGGCAGAATAATTAAGTAGAATTAGTGTAATGGATGGGCCAGCTCAGGTTTCTATTCAGGTCGGCTGATTGACAGCTGGCCAGGTGGAGTCAGTCCCTTAGGTGGTCTTCCTGCAGGTACAGAGATCGCTCACTGCAGTAGACTGGTGGTCATATCACCACAGGGTGATCGATGGTTAGGATGGACTTAATGGGCTGAGGCCTGTTTCTGCGCTGAATCTCAAGGATTTTTGGTTGTTTACCGGCTCCAGGCACCACCTTTTGGAGTGAGAAGATTTGGCCAATGAAACCTTCCCTGTCAGGGCTGTGTTCCAGGGACGTTGGGTCCACAAACCATAGCTGAAGGTAGAACCTTGGATCAGAGCTCAGGCCCTGGGCAGGCATGTTTCTCTTTCTTCTGTTGCTTCTGTACATTTTTCCACAAATAATTCATCAGACAGAGAGGGATTAGCTGATGCAGAATGAGGGAATGAAGATTGTTGTAACCTTTCCAGATCCCTGTCATCGCGTCTCGATGTTCGTGCTTGGTGAAAGGTGGAACAGTTACAGGCTGACGGAGCATCTTTGGAAAATGTATTTACCTTCACCTTTAAATAATTCCGATGATCCCTCTCCACAATCATCAGGAGCATAAGATTCTAGATACAGTAAAACTCTCGGGTATCCGGCACCTACGGGGATTAGTAGATGCTGGATAAATGAGTTTTCCAGTTGCTTGAGACTCAGTCTTACTATTGCCTAACCAATAGATCTGCATTAAGAATAAAGAGTTTAAAAGACAAAGGACAGTCCAAAATGTAATTTTTTTAAACAAAATCAATATTGTAGAATTAAACTATGTAAAGTTCACTTTAATCAGATAATTGCCATAACCTGCAAAATTTAAATTTAAATTCGAATCCCAGTCGCTGGCGATGTAACAGCGTTGCACTAAGTGCTATGCTAACCGTTCCACCATCATAATTAAACCCTGCCCCATTTCCCCCAAGTTTACAGATAAAGCCTTACTAATATACTTAACAATATACTAATAAAAATAAAGACTCTTACTCAGCAGGGATAAGGAGACACTTTAAGAGAGTCACCCCAAAGGCGAGTGGCATCAACCTGATTTTTATCCTGGGCGACGCCATCGCTGTTTCACACAACTTTATTCAAATAGCTGCTAAGAGCAAAGCCCGACCAAGGCTCCCCGCTGGCTGAATATTTGCTCCCATCTTCACCAAAGGTTTATGTGTTACAATTTTAAACTTTAATTTGCATTTTTACTTAATCTTATTTATTTTAGTTTTATTTAGTTGTTTATTACCTCTTTTTTTTTCCCAGTTCCTTGAGGTTTCTGGTTGCTTGAATTCCAGATAACAGGGGTTTTACTGTGTTTGCTTTCCTCTGCGAAAGTAAATTCCTACCACCTGAGTTTTAAATGACATTTCAACACAATAATATTTCCCTTTCACTTCCCTTTTTGAGGAAGAATCAGGTCTGAGTCCAAGGTGAAAATCACAAATGATTTGATGTCAGGACTTGATAATGTGGACTTAAGTAACGCCAGGGTCGTTGGCAGAACGAATGTTAGAGGGGGGGACATTCCAGCGCTCGAGAACTCGCTTGGCGGGGGGGTTGCTGTCGACTAAAAATATGCCGACTTGGGGGGGTGCTTTCTGATGTGTGGGACCTACCTGTGCCGATGGCTGGGGGGGGGCGGGGTGTGGTGGAGAGCCACTGGCATGCATCAATCTAGATGCTAGTGTTGCGGCCTGGGGCAGGGCTGACAGCATGCTATGGCTACGAACGGGGTGGGGGGGGGGGGTGGCAGGGACTCACCACCTCATTGGGGAGGGAGGAGTCCATGCCCAAAAATGGCCCCCCCACTTTGGTGCCACAGCTGAATTAAACTCCAATAATTCGTCATCCAATTGTTCGACAAGAGCACAGGGTTGGCAACACCGCAGGGGCTCGAACATTGCCCCCATTTCTCCATTGAATGTCACCACTGCTGGAATCTTTCATTGCTTTTCCATTGATTGTCTTGCTGGGCCTTTTCAGAATGAGAAGCAGAATTCACTGTCACGAACATGTCACAAAATTTGTTGTTTTGCGGTAGCATCGCTGGGCAAACATTTATACAAACCACATTTCAAAATAAATAAATGTAGCGCAAGGAAAAGAAAAATTCAAAGTGATGCATTCAAGAATCTGATGGCGGAGGGGAAGAAGCCGTCCTTGTGCTGCTGGATGCACGTCTTTTGGCTCCTGTCCCTCTATGCTGGTAGCAGAGTGAAGAGGGTGTGGCCTGGGTGGTGGGAGTGGGGGGGAGTCCTTGAGAATAGAGACTCCTTTTAAAAAAGGAGTCTCTAAGACACTCTAAGACACCATCTCTTGTAGATGTCCACCATCTCTTGTAGATGTCCATACTGAATCTCCTCATAAAGTCTAGCCGCTGGCGAACCTTCTTTGTGATTGCATCGACATGGAGGCTCCAGGGCAGATCCTCGGAGATGTTGACATCCAGGAATTTGACGTTCTTGTCCCTCTCCTCTGCTAACCCCTGGTTCGTATTCTCCCAATATCTTCTTGAAGTCCATGATCATCTCCTTGGTTTTGCTAGCATTGAGTGCAGGTTGTTGTGGTGACATCATCCAACGAGCTGATCTATCTCCCTCCAAATGCTTCCTCGTTGCCGTTTATGATTTGTCATTGGCAAATTTGTAGATGGCACTGGAATTGTGCCCGGCCACACAGTAATGAGAGTAGAGAGAGTAGAGCAATGGGCTAAACTGGCATCCTTGAGGGGTGCCTGTGTGGATCATCAGTGAGGAGGAGACATTGCTTCCAATTCGTATGGACTGTGGTCTTCCGATGAGGAAGTCAAGGATCCAGTTGTAGAAGGGGGGTGCAGAGGCTCAGTCTTGTTGACCAGCACTGAGGTGTTGAAGGCTGAGCTGTGGTCGAGGAAGAGCAGCCACATTTTTTATGTCATTATTTTTTGCTTTTAAAAGATGATTAACAATTAGCATCATTGCTGTGAGTCTGGGGTCACCATATAGGTAGACATAGATATGGTGGGCCATAGGATGCTTCAGTGCTCCAATGACAGCATGTTTCCTTCTTTAAGGATATTCCTGGGTTTTTAATAGCAATTCATGACTAATAACAGTTGTATATTCCAAATGTAATTGACTAAACGAGTTTAAATCCCTGGAGTGCGAATTGGGAAACACAACCACTATGTGACATACACCATTCAGGCATCTCCACACTGTAGACCAGTGGTTTGAACCTGTTTGAGATCAAGTTATCTCTGGTTCCTCGGAGACAGCGAACGTGCTTTACAAAGCCTTTCCTGGTTTAGCCTTTCAGTGGGAAGTGGGGCGGTTAGCTGTGTTCAGCTGGACGTGAGGGCTGAGTAGCCACCGCTGGAAGTTCTGGTGGAAAAATAAAAGAGCCTAGGACAAGCTGCGGTGACCACGCGCGAGGGCCCTGCAGGTCCCAGTGGACGGACAGTCGTGATCCAAGGCAGCATAACGAAGGAAACAACACTGCCAGTGCTTGTTGCAGTCCCAAAGCACTCTTCCACAAGGAAGTGCATTTGGTGCTGTAATGAGCAGCTCATGGCAATCATGTTGTGTGTGAATTAATAACAAATGTCTTGACCCATTCATCTCATTTTTAAAGCAATAAGACCTCTTTAAAAAGAGCAGGTGGGGCGGCTTCATGGAATACTATACATTCCTGCTAGCCCCCGGTGATTAAACTGGGCTGTTATATTCTCACGCTTCAAGGGTCTGGTCACAACACTAATCAGATTTATTACAGACGGTCAGCTGCCTTGTTCCTTGCACAGTTACTGGGCCAGTCGTTCTCTGCTCGGCGGTGGACAGAGCCACGTATGTGGCCCGAGACTTCCTTTGGGCCAGGTCATCACTCACTGGTATTCGGGACCTGGTCGCTTCTAGGGTTCCAGGCCCGAGGGTGTTCAATACTGCGTTCCTCTCTGACAAAGAGTAAGTCTCTGGGCATATACATGTTCGGAGTTGGATGGGCAGCTACTTTGCTGCTGTCGGATGGTTCCAATCCCGCTCTGTGGCCTTTTCTCAGAGGTTCTTTTTTCCTGCGGGCGAGGCAGAATTGGTCGTGCAGTACAAACTTTACACATGTAAACAAACTGCAATACAGAGAGGAAGCAATAAAGTGCACAAAAGTCCTTAAATGAGTCCCTGATTGAGTTTGTCATTGAGGAGTCTGATGGTGGAGGGGGAGCAGCTGTTCCTGAACCTGGTGGCGTGAGTCTTGTGGCACCAATACCTCTTTCCTGACGGCAACAGCGAGAACAGAGTGTGTGCCGGGTGGGGCAGATCCTTGATGATTGCTACTGCTCTCTGACGGCAGCATTCCCTGTACCCAAAATTCCATCCCAACCCTCCCAGCGAGGGAGGCTGCAATATCAGTCATTTCTTCCGTCAGTTCGGACTGCAAAGTCCAGCCCCCAAATAGCTGGAGATGTACATTTCCACTCTGCTATTCAAAGAGAACCTGTTCCCTTCTAATAGCTATGTCACAGCCAGAGTTATTGATGCACTCTCTCAAAGGACCCTTGCTTGTGCTGAATAGGTATTGTTTGCCTGTATGAGTGTTATGTCTGGTTGTGTGTCTGTGTGTTTTGCACCGAGGACCAGAGAACGCTGTTTCATCAGGTTGTACTTGTACAATCAGATGACAATAAACTTGCTGCAATTTAACATAGACGCCATTTTACAATCCCTGTTCACCCCAAAGCACTTTCCAGTGAGTGTGGGGTTGTAATGTCACATTTAATGTGTGAATTATTAGCAAATCTTTAATTGACTATAAAACATTTTGTAATGAGCTGATTATGAGAGAAATTATAGAGTTTTGCAGTCTAAGACGTCGAGGGATAAAGGGATCAGCCGTGAAACTCGCGAGTAATCGTGTCAGAGTTCCGACCTGCTCCTGCTCCTGTTTCTTATCCCAAGTCTTTTTTTCTGTTCAGTGAATCAGTAATCAAGTTCAAATGTCCCAGCAATGCAGAGCGCTCACTGCTCTGACAGTGAGGTATTAACGTGGTGTGCCCGTAATGCATGCACGTGCGAGACTGTTTAATCTCCTGAACTAAAAAAACCCCAAAAACCAGAAGAAAGCCGGCCAGCATGTCGGGGATGCAGTGGTTATGTTTCTGGACCACTAATTCAGAACATGTGTGTTCACATAGCGATTTGAGAACCTAGCCAGTTTAAATTGAAATCTGGTGTGGGTAAAAGAGGCCACAAACTGTTGAACTGTGGGCTCATTAATGCTCTTTAAATGTTGGAACCTTTTGCTATCAGACTGTGGTGAATGTCTGCCAAGCTGCCTGTCTCCTCTCTGGCGAGCCTTGCTGTACTAACATTGGCTGTACATTATCTCTTCTGTTAAGGACACTCCCCTTGGATATAACTGTATATGCATCTATTGTCTTTCATTATTGTACCATGAGTTTCTGCTAATAAAAGCCATGATTATTGTTTGACCGCGTCGTCTTTGTCTACTTCATCAACTGTCAGAGTCAAAAGAAATCCCCAAATTAACTTTAATTGCTGAGGCTTTTATGCCAACGGAGGTCTCTCCTCATTCTGGCAGGTTTGGAGTGGAATTTCTATTGAAGGATTCTGTTTCTCTCTTCATTAACACTGGGTTGAACAACTGAGCTTTTGCTGTGTTTTCTGATTTTCTTTCCGATTTCCACTACCTGCAGCCTTTTACTTTCATCTAAGAGGCAGCTGGGAGTTGGGGTGGGTTGGCGGAGAAGGGGAGAGAGGAGAAAAGGGGAGAGGAGGAGGAAGGGGGAAAGGGAGAGGAGGAGGGGGAAAGGGGTGAGATAGTTGCGGTAGGGACCCTTCTGTCATTTTAGAGAAGGTTGGATGTGTGTGCTAGTGGAGTTGTTCTAGTGAACCGGTGCGGACTCGAAAGCCGACATGGCCTGTTTCCGCTCCGTAAATGGATATATGGTTATATGGTTATATGGGAGGAGAAAGGGAAGGAAGAAGGGGGAAAGGGGAGGGAGGGGAGGAGAAGGGGGAAGGGAGAAAGCAGGGGAAGGAGAGGAGGAGGGGAGGAGAAGGGGAAGGAAGGAGAAGAAGGGGAGGAGGAGGAGGAGGAGAGCGATCTAATCCCCTTGATGTTGTTCATCTGCATTTTTAAAGGCCTGGCCATGACTTCCTGGCACCACCCTTGACAGAAAGGCCACATTTCAATTTTAAACTGGTTACATTCTCCCCGTGAATACTGTCCAGGATCAGTGGCTTTATGCACATTTGGTAAGTCAAAGATTAGAGACAGTCAACGTGACTTGTGAAGGTCAGGATATGTATTACAAATCTGATTGATGTTGTCTACACAGACTTTAGTAAGGTATTTGTCAAGGTTCCTCCATCCCGCACACAGCATCTTCCAGCTGCTCTCGTCAGGGAAGAGATACAGGAGGATCAGAGCCAACACCACCAGGCTGAGGAACAGTGTCTTCCCATGGGCAGTGAGAATGGTGAACGACCAAAGGAACTGCTCACACTAACCCTCCGAGACTCTCATGGTCATGAAAGAATACTTATTTATAAATATGAATATTTGTCCTGCGAATGTAGTTTGTCTGTACTTGTGTAACGTCTAGTTGTGTGTCTGCGTGTTTTGCCCCAAGGACCGGAGAACGATGTTTCGTCAGGTTGTACTTGTGCAATCAGATGACAATGAACTTGATTTGACTTGACTCATGGTCGGCTGATCCAGTAAGTGAAGGAGATGCAGGGTGAGTTGATGGCTTGGGGTCAGAATTGGCTGGCACAGAGGGTAGTGGTGGGAGGGTGCGATTCTAGCCAGAGGTTAGGATTGAACCAAGCTCGCTCGAGCTGCGAGGCAGTGGCACAACTCATGGCGTTGGCAAGCTCCCCCTTATGCAGCCCCTTCACCGAGTTCAGGGCGTTCCAGATCAGCCTCTGCCACACTTTTGCCGTATAGGCAGGTGTTACTGGGCGTCACAGTTCTGAAGTCACCTCCAATCCCTCATGCAGGGCCTCTTCTGGGGAGAAAATGGCGGTTCCACCCATCTCCACGGTAACAGGGTTTGTTTTGTTTTGCACAAGAATTTCCCACTAAACTAATGCCTTCTAGGAAATCCTGACCAGATAATAATGTTTTCCAATCACCGATTTGTGCTTGAAAGAAGATTGTTGATATGTGACTGTAATTGGAGTGTACACTCTGCTTTGTACGTACATTTTAGTATGTCAGTCATTGCTGAGTTCAATAGACTTTTAGAATTTCCAAGAACTGGCTCATTAAGATGTTTGTGGCAGCGTGTGTAATAGTTCAATAGCTTTCTGCATACAGTTACATTCCAGTTGGATACTCCAGGTGATGATCTTTCCCTGCTCAGGGCTCCATCAGTCTTCTCTTATCACCGTCAGAGAACATACATGGGATCACGTACAACCCTGAGACTCTTGTTCCTGCGGGGCAGGCAGAATTACTACTTATTGGTAGTGCCAAAAATACTGTGCTCATGTAAACAAATAGAGAACTGTAAAAAGTTAACGAAATGTGAAAAACTGTGCCACATAGAGAGAATTTTTAAAAATCATTCAAGTCCAAAAGAGTCCTTAACTGAGTCCCTGATTGAGTTTGTTGTTGTTGAGTCTGATGGTGGAGCAGCTGTTCCTGAACCTGGTGGGTGCGAGTCTTGTGGCCCTGGTACCTCTTTCCTGACGGCAGTAGCGAGAACAGAGCGAGTGTTGGGTGGTGTGGAACCTTGATGTTTGCCGCTGCTCTCTGACGGCAGCATTCCCCGTAGATGTTCTCGATGGTGGGGAGGGTTTTGCCTGTGATGCCCTGGGCTGTGTCCACTCCCTCTTGCAGGGCTTTATGTTCAGGGGTAGTGGTGTCCCCACACCAGGCCGTGATGCAGCCGGTCAGCACACTTTCTGTTAATTCAGGAAATGTTGGCACCTCGAGAAAAGTCCGCACTTATTGCTATTCTGTCACTGACCCTGCAAATCTGGGAGGGGCGGGGGAGGGAGGGGTGCTGAGCCTCTCATTGGGCCCCTGCCGTTCTGGTGTCACTGTTTCGAGACCAGGATAACAAGGCGAGCTGTGGGACCTAGCGTTCCCATGTGCCTGTTGCCTTTGGTGGAGGAGACTGAAGTTTGGCCACTTGTTCCATGCATCTTGTAACACTTGACACCAATTTATTTTCAAAAGGTTTGCTTCCTGACAAAAATAATGGGAGATTATGATAGACAACTTCAGGCTGAAAACATGGATAATTTCAGATTTGCTGCATCACGTAGAAAGTTGGAGAAACATTAAATGAACTTTTGTTGAATTTAGCCTGTTTAATCGCATAACGACGCTGACACGTTGCGTTAGTTCAACTGACCTAAACATGTTTTGTTGCTGATTTCAACTTGTACTCAAAACCTGATGCCTCTCGTGTCAGTGTCCAACAATAGTCGGCCAGCACTGATGGATTCCAGTTGCTTTTCCATGGTCGCAATGTCTTGATGAAACCTTTCTCCGTGTTCGTCACTGACGGCACCAGGATCAGCAGGGAAGACGTCCAAGTGCGAATGCAGAAAATGAATTTTCGAGGACATGTTGCACTTCGTGATTTTAGATGCTTGAAGTCGACTTAAAATATGACAGTAAATCACAGCAAAAGGTTATATCTAAAAAGTACATGATAGACATTTTTCAGGTCATTTTCGTGATCAGCAGCCCAAAATCTATAAAAAAACACCCAAAGGTTGTTCAGGAAGCAAAATCTTCGTTGTCCAGAGTAATTGGACAATTGTCCCCTTCCCACTGCTTCAGCTCTCCTGACGAGTTCGTGTAGCCTGGGACGGCGATCATTGAAGGTGTAAAGGATGAGGGAAGATTTTGTGGACTCATAACATTACAAAAGGAATAGATAAGCAAGAGCTTGTTTCCACTGGCAGTCAAGCCTGGCACAGGGGACAGGGCCTCAAGACACAGGGGAATAGATTTCTGATGTGGAGTACAGTTTTTCTCAGAGAGTAGTAAATCGGGGCAGCACGGTTAGCACGAATCAGTGACCAGAGTTCGAATCTCACACTACCTGTAAGGAGTTTTTACATTCTCTTCAGGTCTGCGTGGTTTCCTTCCACTGTTCAAAACATACCAGGTTTGTAGGTACAATTGGGAGGCCCAGGCTCATGCGCTGAATGGCCTGTTACCATGCTGTATGTCTAAATTGAGAATTTCAGAATTTAAACTCTGGGGAATTCTCCGCCCAAGGAAGCAGAAGAGACTGCCTTGTTCAATGTATTTAAGATGCAGATAGATCTTTGCATGGTTGGGGTAATTAAAGGTTATGGGGAACAGGTGGGTGAGTGGTGCTGAGTCCATGGCAGAGTGGGCTCGATGGGTCAAATGGTCTAGTCCTGCCCTTATTTCTTAGTTTATCTGACCCAACTGGCCGATTGCTTATTTTCTCTGATCCTTGATTCTAGTTATGTCAACTCCACACCTAACAGTCTGGACACGCATGGGATCGTCTGATCTCAGAAGCTAAGCAGGCTCAGGGCTGGTCAGTACTTGGGGAGACCACGTAGAAACACTGAGGGTTTCTGTGAGGGGCACTGAACAAAGTGGAGACTCTCTGTCTGCCTTACGGTCTTCTTTGGCTTGGCTTCGCGGACGAAGATTTATGGAGGGGGTAAAAGTCCACGTCAGCTGCAGGCTCGTTTGTGGCTGACAAGTCCGATGCGGGACAGGCAGACACGGTTGCAGCGGTTGCAGGGGAAAATTGGTTGGTTGGGGTTGGGTGCTGGGTTTTTCCTCCTTTGCCTTTTGTCAGTGAGGTGGGCTCTGCGGTCTTCTTCAAAGGAGGTTGCTGCCCGCCAAACTGTGAGGCGCCAAGATGCACGGTTTGAGGCGATATCAGCCCACTGGCGGTGGTCAATGTGGCAGGTACCAAGAGATTTCTTTAGGCAGTCCTTGTACCTTTTCTTTGGTGCACCTCTGTCACGGTGGCCAGTGGAGAGCTCGCCATATAACACGATCTTGGGAAGGCGATGGTCCTCCATTCTGGAGACGTGACCCACCCAGCGCAGCTGGATCTTCAGCAGCGTGGACTCGATGCTGTCGACCTCTGCCATCTCGAGTACTTCGACGTTAGGGATGAAAGCGCTCCATTGAATGTTGAGGATGGAGTGGAGACAACGCTGGTGGAAGCGTTCTAGGAGCCGTAGGTGATGCCGGTAGAGGACCCATGATTCGGAGCCGAACAGGAGTGTGGGTATGACAACGGCTCTGTATACGCTTATCTTTGTGAGTCCTCCATCAGCCAGCTCCCCACCATGACTACCAGCCCCCCCACATCTCCATCGGGCACACAAAACTCAAAACGGTCAACCAATTTACCTATCTCGGCTGCACCATTTCATCAGATGCAAGGATCGACAACGAGATAGACAACAGACTCGCCAAGGCAAATAGCGCCTTTGGAAGACTACACAAAAGAGTCTGGAAAAACAACCAAATGAAAAACCTCACAAAGATAAGCATATACAGAGCCGTTGTCATACCCACACTTCTGTTCGGCTCCGAATCATGGGTCCTCTACCGGCATCACCTACAGCTCCTAGAACGCTGCCTTACGGTAGACAAAAGCTAAAGAATCTCATGCATGTTACATTCTAAATGTAGTATTACATGATGGGTCATTGATTTGATGGGTCAAAAGACCGTCTGGAGTGCTGTAACAAGTGGGATCTAGTTGACACTGACCTGGAGTCAGTCATTCAGCCCATCATCCCTGGGTTTGTTCACTTTGAAATTGATTCTGATTCTCCCAGCTCAACCCATTCTCTTATTGACTTGAAATTCCAAAGTGACATTCGGGGGGAAAGATCATTTAAATTTACATACCCTTCCATCAGAGTTCACTCCTAAAAAAAGGTCTGGTAGCAATCTTGATATTTTTAGTCAGTTCTTGCATATTCCGTCAGTCATATTATTGAAGAGAGGCACCTTGCCTTTTGTTCTGTACCAACTGTGAATCCTTTAAACTTCTTTGAGGAGAACACTTTTTTTTAGTTCTGATAAAATTTTAGTAAAACCATAAACATGCTCAAATTAAATGGATAGAGTCCAGGGTGCAGCCCAGTTCCTGTCATTTCATCAACCCTAGGAGGTCTCCAGCAAGTCACCTAGCCTGGTGCAACCTCAGATGAGGGGAAGGAGAGTCAGGTCAGAGAGTCTTGCTGATGAGCCACTGCTTGGCTCAGCAGATCCATACTAGTGTTTGGGTGACTGCTCACCTTTTGCTCATGGCATGATGAAGGGCTCAAGTTCTGAAACATTGGGTATGTATCTTTATGCCTACAAATTTGCCGAGATGACACCATGGGTTGTCGGCAGAATCACAAACGGCAAGGATGAAATGTACAGTGGTGTCACACCATCAACCTTGCACAGGTTAGCCAAACTAAGGAGATGATTGTGGATGTCAGGAGAAGAGGAGCCAGTCCTCATTGAGGGGTCAGCAGTGGAGAGGGTCCAGAACTTCAAATTCCTGGGTGTTAACGGCTCTGGAGCCTCCATGTTGATGCAATCACAGAGAAGGCTCGACAGTGTGATTGTGAGGCGTTTGAGGAGAATCGGTTCACCACTGAAGACTCTCAAATTTCTACGGGTACCGTGGAGAACATCACTGTCTGGTACGGAGGTGCCAACACTCAGGACAAGAGGGTTCTTAAGTCGGCCTGTAACATCATGGGCACCAGACTTCACTCCATTGAGGACATCTAAAAGAGGCAGATATTTTTCAATTTGAGATTTATTGTCAGAGTACATACATCACATACAACCGTGAGATTCTGCTGCTCTCTGACAGCAGTGCTCCCTGTAGATGCTCTCAATAGTGGGTAGGTTTTTGTCTGTGATGTCCTGGGCTCGTCCACTAACTTCTGGAGGGCTTTCCACCTGGGTATTGGTGTCCCCATACTAGACCATGATGCACCTGGTCAACACACTTTCCACCACACTTCTATAGAAATTTGGCAGGGTTTCTGGTGTCATACCAAGCCTCTGCAAACTCCTAAGGAAGTAGAGGCACTGATGTGCTATCTTCACGATGCCATTGGTGTGTTGGGTCCAGGAAAGATCCTCTGAGATAGTGACTCCCATGAACTTAAATTTGCTCACCCTCTCCACCTCTGATTCCCCAATGATCACTGGATTATGACCAGCTCCTCAGGGTCACAAGGAATGAACCTTTTGGACCATTGTTCTGTGCTCAATCGGAGCCTCAGAGTTCTGAAATTCATTGTATTGTCTTCCTAATTATTGAAGGGCCGGGAATGGTGGCTGTGGGTCTGGGTGCAGGAAGCAATGAGAAGTGCAGTCATCTCAGTGAGGGAGCGAACAGGAGGGAGAAAGATCAGCTGGTTGAGTGGTGTCCCTCCAACAACCTTACACTCAACGTTAGCAAAACCAAGGGGTTGATTGTGGAGTTCAGGAGGAATTCAGGAGAACACGAACCAGTCCTCATCGAATGTCAGCAGTAGACAAGCCAATTCTCTGAAGATTTGTCCTGGATCCTCCGTATTGATGCAATCACAAAGAAGGCTCGCCAGCGGCTATACTTTGTGAGGAGTTTAAGGAGATTCAGTATGTCACTGAAGACTCTCAAACTTCTACAGGTGGACTGTGGAGAGCATTCTGGCTGGTTGCATCACTGTCCGGTACGGAGGTGGAACTCGGCCTGCGACATCATCGTGTTCATCTACAAGAGACGGTGTCTTAAGAAAGCAGCCTCTATCCTCGAGGGCACCAGGACAGCTTCTTTCCCACTGTACCTGAATGAACAATGAACTGTAGACACTACCTCGCTTTGACTTTTTGCTTGCATTATTTTTATTTATTTTGTAAGGTGGTTTATATAAATGTTTGCACGGTGATGCTGCCACAAAACAACAAATTTTGTGACATGTTCATGACGATAAATCCTGCAGTCGATGTGAGCACCACTGCCACCCAGTGGTCTGGCTGCTTGTTGCAGCCGGCTTCACCATCAAGGTTCAGAGGGGAGGTCAGGGAGAAGATGAGAAGCGCAGAGTTTGATAGCGTTTGAAACACGTCAGCCCTGTCCTCTCACCAAGTCAGAAGGCCCTAGGCTGTAGTCCCACTCCAGAGGGAAGCACAAAGATGGGGTACTGCACTACTGGACCTGCTGAGTTTCTCCAGCATTGAGTTTTTACCGTTGGAGGTGTTGCTTTATTCAGGAGTATAAAAGATTCCAGGTCGAAGTGCAAGATGGTTACCTTGGAGAGCTGGCCAACACTCACTGGTTGTTGGTGGGATCTCGTTGCGCACAGATCAGTAAACCAATGGTTAAAGAATTGTGATGGGGGGGAACAGTTGCAGGCCATGGCTCCCCCCCCAAATGAGATATCGCACCCCCCACCCACCTGGTCCGCCGCCAACAAAAAATCAGTGCGACCCACCATTTGACCACTGACTCACCATCAGGCATGGAAAAAGGTTGCCCCCCTCCCCCCAAACCCCCGACATCACAGAATGATTTCTCCAACATCAGCTTGTGCTCCCCCCCACCCCACGGTTACCTAATGCCCCCCTCACCCCGATTAGATTAGATGCCTAAAAGGGCAATAAGGATGATTTGTCAAAGAGGACCCGTGGTCAGGGCATACGTTTATAGACTAGGTCATGTGTGCTGCGGGGAAGGATGCATAGAATACAGGACAACTCAGGGACAAGGCCCTTTAGCTTATGATGTCTGGAATGAACATAATGTCCAAATCAAACTAAATCGGATGCTTGTGTCTCCCTCCATTTAGCATCACACTGTTATAGCGGCAGTGACCCAGGTTCAAATCTGGTGCTGTCTATAAGGAGTCTGTATGTTTTCCCAATGTCTGCATGGGTTTCCTCCAGGTGAACCTGTTTCCCCTAAGCTGCGTGCGTGTGCACACGCCCACACGGTCTGCAACCAGCGCACGAAGGGAATTAATGTGGACACAAAAGGGCAGTGACCCTTCTGGTGGGATTCTCCATTGATTGTCTGGTGCTTCGGGCTGCTGGTTAAAGGGAGAACGAACAATCAGATGGTGGAAATGGGAACTGCCCATTGGCTGCTTCCAAGGGGATTCTGAGATGTGATTGGATCACGTTCCATTTCTGATGCCTTGCAATTGGTTCCACTGCCAGTCAGGTACTTGTTCTTCAGGAATGCTTGTCCAAAACTGGAATGTAAGAAATAGGAGCCATTCAGCCCATCAAGCCTGCTCTGCCATTCAATGAAATTGTGGCTGATCTCATCTCCACCTAACTGCCTTTTCCCGATATCCCTTAATTTCCCCAGCTTTGTAAATATCTATCCATCATCAATCTCTTCTCAAAGGCCAACCCCCTCATCCCTGGGAGGGTGGGAGTAAATCTTTTACATGACGTGTTATGATATGCGAGATCCACTGGATCAAGACCACTCTGGGAGGCTCTCCCACCCTCTGCATTTCCTCTCACATCTACTTCAACCCACACACGCCCCCCCCCCTCGCCTTTGATTAATTTGGCACTCTCCTGCACCAGAGGCATTTCACAGCAGCTTATTAACCAAAATTGGGATGTGGTGGGAGGTCCATGGGGTCACAGAGAGAATGTGCAAGGTCCACACAGGCTGTGCCCGAGGTCAGGAATGGCCCAGAGTCTCTGGTTCTGAGAGGCACTATCTGCCGCAACAACACTGAAGGGATGCAATGTCACAACTGATACCCGTATAGATTATGAAAGGTTAAAAATGGCCTGAGTCCAAAGGGTTGAGTTCAGGGTCACATAGAATTGGCAATAAACACTACCATTCGGGAACCCTTGACCAAAACAATAAGACCACACACCTGTTTGTCACAACGATGGAAGGATTTTAACTCTCTGTCTCTATCTTGCTCTACAAACCATTAGAAAAGGTGATGACATTTTCAGTTCACTCCTGACCCTCAAAGTATTTCTGGGGTGGGTTTCAGATCACAGCGTTTCTCAGGGTCTTACCTCGTCCTGCCCATGAGGAAATGACGTCGTCCATTTAGGGCCTGCCCATTGGTTAAGACCCTGTCTGGGGATTTAGAAGTAAAGCATGAGAGTCTGCTGATACTGTGGTTGAAGTAAAAACACGATGCTGGAGAAACTCAGCAGGTCAAACCGTGTACTTGATATCGCAAAGGTAAAGATACAGAACTAACGTTCATCAAAGGATTAGCAAAATGTCAGCCAGCACCCAATTGAAATGGTGGTGGAGCGGAGGGGCAGGGGGAGGAGCACAGTCCCATAGACAGAAGGTAATAGGTGGATAAGAGAGGGACAGCAAGCCAACAAGCAGGGTGAGGGGAGATGTCTCTGTGAATGGAGAGGGAAGGGTGGAGAGCTGGAGGAAAGAGGGAGATTTGGGAATGGGCTACCAGAGAAATCGAGCTTAATGCCATCCAGTTGGAGAGTGCGGGGATATGGTTCCTGCCCCGGTGTAATGCATTGATTGAATCTTCCACACCAAAGGTATTAAATCATCGCTGGTCCATGAAGCCAGAGCTCATATCACAGAATGATAGGCCATGATAAGACTCTCAGCATTCCACTCTTGTATATTAGGGGCATTTATGGCAGCCAATAACTCACACGTCTTTGGGATGTGGGATCACAGAGCCAAACCCCACTCAAAGTGTACCGGAGGTCAGGATCGAACCTGGGTCACAGGAATAGGGTGGTAACACCATTCCTCGTTTGTACTTTCAATCCCTCACTCATCCTGGGTGCATGTTTAACCGCGAGCCCCTCTTCTCTCTCCACAGGTCTGTGAGGGAGTAATGATCACCCTCCTTTACACCATGGTCGTTTTGTATCTTGGCAACATCCAGGCAGCTCCTGTGCAATCAAATGCCGCCTCGAAGGGCCGTGGGTCTGGTTGGGACAGGCTGGGGCTGCAGCCCCAGCTGGCAGAGAGCGAGCTGGACAATGAGGCACTGGACGAGCGGCCACTGGAAGAGTTAGTGCTGGACGTGCAGGGCTTGGACTCCGAGGTCTCGGGCAAGGAGTGGGACTTCTACTCCCCGAGGGTGATCCTGGCCACCAGCCCTCCTGGCGACCCGCCCTTGATCTTCATCATGGAAGAGTCTCTCGGCCAGACTGAGATGGCTAACCGAACTTCGAGGGTGAAGAGGCAGTCCACGAGCTCCGGGGTGGACCCTTCCCGCAGGGGCGACCTCTCGGTCTGCGACAGCAGCAGCAATTGGGTGACAGACCGGCGGGTGGCGACAGACGTCCTGGGCAAGACAGTCACCATCCTGACGGACGTCCCCACCTCCACGGGCCCCCTCAAGCAGTACTTTTATGAGACCAAGTGTAATGAGCGCTCATCCACGGCCCAAGGTGGGTGCAGGGGGGTCGACAAGCGGCACTGGATCTCCGAGTGCAAGACCAAGCAATCGTACGTGCGAGCCCTGACCATGGACGTCCACAAGCGAACGGGCTGGCGGTGGATACGGATAGACACCTCCTGCGTGTGCACACTCATTAATCGGACTGGACGAATGTGATCCTCCTCGGCCCAATTCCCCCAAAACAAAGTCACCCGCTCTTCGTCTTTATTTTTGTGTTTATCTATATTGATGTAAATATATAAAATATATAAATTATTTCATTGTTTTATGGATTGCACGTAAAAATGATGAACTGCCGTATTTATTCCTGAATTTACATATTGGTACCTGTTTGTATTAACTTATTGTATTTTGAAATATACTGTTCTTAATGTAACACGGTGTCTTAATGCAGAGAGGAACCTTTAACCTGGCCGTGAGCCCATTGGAATCCAAAGGTGTTTTACTCTCCGAGCCCATGTCAAAGGGGGTTAGAGAGGGGAAAATGCTGACTAGTCTGACAACTGACACTAAAATCAAACGAGGGGGGAGAGTTTGTCCAACAAAGACTTCTGTGGTCCTCTGTAGTTGTGTTAGCAACATTGTATAATTCTCGAGCCATCATCGAAAAAGAAGGGGGGGGGTCGACTTTTATAAGGGTCACACTTTTGACCGTGGTAACTACCTGCGTCGTTCAAGGCGTCGTGAGCTAGGATGGGCGGGACCGGATGATAGGTCTGCGGCTGGGGTATTGGGAGTTTCTGTGGGCTCTGGTTGGCGGAGCGAGGGTCTATAGTCTGGGCGTCGGGAGCTCCGGTGGGAGGGCGGCCGGCCGGGGCAAGGGTCCACCGTCAGGCTGTTGGGAGCTCCGATTCAGACACAGATCCTCGGGATGGAAGGCTTGGGGATTGGGGAATAAACTGAAGGCTGTGGGTTCACTATGAACTTGAGCATAAAGATTTTGCCATATATTGCACGAAATTTCCTTCTGTCCATAAGGAGTTGCCATTAATGTTGCCTGACGTCCCTTCAGTAGAGAAGCAAAAAGGAGTCCCTTCAAAGTCACTGAGTGTCTGTGGATTCACCTGCAGCCGATCCTGGTCGACAGGGTTAGGAAGCCTTCAACACTTGAGGCCCTTTGGGAGCCTTTCTTGCCCTCAGCTCCCTCACGGAACCCAGTTCTGGCACCTGGTTCCCGTGAGCCAGTCTCCAGCAGCCTGCTGCCCGTGCTGGTCCCACAACCACGAGTCACCATCAGTCTGTCGCCGCCTGCATGAGTCCCTCGGCTGTCGTGGTCACCATCTCCTCTGCCTCAATGGGGGGAGGGGAGGGGGGTTGTTCTCCCTATTTCTGATACCCTGGAGCAGTCCGTTGCTCCCCAGGCATCTGCAAACTCTCGTGTCCACTGCCGAGCACAGACCGCACCATCTTGGGCACAGACCCTGAGGTTGTAGCATTTTAATTAAAATCTGTTGATTCCCTTAACAGGCTGTTTAAAGCCTTTATGGAGCCACAGCGGCGGTTGGACCCTGCGAAGGACCCAGTCCATAGCCGTCCATACCCCTCCCATCCATGGGCCAGTCCAAATTCTTCTTAAATATTAAAATTAAGCCCACATTCACCACCTCACCTTTCCCTGCGAAGGACCCTGTGTCTCTGCTCTCTCTCTCTCTCTCTCTCTTCTCTTCCACCCCGCGGCCCCCCCCCCCCCCAACCCCCCTTCCCTCTGTCTCCTTAGTGGAAATCAATTAAAACCATAGAACTACAGCACAGAAAAAGGCCCTTCAGCCTTTCTAGTCATGCTGAACCATTTATTTTTTTGCCTAGTTCCACTGAGCTGCACCCAGTCCATAGCCGTCCATACCCCTCCCATCCATGGGCCTGTCCAAATTCTTCTTAAATATTAAAATTAAGCCCACATTCACCACCTCACCTTTCCTCTTATCATATCCAGTTAACACCTTTTGGCTGTTTGTCTTGATTAAGAGTCCTGCCTACTTTTTGCTTCTACCTTGAAGAAGGGCTCAGGCCCGAAATGTTGGTAACATATCTCCGATGGATGCTGTGAATCGGCTGAGCTCATCCACCATTCACCATATGTTTTTACTACATACACAGCATCCGCAGACTTTCGTGTTCACACCAAAACAGCTTGTACATGTGAGATAGAGATTCACGTGCACCTCCTCCTCCAGCCTACTCCATGTCAGTGAGACCAAGCACGGACCTGGGTGAGATGTTCTTTTATTGTAATAAAGAAACTTGGGCTCTTTTAAAACAACTATATTTATTAGCTAGAACACAAGACCTCGTGGAGGCATCCATTTTGAATCTACTCAAGATGCAACAGCTCGTCTCCGAACTCCCCCAGGATTAGCACTCGCACTGGGCGCTGTTTTGAAGACCATCTGCACTCTGTCCACAATGGCCATTCTGACCTCTCGGTTTCAAGGGCGGTACAGTTAGCGTAGAGGTCAGCACAACGCTATTACAGCTCCAGCCATCAGGATTTAGGTTCGAAACCTGCGCTGTCTGTAAGGAGTTTGTACATTCTCCCTGTGTCTGCGTGGGTTTCCCCAGGGGAGAGGGAAACCCTCCCACCCTTCAAAACATACCAGGAGGTTGTAGGTTAATTGGGTGCAATTGGGCGGCGTGAACTTGTGGGCCGAAAAGGCCTGTAACCGTACTGTATGTCTAAATTTAAAATTTAAATTGAAGCCATTTCAACTCCTCTTTCAATTCCCATGCTGACTGGTCTGTCCAGGGCCCTCTCCACGTGCAGACTGAGTCCCAATGCTAACCAAATGAATAACATATCGTACTCCACCTGGACGGGCCATAGCTCAAACACGAACGTCTGCAGACACCGCGGTGACAAGACTGGAGAAACTGAGTGTACATTATATAGTAAAGATAAACTGAGCCCCTCATCAAGGTGTAGGCAGACGCCTAAAGAAAATGGTGGGGGTGAGGGGTGGTGGGGAGGAGGATGGTCCCACAGGCAGGAGGTGGATAAGGGAGGGAGGGCACAGCAGCAAACGGGGGTTGGGGGGATGGTTCTGTGAATGGAGAGGGAGAGGGAGAGGGAGGAGAGCTGGAGGGAAAGTGGGGGGGGGGGGTGAACAGGGAATGGGCCAGCAGAAACCAGAGATTTTCCAATTTCAGGTAAATGAGTCCCCTCTGCTTTCCATTTGCTCCCCTACCACCCATCATTTTTGTCTCCTTTCTCACCCAACCACTTATTTTCATCCACCTTTTCATTTTCTTGCCCCCTTATGTCTACGACAGGATTTCCCCTCCTCCCTCCTTCAGTTCTTTCCCGGTTGCTTAAATTCCAGATAACTGTATTGTAACCTTCGCCCTTATCAGGTTCCAGAACCCTTTGTCACCACATCACATGTTTCAGCCCTGTGAGACTTGTTTCCCACCTGACCCCTTTGCCTCCCTCTCCCTTTGTTTTCCCCCTCCCAATCGACTACCCACTGGATTCTTCTGTTCTCCACCCCCCCCACCACATTTTTGGGTCCATCTAGCCTGTCATCATATTACCATAGACTCCTCATTAGATTCCAACATGGGCATCTTTTGTCTTGTCATCGCCTACTTCACCTTCCACTTTCTCTTGCCTCCCTTGTCAGGTTTGTTAAACATCATGTGTGTACAAATACCTGATGAAACAGCATCTCTCCAGTCCACAAGGCACGCATAAAAACACATTTTACACCGTATATAAAGATTGCGTGAATAACCGGCCCCTATGGGGATTGGTAGATGCCAGATAAGTGTATTTTCCAGTTTCTTGAGACCCCCTCTCACATTGCCTAATTCAGCAGTTCTCAACCTTTTTCTCTCCACTCACATCCCACTTTAAGTAATCGCTCTGCCATCGGTGGTCTGTGATTATTAAGGGATTGCTTAAGGTGAGATGGGGGTGGAAAGAAAAAGTTTGAAAACCACTGTTATAATTGTCCCTAATTGACTCGTTATGTGCACGGTTTCAGAACTCCAAAGGAAATGGGTCAATGACAATTTTTCTCAAGCCAAATATTTCAGTAACAATTGGGTCTAGAGCAGTGATTCTCAACCTTCCCCTCCCACCTACATCCCACCTTAAGCAATCCCTTACTAATCACAGAGCACCGATGGCATAGGGATTACTTAAATTGGGATGTGAGTGGAAAGGAAAAGGTTGAGGACCACTGGCATAACTAATACACTTGCATTAAGAATAAACAGCTTAAAAGACAAAAATTCTACACTACTTACAATGAACAAACTGCACTTGCATGAATATATAAAGCATTTTACTTTATTTTCAGTCACTTTCTTTGAAAACATTTAACCGTCGCTGCATCTGCAGGTTCCTACCCCTTCAAAGAGCCGCCCAAAAGCTAAATAATAACATTATAGATAATTAACCCCCCCCATCCTCCCCCAATTTTACAGATAAAACTTCTGACCTGGGCAACTCTTTCTAAGCAGGGATAAGGAGACACTTTAAGAGATTCACCCCAACGGTGAGCAGATTCAACCAGCTCTTCATCCTGGGCAACGCCATTTTATTCAAACACAATTTTATTCAAATAGCTGCTACAAGCCAAGCCTGACCAAGGCTCGCCACTGGCTTAATATTTGCTCCCATCTTCACAAAGGTGTTACTTTAGAGAACATTTACTTAAACAATTTTAAATTTAGTATTTTTTACCTATTATTTTATTCTTATTTATTTTAATTTTAAAAATTTATATTCTTTGATTTTTTTTGTTGGTTGCTTGAATTTCA
Source organism: Narcine bancroftii (assembly GCF_036971445.1). Lineage (NCBI taxonomy): Eukaryota > Metazoa > Chordata > Chondrichthyes > Torpediniformes > Narcinidae > Narcine > Narcine bancroftii. The sequence goes on from NC_091481.1 coordinate 67,144,133, forward strand.
GATACCAGAGGTTTTACTGCATATAAATATTTGAGTTACAGAATATTGTTCATCAGTCTCACACCTGCGGGAAGATGCTCTTCCCCTTGGCAGTCCTGAGTTTGATGCTCCTGTACCTTCTTGATGGTAGTGTGGCAAAGATATTGTCTTCTATAATTTGACTTCCCTGCCCATCCTGTTCCACCTCTACCTGGTTCACCAACCCTGTCCCACCTCTCATTTCCCATTCTCTTTAGCTTCTCTTTTCCATTATCAATGGGCTCCATAAAGGGTTTTGGCTCAAACCATCAGCCATCCTCTTTATCCCACTAATGCGACTCAACCCATTTGAGTTCCTCCAGTGTTTAGCTTCAATCTGTCATAAGAATATTATCATATAGGGACAACAATAGGTCGGCCCTCTGGGCCATCAAGCCTGCTCTGTCATTCAAGAAGATCTAACCTGTCTTTTCCCAGAACCTTCAATTTTCCCTACTCTGCAAAATTCTGTCTAACTATGTGTCAAAAATCTAGGCAATCTCTGTTGCTTCCTTGGTAAAGTGTTCCACAGATTTGATGCCCTCAGGAAAAATCGGTGCCTCCTCATCTCCATTCTGAATCTGAAGCGATGTTCCCTTAATCTAGTCTCACCGACCAGTGGAGACAATTCTCCCGCCTCCATCTTTTTAGCCCTTTCATAACTTTAGATTTTTTTTTTAAAAGATGGCACGGTTAACACAACTCTGGCGACCCGGACTTGAATCCAGCGACGTCGGCAGGGAGCTTATACGTTCTCCCCATGTCTGTGTGGGGTTTCCCCAAGTGCTTGGGTTTCCTCCCACCCTTCAAAACCCGAGTGGGCCCGTAGGCGGCATGGGGCCTTGGGCCTGTTACCGTGTTGTGTCTAAATTAGATCTCCCCCATTCTGCTGAATCTCCAGCAGGTATCCTTCATAAGAACATAAGAAATAGGAGCAGAAGTAGGCCCATCAAGCGTGTTTAGCTCTTCAATGAGATCGTGGCTGATCTGATGATGGGCTCATCTCCCCCTCCCTGCCTTTTCCCCATATCCCTTAATTCCCCTGCTAAGCAAAAATCTATCCAACCTTGTCTTAAATATAAAAACAGCAGGTCAAGCAGTGGACCGTATGTAGCAAAGGTAAACATACGTAAAGTTTCGGGCTTGAGCCCTTCATCAGGGTATGAGCAAAATGTAGGCAGTCGCCTGAGTAAATGTTTACTGAGGTAGCCTCCACTGCTTCTATGCACAGAGAATTATCCCTCCCTGTTTCACCAATTCCCATTGGCCCTTCTCCATGCTATACTAGCTATCTCAGATTTAGATTCATTGTCAGAGGACACAAATGACATTACATACCCCCCCCCCCCGAGATGATTCTTCCTGTGGGCGAGACAGATTGGTAGTGCAAAAAAACTGTACACAACATACACATGTAAACAAATGTAAACAAACTGACTGCAATACAGAGAGGAAAAAACAATAAAGTGCAAAAGTAAGAATCCTTAAATGAGTCCCTGATTGAGATTGTGGTTGAGGAGTCTGATGGTGGAGGGGGAGCAGCTTTTCCTGAACCTGGAGGTGCGAGTCTTGTGTCAGCGATAACCCTTTCCCGATGGCAGCAGCGAGGACAGACCGTGGGCTGGGTGGTGTGCGACCTTGATGCTGCTCTCCGACGTTAGCATTCCCTGTAGATATTCTTGATGGTGGGAATGGTTTTGGCTGTCATTATCTGGGTTGTGTATCCATAATCTTTTGCAGGGTTTTATGGGTGTCCCCATGCCAGGCCGTGATGCAGCCGGTCACCACACATCTGTAGAAATTTTCCAGGATTTCCAATGTTATACCAAGCCTTCGTAAACTCCTGAGGAAGTAGAGGTGCTGACGTGCTTTCTTCTCAATGCCATTAGTATGTTGGGCTCAGGAAAGATCCTTTGAGATGGTGACACCCAGAACTTAAATTTGCTCACCCTCTCCCCCTCTGATCACTGGATTGTACACCTCTGATTTTCCCTTCCTGAAGTCCCCTCTGCCCTCTCAGTCCTGCCAAAAGATTCTGGCCTGAAAAGTTGACCCTTCTTTATTCCACTGATGTTGCTCAACCCCGAGTTCCTCCAGTTGCATCTTGCTCTGTGAACCAAAGCAACACTGACTAGATCCCTTTGGGAAATAAGCAATTGAGAACAAATGGAAGGCAGATCCATGAAGACAGCAACTCATACATATGGCTGCTCTTCATTCATTACAGCTCACCCTTCAACACCATTATTCCCTCAGTGCTGGTCAACAAACTCCAAACGCTGAGCCTCTGCTCCCCCCTTTGCAACTAGATCCTTGACTTCCTCGTCAGAATATCACATTCAGATCAAATTGGAAACAATCTCTCCTCCTCACTGACGATCAACAGAGGCCCTCAAGGATGCGTGCTTAGCCCACTGCTCTACTCACCTTACACCCATGACTGCAGGCACAATTCCAATGCCGTCTACAAATTTGCCGATGACACCACCATCACCATCGGTAATGAGGAAGCGTTCAAGAGATATATCATCCGGTCATGACAACAATCTTGCACTCAACGTTATCAAAACTAGGGAGCTGATTGTGGATTTCTTGGGGAAATCAGGAGATCAAGGGGTCAGCAGGGGAAGGGGGTCAAGAATTTCAAATTCTTGGCTGTCAACATCTCCAAGGATCTGTCCTGGAGCCTCCGCGTCGATGCAATCACGAAGAAGGCCCGCCAGCGGCTATACTTTGTGAGGTGTCTGAGGCGATTAGGTATGTCACCGAACACTCTCGAAAACTTCTATAGGTGTACCGTGAAGAGCATTCTGACTGGCTGCGTCAAGGCTCAGGGCAAGGGAAAACTTCAGGGGGTTGTTAACTTGGCATCACAGGCCCCAGTCTTCACTCCATCGAGGACGTCGACAAGAGGTGGTGTCTTAAGGAAGCAGTTTCTATCCTGCACCACCCAGGCCATGCTACCATCAGGAAGGAGGTCCTTGAGCCTGAAAGCGAGCACCCAAGGACGGCTTCATCCCCTCCACCATCGGATTCCTGAATGGACAATGAACCATGAACACGGCATCGCTTTGACTTTTTCCCCTTTCTTTGCACTACTATTTCTTTTGTAAGGTGCTTGATATAAATGTTTGTCTTGTGATGCTACTGCATAACAACGAATTTTGTGCCATGTTAATGACAACTCATTCTAATTCAATAGAAAGTTGGCAGGATGGACCAATGGGAGCCAGGCAGGGAGAGCCAATGGGACTCAGGCAGGGAGAGCCAATGGGACTGCTCGGCAGCAGCGACACCGCCGGCTGAAAATGGTCATGGCAGTGCGCGCCGGCTGGACCTGAGTGGGCTTCACCGCGAAGGGCGGAGCGTTGCTAGGGAAGTCACGTGATCGCCCATGGTTGCTGGTCAGGTGACGCCGGCTGGACCATGGCGGCGTTGGCGGAGTCTCTGTCGCTGGAGAGAGGTGAGAGCGACCCTGCGGCGGGGAAGGGTGATCCCGCGGTGCATTCGCCAACGGTGGCGGCCGCGCTTCGGCGTCCATCGACGGACCCCGCCTGCGCCCTGTATCTCTTGGTGCCCTTCAGGTTATTTTATGAATGAGATGCCGCTATTTCACTGACCAATAGGGGGGGGGGGGCGGCTGGGTTCTGATGGACAAATGGCTAGACCAATCAAGAGGATCGGCCTCATCTGCATATAGGTCTATAGCCAATAAGCGTGGGAGGCGTGGCCTGTTGAATGGCGTTGAGGTTGTACACTTGGTTGGCGATGCCTTGCTCATTCTAATTTTCCCCATTCATGGAGATTGGGCCAGAATGTGGGAAGATGCTTGAGTCCAGCAACACTGGGATTGTTCGCACACTTCACCCATCCGGATAGAAAATATTGAGGATAAAAAGACAAGGGGGGGTGTTGCTTTTCAACTCAAGTCACCTTTATTTATTGTTCACACCATGTTTGCACAGTAAAGACGAGATCGTTCTCCAGGATCATGGGGCATATTTACATAGATATGTTAGATTAGAAGTTAAACACATTAAAATATTAAGACGTATACAGCAACTGTCCATGGTACCCTATCCCCAAATGTTCTGGAAGTTCAGGAGTCTGATGGCTTTGGGGTGGGGAGCTATTGCCCAATCTGGACGCAAGGCCCTGAGTGCTGCGGTACCTCCGACCAGAGGGCAGAAGGGAGAACAGTTTACGTGAGGGGTGTGTGGAGTCCTTCACAGAGTTTATTGCCTTTCACCTGAATCGAGTGTTGTCGACGTCCTCCATGGTAGGAAGAGGGGCCCCCAGTAATGTTTTCCGCTGACCTCCGCAGGGTCTTGCAGTCCGAGGAGGTGCAGCTTCCAAACCAGGCGGTTGCACAGCTTTGCTCTTGATCCATCCTCTCTAGAATTCAGTGAGGATGGATCTACTTCTCAAGAAATATTTTCTTTTCTGCACTATCTCAGCGCTTCTCTGGCACTTTGCTTCATCACCGTCACTGTCTCCCTTTGGATGCAATGCTGGAGTATCAGGAAAGGGTCCCATCCCTCTTTCCATACCTTGATGAAGGGCTCAAGCCCAAAATGTTGGTTAAGTATCTTTACCTGTTTGACCTGCTGAGTTTCTCCAGCATTGTGGTTTTACTTCAACCACAGTGTCTGCAGTCCGATATGGTGATTGACCATCCCTTTATGGATGACTGGGTAGACCCCATATCAGAGGTGTCCAGATTCTGTCAAAATGAATTTAAAGCAGTAATAGGTTCAGAAGGCATTTGAGGTGGATTTTTTTTCCCCCCACACAAAGAGTAGTTGGAATTGGGAATACACCCAGAGAGGGTGGTTGAGGAGGCACTCTCACAGCATTTAAAAGTTTAGATGTGCCCTTCGATCATCAAGTCATAATGCACACCAAATATTGGTAAATAAGATGTGTAAATATGATCAGCAATGACCTGGTGGATTGAAGGATATGTTTCTGCACTGTATCCATGACTGCTCTGTCAATGTCCATGTCAAAGAGGTGCTCTGCAGACATGAGCCCTCTTTACATGGTGTATTTTGAGTCATTTCTCTCCTTTAAGTGGATAGTTTGAAGTAAACCTCTCAGTTACGAGGTGTCAATTGGAGTAGCTCACTAATTAAATCTAGCTTTGAATGGGTGCACTGATTACCCACACGGGATGGGTCTGAGCTCCACTTGGGGTACGAATTTCCTCTGCCAGGCAAAAGTTTTATAAGGCAATTTGTCATAAAATTTGGAGCCTGTGATGTGAAGTGGAAGCCTTTTAGGTCAAGAAAGCTTGGTAAAGTCACAGTAAAACCTTTGATATTCAGAACCTATGGGGATTGATAGATGCTGGATAAGTGAATTTTCCAGTTGCTTGAACTTGTGTGGATTGGTGAACTAACAGCGAGGCACCTCAATTCTAAACATCCGTATTTTATATCATTTTGTTTTCTTCAATATTTTTTTGCCAGTTGATTAAAGCTACCATTTCCTTGAATTCCGAATAATAGGAATTTTATTGTAATTTAATGTTGCTAATTCAGGGGTTAAAAACAAACCAAGCCACCTTGTTTTCAAAAGAGTTTACAGAACCTGAGAGAATGGTCATGGCCTGGCAGATTAAAAGGGAATCTGGAACCTTCCATTGAGCTGAAGGAAAGGTTGGGGGGTGGGGGGGGAGGTTTGCGACACAGTGAGGGAGGACACTCGTTCCTCCGGATGAGGAGGAGAGGGGCGATGTGGTGAGGTAACGTAGAAGTTAGGGTAGGGGTATTGTCGGAGCTGCAAAGCACTAAGGAGATGATGGACCCAGGGCCTGAATACTATGGGGAACTGGTTGAATCTTGACTCCTGCTCTTGTGTGTTCCAGATGTTGCCAGAGCAATCGAGCTCCTGGAGAAGTTACAGCGAAGTGGCAACGTCCCGCCTCAGAAACTGCAGACATTGCAGCGAGTTTTACAGAGCAAGTTCTGCTCTGCTATCCGAGAGGTCAGCGTCTTAACCCCCACTGCCCATTGCTCCCATATTATGTGCCACTCAAGTCTACGCAGACACCAATATCACCCTGGAATCCTTTCAGCGTGTATCTCCTCTTCCTGCCTGATCCCCTCCCCAATTCCCCTTGGTCCTGACATCCTATTAAAAATTTAGAAATTCTAAAATGTTAAATTTTATGCAGAGAGTGGTTCTAATGCAGAATTTTCTCCATGGGGGAAAGTTGGGATGAAATGTGGATGCTTTTATGGGGAAGTGTCAAAAGGGAAAGAAAACTGTGCTGATACTATGAGATAAATTTAAGTAGGAGAATGGGTAGTGTGCATTATAAAAGTGGGCCAAACTGGTGGGCGGCGTGATTGGCAGAGTGTAATGCTGTTACAGCATCAGCGATTGGGACTGGGGTTTGAATCCCGCACTGTCTGTAAGGAGTTTGTACGTTCTCCCCTTATCTGGTTGGGTTTCATCCAGTTGCTCCGGTTTCCTCCCACCATTCATAATGCTTGTAGGTTAATTGGGTGTAATTGGGTGGCACTGGCTCATGGGCCAGAAGGACCTGTTAACATGCTGGGTGTCTAAATTAAAATTAAATATAGTCTTGCTGTAGGCCTAAATATGTTCAAAATCTTCCAGTTCTACTCTTTACGCGAGGAATGGAAGCTCTTGCTCTCTGCACTGAACATCAGCGGCAATGATTGCACTGAAAGTCTCCTCTATTCATGCCACCACGAACCAACCATCCAAACTTCTCTTGAAGAATACACTTGTTGTCAATGCTCTTTTGACACTGAATATAAATTGATCCGTCCTCTTCTCTGCATTGTCGTGGGATCTGCCTATATCTATCACGTGGCACTGTCTCTCTTCATCTAGTGGGATCGCTGCAGGACTTTCACTCGTGCAACATCTTTCCATTCGTAATATTATTTACAAATGCTGGAATTGTTATGAATGAATTTTTGCATGTTTTGATTTGATTATTTCTCACCTCGTACTGTATTCTTGAACGTGGCAACTCGTGTGGAAAGTGTCTGGCACACTGGCCTTCATTGGGAGGGGTGTAAAGTACAAACGTAGGGACCTCATGATTCAACTGTACAAGACGTTGATGAGACCACATTCAGGGTGTCACCCAGATACGTGGAAGGGCATCAGCAAATTGGAAGGGGTTTGCTAGGATGTTGCTTGGATGGAGGGCTTGAGTTGCAGGAAGAGGTTGGTGACGGTGGGTCTTTGTTCCCTCGAGTGAAGGAGGCCGATCTTATAGAAGTTTACAAAATTAGGAGGACGTGAAAGAAGGCAGATGGGCACTGTCATTTTTCCAGCTGATGTTAGAATTGAGGGTAAACTGATAGTGCAACATGATTACAGCTCCAGTGGCCTGGGTTCAAATCTGGCGCTGTCTGTAAGGAGTTTGCATGTTCTCCCCATGTCTCCGTTGGTGTCCTCCGGGTGCTGCAGTTTCCTCCCACCCTTCAAAGCATATTGGGGTTTGTAGGTCAATTAGGTATAATTGGATCTCTTTATTATGCTCTATGTTTTTTAAAAAAAAAAGATTTGAGGAGCAGGAAAGGCAACTTCTTTCTCTCCGAGGGCACTTTGTACCTGGAACAAGCTGCCAGAGAAAACTGGAAGTGAGCACAATTTTGACATTCAAAAAAAACATAGGGATCGAAGGAATTTGAATGATTCGGACCAAATACAGGGACTAGACCAGACTGCCTGCTTGGTCGGCATGGACGAGATGGGCTGAGGGGCTGCTCTTTGCTGCATGACTCTATCTGAAGCCTATATTAATCAATTCTCACCTTTCCTTTATCATACCCAATTAACTTTTGGCTGATGGTCTAGATTCTTCCCCTTCCCATTCTTCTCCCTTTTTAATCTCTAGCCTTTAATTAAGGTGCCTGCCTGCTTTTTGCTTGAACCTTGAACCAAAACGTTGGTCATATATCCTGACTTCCTCTGGACGCTGCGAGTCTGGCTGAGTTCCTTCAGCATTTCAGTGTGTTTTTAATTTGAACGTTATTCTTTGTGCAACTTCATGGAATACTGAAAAAAATATGCCATTGTACAGGATGACTCGTGTATAAGACAATCCCCTAGAACACACATGTCAAACTCTGGCCCGCGGGCCAAATTTGGCCCGCGATATAATTATATTTGGCCCGCGATATAATTATATTTGGCCCGCAAGATCATATTAAATATATATTAGAGTTGGCCCGCTGGCCGCCGGACAAGTATAGCACGTGCACAGCAGCAGGCACCACCATAGTAGTTTTTAGCACTTCCACAGCAGGCACAGCAGTACACCGATATAGTTAACGGGAACGTTAATTAGATATTCACAGCGGCGCTGATACAACGGACCCGCCGCCTAGCTACAATGGGCCCGCCGCCTAGCTACAATGGGCCCGCCGCCTAGCTACAATGGGCCCGCCGCCTAGCTACAATGGACCCGCCGCCTAGCTACAACGGACCCGCCGCCTAACTCCACGTGGCTGGACGTGGTGGGTCACCTCCGCGTCTCCTTGAGCTTCATCTGTGGGCGGGTGCTGCTGGGCATCGGACTTTCTGCTGGGGTGGAGGTCGCGGACAAGTTCCACCACTCTCACGGTATTCCCGATGAGATGGCGAGACCAGCGGGGACTCCTTGGGTTGTTGGCGGCGGTTGCGGCAGGCGGAGGCGGAGGGAGAGGGGGCGGCGGGGGATGCCGCTCGGGTTTGCTGGCTGGGCTGGGGAGGGCTCCCTACAGACCTCCGCTCCCTGGCATGCTTCTCGCCAACGTGCGATCCTTGGCTTAAAGGCTAGAGAGAAATATTATTTATTGAATATTTTATTTCTTATTTGTTAATGCTTCTTATGGAAAGAGTTTAACCAAAACTATTATTAAACATTTATTTTAATAAGAAAAAGTTTAACATTACATACGTTGAGAGAAAACATGCAGATGTTGTTGAAAAATTTCAATAAATATTTAGTTCGGCCCACGACTTAGTCCAAGTTTTTAATTTTGGCCCTTGGTGAATTTGAGTTTGACACCCCTGCCCTAGAATTTCCACCTAAAAATGTTGGTTTTGAGCGATACCCTTTAAATAAGGCAATTTCCCCCTGCAAAATCTGGCACTTGCTCCTGACTCCTGGATGCTGTTAAAAGCCAATCACAATATTTTCATTGCAAATGACCATTTAAAGGTTCAAATTTTTATTTATTTGGATGTTTTAAAATAAACCGCCATCAGCTCCTGTAACAGGCTGTTTAAAGCCTGTGTAGAGCCGACAGCAGTCGGACAGGGGCGGGGGGGTGGGAGCGCTGGGACTTCGCATGTGGAGCCGGCGGGAAGATGGCAACGAGGTTGAGACATCGTTGTCAAGGTAAGAATTTTAGACCCGATTTCGAGGTAAAGTCTTTAAAGTTTCAGACCATCCAATACAAGGGCGTTTGCAGTATTTGCTTGTAATTTTTTTTAAATCTTGGAGGCAGATGTGATACTGGCTCTTGAATAATGAGCCCTGTTGTTATAATTACATCACAAAGAAGCCACAAGAGATAGGTTAGTATTAGATTATAACCCACCAGTGAATACCCACTGTTCTTGGTTGATCACAGTTATTAGTCTATTCTGTTAACTCCTGAAGAACACAGTGTATTTCCTCAATGAAGCAGAGTAATGTAGAACTGCTTTGCAACAGAGGTAGCTGCATTTATATAATTCCCCTGCTGGGGGGAGGGGGGGGGGAAATGTGTGTGCTAGGAACCAAATTATGACCGGGCTGGTGTCTGTGTTAGCAATGGTTTCAGACGATCACTTCTTGGTTAGCAACGGCACACAGGCTTTGGGAATTTTCTCTGCTGCCGTATATCTTTCCTTCTGCTTTTTTAAAATTTAACTATGTAATTTAGACATACAGCACGGTAACAGGTCCTCTCGGCCCATGATCCCATGTCGCCCAATTACACCCAATTGACCTACCATGTGTTGACGGTGGGAGGAAACCAGAGCACCCAGAGGATACCCATGCAGACACGGGGAGAATGTACAAACTCCTTACGGATGGCGCCTGATCCAAATCGCTGGGGCTGCAACAGCGTTGTGCCAATCAATATGCTAACCGTGTTATGTGGGAGGAATTACCTTGGGATAGGTCCAAAATGGTGCAAGGTCCAGGGCTGTTGATGCACTGTATGTTTCTCATCCCAGGTGTACGAACAGCTTTACGAGACGCTCGACATCAGTGGCAGCCCGGAGATCAGAGCTCATGCAACAGCCAAGGTAACAATTTGCGACTGAGTGCAGGTCACAGTTCGACCAGATCCCGTGGGGAAATGTCCACTTGTAAATTTTGTGCATACTTTGGATGAAGGACTCCGGCCTGGTGTCAGTTCTGTATCTTTATCTTTGCTATAGAAAGTGCGCGGTTTGGCCAACTGAATTTCTCCAGAATTCTGTTTTTACCTCAGCCACAGTGTCCGCTGACTCTGGTGTTTTACCCCTGTCCACTGCAAAACTTCGAGGGATGCCCACCCTGAAGAAGTTCACCTGTGGGGTTCCCTCTCGCTACTCCCCCTCTGTAATCCCCTGCTGCTCTCAGGCTCCATGACCATGCCCTCACCCAGACCCACTTCCACAGCCGTTCTACTTGCCTCTGCTGCTATTCTGTCCCTCGTGGTTCTAGGCCTCCCAGTTTGGCCCCCGCAAGCATCACATTTTGTCCATGACTTGTCAAGGGGCTCAAGCCCACAGAATTGGTTATGTGAAGTACATAAGGGTTTCTCCAATATTTTGTGTTTTTATGTGCACTTTTATAGGACTATTTGTGTCCTTGGGTCATATCTAAGCTATTTGTAGGATCTTGCTGTACCAATTATCTGCTACATCTTATTAAACAGTACAGCAGAGTAACAGGGCCTTCAGCCCACATATCCGTGCTGAACACGGTGCTGAACCTGAGGGCCCAATTAAACTTAGATTCTGCTGCTTACACAAAATGCATGCCCTCTTATTCCCTGTATGTTCATCTCAAAGCCTCTTAAACACGTTGCTTCCACCAACACTCCTGGCAGCTAATTCCAGGCACCCACAACTCTGTAAAAAAAAAAAACCATACACCTGATGTCTCCACCTAAATTTCCCTCCCTTTTTACATACGTCCTCTGGTATTTGCTGATCCTGCCCTGGGAAACGGTGTTGGCAGTCCACCCTCTCTCTGCCTCTCATAATCTCTATCAAGTCTCCTCTCATCCTTCTATGCTTCAAATTGTAACATGCAATCTCAAGCAACTGTAAAATTCGCTTATCTGTCATCTACCAATCCCTGTAGGAGTTGGGATATCAGGCGTTTATTGTGTATCACAGACAACAGCAAAAATACAAATGGTATCATTGCATCAGAGAGGACTTTGTTCCAGAGCTGGTCCTGAGAATGTGATAGGAGCTACGTAAATGTAAATGTGACTTTCCTCTCAAGGAAACTACTTCCAACCATGACGATGAATTTCTTCCCCCTCTCTAGGCAACGGTAGCAGCTTTTGCGGCCAGCGAGGGTCACGCTCACCCCCGGGTTGTGGAACTTCCAAAGACAGAAGAGGGACTTGGCTTCAACATAATGGGTGGGAAGGAACAGAACTCCCCCATCTACATATCACGAATTATCCCTGGAGGAGTAGCAGATCGGCACGGCGGGCTGAAGCGGGGTGACCAGCTTCTCTCGGTTAACGGAGTGGTGGGTGCTCTTGGTTAATAACATAACATTTAGATTGATGTCAAGTCAACCTTATTGCCATCTAATGGCGCAAGTACAATCCGACGTTCTCCAGTCCTCGGTGCAGACACTCAACCAGACACGACACACATGCAGACAACAATACATAATGCGGACTGGTACTGGTGGTGTCGTGGACAGTGAGGAAGGTTATCAAAGCTTGCAGTGGGATATAGGCCAGTTAGAAGAGTGGGCTGAAAGATGGCAGATGGAGTTTAATACTGATGTGTGAGGAGCTACATTTTGGTAGGACTCATCAGCAAGGGTCATACTTGTTAAATGATAGACAATTGAGGAGTGCAGTAGAACAAAGGGATTTGGGAATTCTGATGCATAATTTGCTGAAAGTGGAGTCACATCTAGATAAGGTGGTGAAGAAAGCAATTTGGTATGTTGGCTATAAATCAGAATATTGAATACAGGAGTTGGGATGTTACGTTGAAGTTCTATAAGGCATTAGAGAGGCCAAATTTGGAATATTGTGTGCAGTTTTAGTCGCTGATTTATTGGAAGGATATAAACAGAATAGAGAGAGTGCAGAGGAGATTTACAAGAATGTTGCCTAGGTTTCAGGGTTTGAGTTACAGGGAAAGGTTGAGCAGGTTGGGACTTTATTCCCTGGAGCGTAGAAGATTGAAGGATGATTTGATAGAGGTGTTTAAAATTATGAGGGGGACAGATAGAGTCAATGTGGATAGGCTTCTTCCATTGAGAGTGGGGGAGATTCAAGCAAGAGGGCATGGAATGAGATTGAAGGGCGAAAAGTTTAGGAGAAACATGAGGGGGAATCTCTTCACTCAGAGGGTAGTGGGAGTGTGGAATGAGCTTCTGGCCGAAATGGTAGATGATTTTAATTTTTAAGGAAAAGTTGGATAGGTATATGAACGAGAGAGGTGTGGAGGTTCATGGGCCGGGTGTGGGTCAATGGGACTAGGTGGGAGTAGGTGTCCAGCATGGACTATAAAGGCCGAACTAGTCTGTTTTTGAGCTGTAATTGTTAATATGGTTATATAGTATTCATATATGCAATTAAATAAATATTGTTTCTTAAATATGAGAATCTGGGATGGTTAGTGTGAACATGGGATGAACATGCCTGTCTTGAAGCACTTGTTTTCTATTGTCTGAAAAATACAAATGTCGCACAAAGCAATAAAGCCTTCAGAGCCTTATCTGTCGTTTAGTTAGGTTAATATCTCAACCCACTTTCCTTCATAAATTATTCTAAACAGAATTCTATAGCTAAGGTTTTCAGTTGAATTTCAATTGCATTGCAGTTTGTTTACAGTTCTTTATTGGTGAACATGTGTATGTTGAGTCAGTTTTTTCTGCACTAAGTGGTAGTTCTGCCTTGCCGGCAGGAAAAAAAAATCTCAGGGTTGTATGTGATGTCATGTATGTACTCTGACAATAAATCTGAAATCTGGTCTGAAGATTGTGAGGGACATTAACAGGGCAGATGCAGAGCAGCAGAGGTGGTGTGGAGAGGTCCGAAATTAGATGGTGTGGTCTCAACAAAGACACTTAAAAAGGGAACAACTTCTCCCAGAAGAATGTGAAATCTGAACTTTGAACTTTTGGGGGAGAGAGTTCCAAATTCTCACCAATCCTCTTTCAGTTGAGTTCTTTTTGACATAACTTCCGAGTAATCTGGCTCTCCTCCAGAGAAATTATTTATCTTGATCTACCCAATTACTTAACTTTGGACGTCAACTTGATTATCCCCTAATCTAGAGGAAATAAAGCTGTGTGTGCAACACTCTCAGAATTCAATTTGCTTAGTCTTCGTGGTTTATTGAATCTACACACCGCCAATTCCAAGGGCAATGTAACCTTTGGAAGTGCAGTTCTCAAGAAGGAATGTAGTTACTTGAAGCAGGACCTTTGTGCTTAAAGACTGGTGAAGTAGTTGTCCACTCAGAAATTGCTTTGTTCATTTGAGCTTGGTCAGCATGGTCTAATAGTCCCAGTTATTTGCCTGGCAGACATGTACTGAGAGAAGGCCCTTTCTTCCAAGACTAGTCAAGTTTATTGTCATCTGATTGTATAAGTACAACCCAATGAAACAGCGTTCTCCAGTCCTCAATGCAAAATATGCAGACACACAACCAGACCTAACACATATACAGACAAACAATACATATGCAGAACAAGTATTCATCTATACAAATAGATAAATATAGTTTTGTGAATATGAGAGTCTCGGAGGGTGAGTGTGAGCAGTTCCTTGGGTTGTTCCGCGTTCTCACTGCCCATGGGAACAAGCTGTTCCTCAACCTGGAGGTGCTGGCTCTGATCCTCCTGTATCTCTTTCCTGATGGGAGCAACTGAAAGATGCTGTGTGCAGGGTGGGAGGGGTCCTCAATGATTTTGTGCGCTCTCTTCAGACAACGATCCCGGTGGAGACTCCAGTGATCCTCTCTCCTGCTTTTATGCTCCTGTGGATTGACCTCTATTTCAATCCTCTACAGCAGCCGGCCAGGACACTCTTGACAGAACTTCTGTAGGAAGCCAACAGCATGGTGGCCGGTAGATGTTGGGTGTCCACGATAAGTCGTGCTTCAGTGGACTCCAAGGAACCTTGTGCTCTGTACTCTCTTCACGACCGAGTTATTGATGTGTAGTGGAAACACTGAATTTTATTCTAATTTGCATTTTTTTCAAAATTTTGTGGTTAAATATAAAGCAGAGTTCTGTGGATTTAATGGGTGCTTTACTGCTCTGCAGCTGTCAGCCATATCGAACAGGCTTTTACTTTTTACAGGATAAATTTAAATTAAATTTAGACATACAGCATGGTAACAGGATGTTTCGGCCACAAGTCCGTGCTGCCCAATTTACTCCCCATTAACCTACACCTCCCCCCCCCCCCAGGACAGTTTACTGGCCTGTGCTCATCTGTGTTGGGTCCACAGAGAGCTTCAATGATTGATTTTGTCCCATATTCCCCCACATAAATAACCTCATTGTTTACCACTCCCTGGACCCCGACAGACTTCTTCACCATTGCTGTTCTTTTCTTCAGTAAAGAAGTGATTGATGCCCAAAGGGAGGTTCTGCATTAGCAGAAAGAATGAAGATGGTGAAGTTGACAGGCTTAAATGAGGAGACAGTGGAGCATAAAGGTCAACAGAGACTGGTGAGGCCAAACGTGCTGCTTCTGGGCTGCCAGATCTCAGTCTCTGATTGTGGACCATCAAAAGTGGTGTCACGAAGGACACAAGAACTTGAGTAAATGGGACAGGGGGCTTTACTGTGTGGGAAGGTATGTTTCACTCCAATTCACACCTTGCCTCTTTCTCCAGAGCGTGGAGGGGGAGCAGCATGAGAAGGCTGTGGAGTTGTTGAAAGCAGCACAAGGCACTGTGAAGTTAGTGGTGCGCTACACACCCAAAGTGCTGGAGGAGATGGAGGCTCGCTTCGAGAAGATGCGGACTGCCCGGCGCAGGCAGCAGCACACCAGCTACTCGTAGGTCTCAGGAAGGTAGAAGGTGTTGGTCAAAGGTTCACCTGGTAATGTTGGCCTCACGACACGAGGTGCAGTCACACACACACACAAAAAAAGTTGATGTAAAGTTTCATGCAAACGTACGGAAGTTATGGGCAGGAAAGAGGGCTGGCCTATCAAACTGCCCCACAATGAACTGCATGACTGGATGCTTTCTATCCACCTCTCTCCCCACATCTCACACTCCACGCCTCTCTTCCACCACCTCTGCACCCACGAAATCCCTTGTGGGAGGCACAGAGCACAATATTCTTCTCTCTGAAACCAGACTAGGAGATTGCAACTTGTGTATTCTGCCAATTAGCTTCTCCATTATCACTCAATACTTACTTTCTGATCCATGTTCTTTACTCTTGCCAGGAACCCTGCCAGGTCCTTGTAGCAGATATGCAGAGAATCATCCCGCCACCAAATCATTCGAGAGGCTCTCCACTCACTGGGAAATGTATATGGTTTCATTCATGTCCATTGTCCTCTCCAATTACACTGGACAACAATTATTTTTCCCCCCAAAAGGTTTGCTTCCTAAAATAAAATTGGGGATTATGATAGAGAACTTCAAGTTGAACACAGGGATAACTTCAGATTTGCTGTATCACATAGGAAGTTGGAGAAACATCAACATTTATTGAATTTAGCCTATTTAATCACATAATGACGCTGGCACATTGTGTCAGTTCAAAAGACCCAAAACTCTTTTTCCCCTGATCTTCATTTGTTTTCACCTGATGCCTCCCGTGTCAGTGCACAACAATAATCGGCCAGTATTGATGGGTTCCAGTTGCCCTGATACTGTTTTCCATGGACATAATGTCCTGATGAAACCTTTCACCGTGTTGGTCACTGACTCCTCCAAGATCAGCAGGGGAGGGAACCCAAGTGCGAATGCAGATAATGAATTTTCAATGGCATGTTGCACTTCTCGTTTTTGAATGTTTGAAGCATGTTGTAGTTTGGTGCTCTGTAGTTGCCAAGAAAATTCCCAACAACATCTTTAATTGGCTTCCAAGAATGCTCTGGTCTAAGACAACATTTGCATAGCACCTGCACTGTGTGCATGACCAGGCATGCTTGGACTGACAAAAACAGCTTGTTTTGCGGGCAATGTACTAGTAGACTTAAAAATATGACAGGAAATTTTTAAAAAAAAAATATATATATATATGATAGGAAAACTTTAAGGTGATTTTCGTGATCAGCTAGCCAAAATCCTTAAAATACATCCAAAAGTGTTCAGGAAGAAAAATCTTCGTTGACCAGTGTTATCAAGTTGAATACCGAGAGTTGGATCAATAGCTGCACTATTAATTTCGTTATTTAGACATTTCTAAACAATCACCTCTATATTTGGGCTGCTCCAGTGTAAATGCATCCCTAACCCTCTCTTAGTAACATTCATTGAAAATAGTGTTGCAACGTCAGAACTGGCCTCATACATGGGCATTAATGGTGGCACCTTTAGTCAGAGCAGAGCTCCCATCCTTTGCTGATCTCTGGGTGGGGGGTGGGGGATATGGGGGGTCTTGTAACCTGTGAGGTTGTCCAATAAAAGAAAGTTGCTGGAAATACTCAGGTCAGGCAGAATCTGTGGTGTGAGAAGGTCATTAGATCGCTGAGCTTCTATCAAAACTGAGAAAGGTGAGAGATGAAACAATTTTTACGTTGCCACGAAAGAGCAGGAGAGAAGGGGGTAAATTTGAAGGTGTATGGTCAGGTCGAAGATGAGAGATTAAAAGGCTCCGTAAGTAATGGTGCAAGGCGAAAGGGACAAAGAAGGAAATAAACCATGCAGGAGATGTAAATGGAGATAACTGTCATCAGTTGAAGTGTAGAAACTCATTCAAGTGTGCGCAATAGTATAGTAAGTTCCTCAGAACTTATGCCGAGTATTGTCTCATTGAAAGAGGTCAGGGAGAATAAAGTAGCAGATGCCCAAATTAGGGTCAGGTAACGATGCTCACTAATTGGCCACACTGTCTGTGTTCCATCTCTACAAAGAGTGCAGGGTGAGCAAATCCCTTGGAGTTCCACCATTGGTCTCGCATCCATTACGATGGAAGGGGCTTGTTCTGATCACTATTCAATGACGGGTTTTGGGCAGGGCACAGCTCGTGCATGATGTGCCTGCAATCAGGCATTCGGTCAATGCACGAGCTCCATGGACAGCTCCTTGGCTGAATCACTGGAGGAGCCCTTGTGAAATCATCCAATGATTCAAGATACAAGATTGTTTTATTGACGTAGTAAAACAGAAAATGCGATATTACACCAAATTCCCTTTAGTCAACTGTAAGGCAGACAAAGATTCGCTATCAGCAAAAATTGCCCACCAGCCCTTGTAGCCAGAGAAAGAAGCAAAAGGGAATTCCTCCACTATCACTGAGTGTCCGTGGATTCCCCCACTATCACTGAGTGTCCGTGGATTCCCCCACTATCACTGAGTGTCCGTGGATTCCCCCACTATCACTGATTGTCCGTGGATTCCCCCACTATCACTGAGTGTCCGTGGATTCCCCCACTATCACTGAGTGTCCATGAATTCCCCCACTATCACTGAGTGTCCGTGGATTCCCCCACTATCACTGAGTGTCCGTGGATTCCCCCACTATCACTGAGTGTCCGTGGATTCCCCCACTATCACTGAGTGTCCGTGGATTCCCCCACTATCACTGAGTGTCCGTGGATTCACCTCCAGCGCTCCAGTAGCTACACACACTTCAGTCTGAGCCATCAGCCCAAGTTCCAGAGGCATATCTAACATGATCAGGAAGCTCCAGCACCCTCTCGTATCCCAGTCCCGATACCTGCTGGCCCTTCAGCCAGTCTCCAAAATGAGTCCTTTGACCGCAATTGCCAGCAACCCGCATCGAGTCACCAACAGCCCGCCTCCTGGGTGTTCTTCAGCCCCTCACTAGGCCCCACTAGGGTCACCGTCTCGTGGGGTGTCACCTCTGCTTCTCATTCTCAAACAGGTTGGTGGTCTCCCTGCTTTCTGGTGCCCTGCACCAACCCTCTGCTTCCCCGGAATCTGCAACCCCCCCTCGTGGCCGCTGCTGATCACAGGCGCTGCCATCTTGGGTCAGACCTCGCGGTCGCAGGATTTTAAATTAAGCCACTGTCGGCTCCTTTAATGGGCCATTTAAAAATAAACTGATGGCAGAGCTGATGGTTTTTGGACTGGGCAGTTGGACCCCACTAGGAGTGCTGAGAGACCGCTCTCCGCAGGTCCTCGCCAACGAAGGTGCAGTTATTACAGGAGCTCCAGCGGCATTACCATTTTTTTTTTAACTTAATCAGAGTTAACACTGAAGATTTGGATGGAATAGTATGAGAACATGTTCCATTTATTGTCCAAACATCACTTTAAGATGTGCTGTTTGAAGCCAAGAGTTTGTTGGGAACAAAAGTGCAGATTGTTGTCAGATAGCCAGTAAAATATCTTCATTGCATCTTTTTTTTGGCCATGGCACCCTCGATCTCTGCTCAGTTTATGGGCTCCCTTCCCCGTGAAGCAGTTACGTTTAGTTGGTTCCTTCCGTAATTCTCTCCCACTGACTATATTTTATGATTTCAGTCCATGAACACCCCCCTCCCCCACCGATAGTGGGGGCTGAACACCCCCTGTTGAGAATGGCTGCTTTATGTATAAAGCAAGGGGTCTGCTTGGGTTCAAAATTAAAACCTGACCAAATCAATTTTGATCTAAAAACATTTTGCTGCAAGTGTAACAATCTTGAACAGTGCAGATGCCAGAAATAAAAACTGCAAGAGCCCAGCAGGTCAGGCAGCGTCTGCAGAGAGAAATGGAGTCGAAGTTTCAGGCCAGGGACCCTCAGTCAAAGCTGAAACTTCAACTCTGATGCTGCTTTACCTGCTGGGTGTTTCCAGCATTTTCTGTTTTAGTCTCAATTGTGCAATTGATTGATTGAGGATGAAACTTTAATACAAGAACACATGGTAATACTGATCAAATCACCCTGAGCTGGTAAAGGACAGAGCGCTCCTGAACCTTTATACCAGAACATATATCTGACCCGAACCTATATTACCAGATTATTCATTCGAACTGAAATAAACCAACACATGGAGTCAGGTCCCAACACAATGTGATCAGATAGCCAAGCTTTGTTCTCGTGTAGCCATGGTTGTGATGTTTGCAAATTGGGCTTTGAATGCATATTATAATGTTGATGTAGAGGCACAGGGCATATTTATGACTTTCAGGGGAGTGGCATACAATTTATTATAAGTCCAAACTGGTGGTATTTTGCATTTTTGGAATAGAGTTTATTTTTTTTGTTTTAGATGTAATTTTTAGAGGGAAAATGACTGGGATATTCGCATTTACGTTGAGCTGCGTTTTACTTCTCGTTCTTTGTGCCAGGTCCTTGAAATCCAGAGGATAGCTGCTTCGATCTCCCATTTCCAGAGGTTGGCACGGTCCCAAGCATGTGATACAGCTGTTGTGCCTGTAGTGACCTCCACACTGTAGGACTGACCTCAAAAAATGGCCCGCTTGATTAAATCATTCAGGGGAATCTTCTTTTCACGATTAAACGCCAGCAAGTATTGTTTTGGGGGAGGGGGGGGTTTGAGGGCACCTGAAAATGTGTCCCGTGACAAACTTCCTTGCAGTAAGGTCACCCTGCTGCAGTTGGGCAAATGTAAAGTGCATTTCTCACTGAAGTTGATACCCCCTTTAAATTTCATGAGCTTTAGAGTTGAAATCTCCAGCAGTGAAAAATCTTTACTCAGCGCCTGTTAATTAACCACTATTTTTTCAATATCTTCTCCTCTTGTTGTGAATGGATTCTTTCACATTCAGGCCTGAAGTAACATTTAGATTCCATAACTTGAGTTATTCATCTGTCTATAGAAATGTAGTTGGATTAGGAACAGGATTAAGAGTTTTAATGTCTTTATTTTGAGAACATTTCCATTTTGTAAGTGAACAAGAGGTTGATCTTTGTTCAACTTGAGGCTTCAGCATAAAGTTGGTCCTCAATCGGTTAGGGTCAGAAAACCCTCAATGAGACCAAGTTGTCTGAAATTTGTAACCCATTGAAACTGCAGTGGGCATGACTATAATAAATTGGAATTCTGTGGGGAATGGCAACTATGTGGGAAGCTTTAAATGTCAAAACAGCTTGGACTGATTTATGAGCTGGATTCTATTAATGATCCAACCATTCAATTCCCAACACCTCTTCCTCCCCTCATTCCCCCGAGAAGAAATACCTACCAAACAATTGTACATCAGCACTAATTATTCTTGTCTTTGAGTGTGCAACAGACCTCAGTTTACCTGAAAAGAGGATTGATCAGATGTGAACCTGGCCCCTTCTAAACAGTTGGTGGCTGTGTGAAAAGTGCTGCCTTCACAGCTTGGCTCGGTGCTTCCAATCTAACCTCGATTCACAGTCTGCACTCTCCTTTCTAGCTGTGCATTGGAGTCTCTTCAGCTGGCTGCAGTTATTTCTGACGCTCATCCCTCCTCCACCTTAAATCTTGATTTGGTCAAGACGTGGACTCCAGGGGGTTTGAAAATCTTCACCTGCTTAGTCTTTGATGTGAATGTTTTTGAACAGTGGGAGGAAACCGGAGTCCCCAGAGAAAACCCATGCACAGATAGGGAGAGCGTACAAACTCCTTACAGCCGGCGTGGGATTTGAATCCCGGTCCGGTTCCGATCGCTGGCGCTGGAACGGTAATGTGCCAACTGTGCCACCCAAAGAATTTTTTTTTTTAAATTTCATGTAATCCATCCTTCTGGGATGCAGTGACTTAAATTTCTCACCGGTGCAGTCGACTTGCAAACTTAGTATTTGCCACTTTCTTACTGGAATGTCCGGCCTTTGGTGGTTCACTTTCACCTCTGGTCATTTGAATGCTTAGTGTCCATTGTGACCCCCGGGCTGGTACTGTCGCATTAGTGCTTCCTGTCTCACCATTGACTGTCACAATTGGTGCACTAGTTAACACGGTGATTCATTGTGCTCAGTTGACGATAACGGAAGTAAAACACGAAAGTTTGCAGACTCTGGTTGAAGTTAAAACACAACGGTGGAGAAACTCAGCTCATCAAACAGCGTCCTTTATATAATAAAGATACATAACCAATGTTTCGGACTTGAGCATCAAGGTATGAGCAAAATGTAGGCAAGTGCCTGTGGGTCTATGCTCCTCCCCACCACCCCTCCTCCACCATTTCGCTCAGGTTCCTGCCTAAAGTTTGTCCATAGCTTTTCCCTCTTTCTATGACCTATTTGCATTTGACACAGTTTTATTTACTAACTATTCTCAGTATTTTTTTTCCAATTTTAAGGTACCTTAATTTTATTCCTCTGGCCTGATATCATAATTTTTTTTTAAATTCTTGGTTGTAGATCTTGCGAATCAGGTCTGTATTTACTACTTCTTCCTAAATAATGTTGAGGAAGTGGTTGGTTAGAGGACAGGGAAGAGGTATGTGCACCACAAAGAGTCAAACTGACGGGTAAAAGGCCATGAAAACCCTGAGTTTTTACAACCGTCATGGTCACAGAGCTTTAATGGTGACCATCAGTCATAACATCTTTGTTATTCCATGTTTATATTTTAAAGTGGGGGTCACTTTACATAGCACCTTTTAATTTGGAACCTGAACATTTGTTTTCGGGGTGGACAGATGACCCGACAAGATTGTGGTCTCGTTCAAAGTATTCACTTGTTTTCTGCCTCTTCCATTGAGTATTCTGTAGCTTTTCTCTGTCCCCCTGTTGTTTCACTCACCCTTCTAATAGCTCATGGTGCACAGCACAGAACACAATGCATCACTGACCCCAGTCTGTAATAGGTCTCGCAGCATCCATAGGAGGTAAAGATATATTTCTGACGTTTCAGGCCTGAGCCCTTCCTCAAGGTGGACACTGTGAGACCAGCTGAGTTCTTCCAGCATTTCTGCATTTTGACTACAATCACAGCGTCCGCAGACTTTCATGTTTCACTCCAGAGTGTGACCTCACCTGTCCCATCATACAATGTCACTGGAGTCCAGTCGAATAATCCCTTCCGTAACCCAGGGGATGCTTGCAATGCTATTGCAGCACAGACCACGGACCTTCAGCTCTGCATGTTTCAATGTGTCAGAGTTGTGCCTTCACCCTATAGGCTATGAAGCAACCTTAGAATAGTTGTATAGATATTCTTTACCTTCACATACACAGTGTGAAGCAAATTAACAATGCAGAATGGTTCCAAAGCCTGAGTAATGGAAGAGCTCTGGCCTTTCAGCTGACCATCAAGACTGGTCACTGCTTATGCAACTAATGGTCAAGTGTACGATAGTCATAAAATAATAAACACAAGCGGGTATATCGGGGAGAGAATGATTTAAGAAGTTTCCAAGATTAATCTCACTTCCATCTCTGGAGCTGGGAGATTTTCACCTGTTCATAAATAACACGAGGGTGTCCAATCTCCATAATTCTTTCATGCTGTCGATTCCAGATCCACCCACGACTTTAAGTGTACAGTTTTTCCCCACGACTCTAACCTTCCATCGCACTTCAAATCGATGCTCGCTGGCTGTTGATTGCTCTACTAAGTGAAATCGGTCCCTCTGTCCCTTGCCAGGGCCTCACACAGTTTTAAATACCTCAGTTAAATCTCCACTCAGCACACAACCTGAGACTACTCCATCAACACTTGGAAACAAACACTCTCATAAATCTATTGCATGCTGACGGATTCTGGGATTGAGAGGAGCAGAACAGTACGCTTGTGGTGGAAATATTCTCTCTCGTTCCTCTTCCCATATGGCAAATGGGATCAGTCATTACCCCAGGAAAATCCTTGGCAGGCTTGAAGTGAGGGAAAAGCTTTGAAGTTCTCACTCTCTCTCTCCTCTCTCTCTCTCTCTCTCTCTCTCTCTCTCTCTCTCTCTCTCTCTCTGTGGGGCCTGCCTGACCTATATTTTGCAATTTTATCAAAGGCTTTCAGCATCCACTTTGCTTTGGGCAAATGAGATCAATTGTCAGATGTTTCTGAGTCCAATCAATTTTTAAAAAATATCAGATCAATGAGTCCAGCAAACCAAGGTGTCCACTCCTGTGGAATCTTTACATTTGCTGATTTTGGCCAACCGTTTACTTCTGTTGCCAGCGATCCTCATACAGATGTGTGCAACATCTTCCTTTCCATCCACCCCCTCAGAAACACATTGTCGAACACCAGTATTTCAACGAAAAGCCAGCTGGATGCGGGGTCTTGCCTTCCTAACGTAACCTTATGAAATATCGTTGTATACCTCGAACATATCATGCGTGCTAACTGGAAACTGATCAGAGGATGCCTGTAAATCCTCCATGTACTGTACATGTACGACTGTACTGATGTAACACGCACTGATGTATATTTATAAGCAGCTGAAGTCTTAAATGTTTCCATAATCCTTTCATATTGCTGCAGACTAACTTATTGCCTAATAAAATAATATATTATTTAAACCAGTGAAAAAGTGCAAGTGTTTCTTTTGCACGAGGTCACTGGCACAGGAGATCCCGTTTAAAGGAGTGGATTTTGTGATTATACTTTAGTTAGGCTGGAGATGACTGGGCATTTTCCTCGTCGAGCAAACTTATGGACACATTGCTTTAAGTGGCATAATTTACATGTAAATCCTCTCCTCTGTGCATTTTCCTGGATAAATCTTTTAACAATAATTGGCATACTTTGTTTCTTCCACCATTTAAATGGTGCTTTCTGTGTAAATTAACACTGTGTGGGGTACAATACACTGTTTGCTGTAAATTTTAAATTGTTTAAGCTTAGACATACAGCATGGTAACAGGCCCTTCCAGCCGACAAGCCCATGCTGCTCAAATAACCCCTGTATGTTTTGAAGAGTGGGAAGAAACCAGAGCACCTGGAGGAAACCCACGCAGACACGGGGAGACTGTGCAACTCCTTACAGACAGTGCTGGATTCGAACCCGTGTCGCTGACGCTCTAACAGTGTTGTACTAACTGTGCCACCCTACGTCTATGTAAGTCATACATCTCTCCCCAACTCACTGGCTGATGCAGAGTTGTTGATAAACACTCTGTATCAGAACACCGGCCGTGCAACCTGTTCACCATAAAGTAAGTGTGTACGGTACTGGTGGGTAACTCTGCTCAGACTTCGCACATCAGTGTTTTAAATCTACATCCACTCGTGACTGCTGAGGCATTGTTCCCAGATTCTGAAGGCAACCATTGAATCGACTGCAAGTTCAGTCTTGTCCTTAATGCTTGCACCATGAATCATATTTCTTGGGAACTTCTTGGGAAGTTTAGCCAAGCCAGATCAAAGCACTTCTGAAACCAGGGAAATTACACTGGACGACCATTTTTTTCAAAAGGTTTTGCTTCTTGAAAAAAAGAAGGGGGGGATTCTGATAGACAACTTCAAGATGAACATAAAGATCATTTCAGATTCGCTGTATCACATATAAAGTTGGAGAAACGTTAAATTTTATTGAATTTAGCATGACTATGTGTTAGATCAACTGACCTAAAAATGTTTTGCCCCTGATTTTCGTTTGTACTCAGCATCTGATGCCGCTTGTGTCAGTGTCCAACAATAGTCGGCCGGCACTGATGGATTCTAGTTGCCCTACCCTGATACTGCTTTGTCCTGGTGAAACTTTTCACCATGTTCGTCACCGATGGCACCAAGATCGGCCGGGAAGACATCCAAGTGCGAATGCAGAGAATGAATTTTCAGTGACATGTTGCATCATGGCTTTGCATGCTTGCAGTAGACTTAAAATATGACAGGAAATCACAAAAATAGGTTATATCTAAAAAAAGCCCTACGGTAGGAAGTGTGATTGAACAGATGCTTGTTTTCACTCTAGCCCACTAGAGGGCAGAAATGACCAAAGTTAAGACAAAAATTCAGTTCTGTGTCCAGCCACAGAATCCTATATTTTTTTATTCTCTTAATATGTAATACTGGAGTAATTTGGCAACTATATAATAATAATAATGGAGCTCTGGTCAATGAAATCATTCCCAAATCTCACAGCAGATCTGTTGCATTTTGCCTCATTGAAGATCAGTGATTTCTCTTCAGCCCTGGTGTGAGCTTAGGCAGAGTGTTCGAGACAGGTTTAGATGCATCTGGACAGGAGGCGCAGCGGGGTCGGAATTAATGCAGACGTGCTAGTTTAGACAGCCATGCTGGTCGGTGTGGACATGGTGGGGAAGATGCTGCACAGCGCTGCATTTCTACATTTGCGTGAGTAACCATTCAAGCCTTCCAACCTGTCATTCGACCTTGGCCTCGCCCTCCTTGTCCTGGCTGCGTAGATCCCCATAGTCCCATGCAAGAAAGAGAAAAGCCCGACTGTCCCACTTTTGCCGTGGCAACATCCTTGGGCTTGTCAGCCCCTTGAAAGAAGCAGTTTCCACCTCCCATCGTGTGCAGGAATTGGGTTTGGGCTGCCGCGGCATCGTGGGGAGCGCTTTGTGCAGCCGCACGTTGTGCATAAACATTGTTTGCTTGATTCTAAACCCCACACCCACCTGTGCATAGGCTCCAGAGGGGAAACTGCTTGCTGCTATCAAGTAAAACAGGAAAGTCCAGGGTCACTATGGTGGAAGTTAAAACATAAGGCTGGAGAAATGATAAAGATACAGCAAAGATAATGATACATGACTGACGTTTTGGCCTTGAGCCCCTTCATCAAGGTGTGAGCAAAATGTGGGCAAGGCTTGCGGAAGGGCTCAAGGCCAAAACATTGGTTGTCTCTGCTACATAAAGTAAAGTGTCTGACCAGTTGAGTTTCTCTAGGATTGTGTTTTCACTTTGCTGCTGTCACCTTAACAGACTGCTCGCTTTCTGCCCCACTTCCCCTGGTCCCCTTCTCCAGGGGAAAGGGCGTTTTCCCTCCATGCTTCTATCAAACTCCTCATCAATAATCGTGAACATTCTACATACTCTGTAACCTTTGCTCAGGCAAATCCAGCATCTAACCTTGCTGCCAACGAAGCAGAAAGTTGGACATAGACAGATATAATATTTTTAAAGTCACTTTTGGGATGTCGGCCTTGCCCTTGAGAGAGTTGGTGGTGAGCCAACGTAGAACTGTTACAGTTCTTTTGAGTGGTGGTGGTGGTGAGCCAACGTAGAACTGTTACAGTTCTTTTGAGTGCACCTCCACCCACTGTACTGCTCAGAAGGGAGTTCCAGAAGTACAACCAAGAGACAGCAATGTATTTTCAGATTCAGATTTATTGTCAAGTACATACATGACATCACATACAACCCTGAGATTCTTTTTTTCTGCGGGTCAGGCAGAATTATCACTTGTTCACAATGCACAAAACGCATACTCAACGTACACATGTAAACTGCAATACAGAGATAGAAAGAAAAAACAATAAAAGGCACAAATAAGAGTCTGAGTTTGTCATTGAGGAGTCTGATGGTGGAGGGGGTGCAGCTGTTCCTGAACCTGGTCGTGCGAGTCCTGTGGTCCCTATAGGTGAGCTGAAAGGGGATTTGCATCTGTTCTTGAGTACCTGCAGTTTTTGTCCTTCTAGGTCAGTGGTTTTCAAACTGCCCCCCTACACTCACATCCCACTTTATGCAATCCCTCTGCCATTGGGGCTCTGTGATTAGTAAGGGATTGTTTAAGGTGGGATGTGAGTGGGAAGGGAAGGATGAGAACCACAGCTCTGGACCCAATTGTTGCTAAAATATTTGGCTTGAGAAAAATTGTCTTTGGGCCATTTCCTTTGGAGTTCTGAAACCCTGCACATAACAAGCTGATGAGGGACAATTATAATAGTGGTTTTCAAACTTTACGGCACCTGTGGCATAGCAATTGCTTAAGGTGGAATGTGAGCTTAAGGGGGAAGTTTGTAAACCACTGTTCCAGATAGTAGAGATCACCATTTGGAAAGTGCCGTCAACAATATAGTACACACTATCTTCCAAGTGCATCTGTGGGCGGTACATGCCACAATTAATGTGCACCAGTGATGGAAAAAATAAATGTTCAGAGAGGATGAGAGGGAAACATGGTGCTTGTGAGAGAGGTCCAGAGGTAGAGATGGGAATGAATGAAAATGAGGGTATAAACAGCTGAGACGGACCATGGAAAGCCTCCAAGCACTGCTAGTGGATGGGGCACTCTTTCAAACCACTTACAATCTATGGACTCAGAAGTACATTAACCATTAATTCAAAATGCAAACTACTACTGTCGTGCAATCAAATTTGGTGAGGTTGAAACATTTCAGAATCAAGAAGCACCATTACATCTGAAGATGGCTCAAAGCACTTCAAGTACAACCAGTCATTCTGAAAAAGTATTTATCGCTAAATATGCAAGTATAGCATCCACGTCAAGATCAATTTCTCATCCAGCAGAGAGCTTTTGTGTGGAAAGAGTGTATTGAACAGGCTCCATCAGATGGAGGCAGACCACATATATCTTACCTGACCACATGTATCAAACCTGACCGCATGCATCATACCTGGCCACATGTATCATACCTGACCACATGTATCATACCTGGCCACATGTATCCTACCTGGCCACATGCATCATACCTGGCCACATGTATCATACCTGACCACATGTATCATACCTGGCCACATGTATCATACCTGGCCACATGCATCATACCTGACCACATGTATCATACCTGGCCACATGTATCCTACCTGGCCACATGCATCATACCTGGCCACATGTATCATACCTGACCACATGTATCATACCTGGCCACATGTATCATACCTGGCCACATGTATCCTACCTGGCCACATGTATCATACCTAGCCACATGTATCATACCTTGCCACATGTATCATACTTGACCACATGTATCATACCTAGCCACATGTATCATACTTGACCACATGTATCATACCTGGCCACATGTATCATACCTGGCCACATGTATCATACCTGGCCACATGTATCATACCTGACCCCATTCATTACTGAGAAAAGATCAGAACAATAACAGGGAGTTCATCTGGAATTCATCAACTATACATTCAAATAAATTCCAAACTCTTTGCTCCGCTCTCCCGAACATTAGATGCCAAGCATGAAAGTCGGGTGCTTGTGAACTGCAGCTGAAGGTTTGATGAAGGCAGTCAATCCAGAAACTCTAAAATCTGAAATTAAAAGAGTTAACATTTCAAGTCCAAAACCCTTTACCTGCTGAACATTTCCTACATTTAAAAACTGGAACATATTTACTTCATAAACATAGAGTTGGGCACTTGTGCAGCATCTTGTATCAAGCCGGAAAGTCCGCAGACACTGTGATTGAAGTAAAAACACGACTTGAGTAACTCAGCGGGTCACACAGCGCATCTTTCAATAGCAAAGATAAAGATACATAACTGACTTTTCAGGCTTGACCCCCTTCATCAAGGTGTGAGCATATAGTAGGTAGGTGCCCGAACAAACTGGCGGGCGAAGGGGGAAGTACAGACCCACAGGCAGGAGGTGTGACCCATTGGCCGACTGTACCTGTGGCCCCTCCCACAGACTCCTGAATAAAGGTGACTGCTCCGCAGCCCCTCCCCCTCCTCAGTTCAGGGTAGTCAACCAGCATGGACGTGGCTCCGGTCTGTAGCGAATAAAAGCCCATCAGTTTCTGCATAGCTTCAGTCTTTTGCAGTTATTGATGGTACATCAGCAAGCAGGGGGAGGAGGGATGGCTCTGTGAATGGAGAGGGAAGGGGGGCGGAGAGCTGGAGGAAAGAAGGGAAGAGGAAGAGAGGGAGAATGGGGAGTGGACTGCCAGAAGCCGGAGAGGTTGATATTAATGGCTTGGTTTGACAGTACATGAGGCCAGTGTGGCAGAATTGAAATGGTCTGCATCCAGACAGGGGAAAGGTGCTCAGCGAAGTGATCTCCATTTGCGTCCAGTCGCCCCAGTGTAGAGAAGGCCATAACGGGAGCACCCGATGAAGTAGATGACTTGCGTAGATTCACAAGTGAAGCGTGGCTTCACTTGGAAGGACTGTTTGGGACCCTGAATTGTGGTGGGGGAGAAAGTGTGGGTGCAAGTGTGGCACCTCCTGTGGTTGCTGGGGAAAGTACCAAGAGGGCGATTGGTGGGAAGGGATGTGGACGAGGGAGACACAGAGAGAGCGGTCCCCACTGAAGGAAGAGAGGTGGTGGGTTAATGTGTTGGATGCAGAGGCTGGTGGGGTGGCAGGCGAGGACAAGGGGAATCCTGTTTTTGTTGCATCTGGGGTCAGAGGGGGCCAGTGCAGATGAATGGGAAATGGAAGAGATGTGGCTAAGGGCTGAGTTGCTGGTGGTAGAAATGAAACCAGATTTTTGGAAGAAGGAGGACATCCCGGATGATCTGGACGGGAAGGCCTCAACCCAAGAACAGACATGGCGGAATTGAGAGAAAGGAATAGAATCCTTACAGAGGAGTGGGTGTGAACAAATGTAGCCGGGAGTTGGTAGGTTTGTAAAAAATGCCTGAAGCTAGCTTGTCTCCTGAGATGGGGTCGGAAAGATCGAGGAAGGGGAGAATTTTGCGGGAGATGGACCAAGCGAATTTGATGTCGGGGTGAAAGCAAACATGATTCAGTTTTGCATCCTTTTGATCGATTTGTGCCCCTGGTGGAAAAAGGGGGGTAGGTTTCAGGTGAAAGGAAAGATTTTGAAGGGGATCTGAGGTGCAAGTGGGTAATATCTGAAACTCACTGTCAGAGAAGGTAGTGGAATCAGATAAATCACAGCTGCTTAAATAGGTACGACTGAGAGGGAGGCAGGCAAATTGTACTCATGTAGATGGGTAAAAAGATACTGCCATGGGTGGTGGCTTTTCTGTACTGTTCAATTCCATGGCTCACTCTTTTCAAATAATGGTCAGTCATCAATCACAGAACATGAGGCCATTCAGCCCATTGAGTGTATGGCAGCTTGAGGTATTCAAAGCCTTATTTCCAAACTCTATTCCTAGCCCTGCAAGGACATTTCCCTCAAATGTCCATCCACCCCTTTGAAGACACGAGGCCATTCAGGCCATCGAGTCTATGACAGCTTGAGGTGGACAATGTACTCAGCCCCATTTCCAAACTCTATTTCTAGCCCTGCAAGGACATTTCCCTCAAATGTCCGTCCACCCCTTTGAAGACACGAGGCCATTCAGGCCATCGAGTCTATGACAGCTTGAGGTAGACAATGTACTCAGCCCTATTTCCAAACTCTATTCCTAGCCCTGCAAGGACATTTCCCTCAAATGTCCATCCACCCCTTTGAAGACACAAGGCCATTCAGGCCATCGAGTCTATGACAGCTTGAGGTGGACAATGTACTCAGCCCTATTTCCAAACTCTATTCCTAGCCCTGCAAGGACATTTCCCTCAAATGTCCATCCACCCCTTTGAAGACACGAGGCCATTCAGGCCATCGAGTCTATGACAGCTTGAGGTGGACAATGTACTCAGCCCTATTTCCAAACTCTATTTCTAGCCCTGCAAGGACATTTCCCTCAAATGTCCGTCCACCCCTTTGAAGAATTTCATTGCCTCCATTTGCATCACCCTCCAGGCAGCAGGTTCCAGAGCGTGTGAAGTTCTTTCTCATGTCCCACCACCCCAATATCGCTAGGCGAAACTACATCTGCATCTCCTGGCCTTCGCCCTGTTCACTCTGCTACTGAGGCTGAGATGCGAGGACATTTAAAGCTCTGTCCTGTTTGCGGGCCCTTGTGAATCAGGAGAAGGTGGCCTTGAAATATCAATCAAAACTGGAGCCTATGGCCTTCTCCACTTCCATCACTTCCCGGAGACCAAACTATCGTATAAATTCTTTCATGTGCTCAGCCCGATATATTGTTAATTTGTTAATCAATTCACTTCCTTGATCCCTGTAATAAATGCTCAAGTGAGCTGTTTAAAAACGTACCCTTTAAAAATGAGATTGGCTAGAGGGGGAGCAGACCAAGACAGGGTTAGATATGGAAGATAGAGTCAAGCTGTTGTCGGAGGTGGAGGGTTCAGAGTCCAGGGCCAGAGCCAAGTGGGGAATCTGTAGGCACCCCCCCCCCCCACCCATAGCATTAGTATTTACGCGATATAAGCAGTGTGTTTGTCTGTTACGTGGGAGGGAGGGAAAACTATGATGGCCCCACATGGAGGAGGTTTGTTGTAGCAGGTAGGCACCAACCCCCACCCCCTGCCCCCCTGCCCCCCACTGAGTGAGTTCTTGGTTTGTGCCTCCCCCACAGTTACCCTAATGCCCCCTATTAGACTTGTTCGTTCTGATGCCAGCCCTGGTTCAGTCTAGTGGACGCAGATTGGAAGTAAGGACATATGATCTTTCTTGAGTAGGATCATGGTCTGCCTTCAGTCAAGACCTTTCATGGAATATAGAGCATTCTAGCACAGTGCCCCTACTGCCCTCGATGTCATACCTTCCAAAGAAAAACTCAACCCTCCCTACCTCATACCCCTTCTATTTTTCTTTCATCCACGTGCCTATCAAAGAGTCCACCACCACCCCTAGGATGGAACCTGCTGCCTGGAGGGTGATGCAAATAGAGGCAATGAAAGTCTTCAAAGGGGTGGACGGACATTTGAGGGAAATGTCCTTGCAGTGCTAGAAATGGAGTTTGGAAATGGGGCTGAGTACATTGTTCCAGCGGCCACCACCACCCCTAGTAAGGCATTCCAGGCACCCACAATTCTTTGTGTAAAAAAAAATGTACCCCTGATGTCTCCCCTAAACTTCCCTCCCTACACTTTGTCCCCTGCTGTTTGCTACTCCCGTCCAGGGAAAAAGGCGCTGGCCGTCCACCTTATCTGTGCCTCTCAGAATCTTGTAGACCTCTATTAAGTCACCCTTCTATGCACCAAAGAGAAAAGTCCCAGCTCTGCTAACCTTACCTCATAACTTTCCAATCCAGGCAACATCGTGGTAAATCTCCTCTCCATGGCTTCCACATCTTTCCTGCAATGAGGTGACCAGAACTAGACACAATATTCTAAGTGTAGAACTCAATCCCCCGATTACTGAAGCCCAGAATCCCATAGGCCTTCTTAGCTGTCCTATAACCTGCGCGGTAACTTAAAGAGGTGCATGGATTTGGACCCCGAGGTCCCTCCGTTCTTCCACACTGTTAAGTATCCAACCATTAACCCTGTACTCTGCCTTCAAGTTTGACCTTCTAAAATGCATCACCTTACACTTCACCAGGATCAAACTCCACCTGCCACTTTTCCACAAACTCTGCATCCTGTCGATGGGATTAGAGCCAGAACTTTTGAGACTTTGGGGAAGGGTGAAATAATGAGGTTGTCCTGTCTACAAAAATTGGGATAAACAGCCTCCTTCTGTGTCTTATCCTTCCATGAATTTTCATTTATTTTGTCCTTTTTGCTTCCTTTATCACATGGATGACACAGGCAGGAACGCGGTCATGACCTTAAGGCTTGTGATCACACTCCAACCAACTCCTCTGCCCAATTCACATTGTTTTATTTGTGGGAGAAGCTGATTACTATTTTAGTTCCATTCTTTGGATCGTCTGGGTTTTTTTTCTCAGCTCGGACAATGTCTGAAGTCAGTATCATAAAGTTTGGCAATCAGACCACACAGAGACATGCCCTATGGCCCAATGCATCCATGCTGACTGATTTGCCCATCCTCATGTCATTTTCCTGCACTAGGACCTGTTTGTCTTCGCTTTTCCTATTCATGTCTGTCTTAACGCCTCATAAATGTAGTGATTGTTGCTGAATCCACCCCCGCCCCCCACCACCCCCTTGCAGGGGGGCTCCGCCTTTCAACCGCTCACCTGTTGAAACAAACCTCAGATCCTGCGAGAACTCCCTGCTCTCACTGTAAAACTGTTTTTGGCAGCATCAACAAGTGAACTGCTCATCCATCATTTTATAGCTGACCCCTCCAAGGCCCATTTCACCAACCTGGAACTCTCGCCTATTTGAAGCTCCTTCATTATGAATTCCCTCAATGGAATTTACCCGTAAATGTCTTTGCTTTTTTTTTATTAGTTTCTCCATTGAGGCGCTTGAGACAACCAACTTTTTTTTCCCAAGTTTACATTTTATTTTGTAACTATTATACATCGTGGTACAGTACTATAACAGACTAATATTCAGGATCTTTAATGACTAGCATCCGAGACGTCAATACAAATTGTTGATCTGAGTGGAACAATTACAAGTAGAAATGTCCAGAGACCATTTGCCATGCAAGATTCAACAATGTCTGATCAGTACTGCATCAGCAGAAGCAGTTCACCTGGACCTCTGCCTCATCTTTCGTCTTCAGTCTGCGCATACGCTTCTTCCGCCACTTGGCTCGCGTGTCACCAGGGACCTCGCAGTCTCAGGACCGAAAGCTCCAGACAACCAACTTGATGGCCACCTTTTCCCAAAATGTGGCTCAACGACAAATGCTTTTTGACAGGTATTTGATGAATCGGGCATCAAGGAAAAGGCCGGGGAGTGGGAGGATGGATCCGCTCATGATAGAATGGCCGAGCAGACTCGATGGGCAGATTGGCCTACTTCTGCTCTTATATCTTGTGATAACAGCACTGGGAAGAGCCTTGGGATGAATATAATGGCAGGTTGGACATTTTTGTCCTTCTGGTCATTGTAGTTTTCTTGGGTTTTCTCTAGTTACTGTCGCTCTTGCATTCAAACCCTCACATTTCCAACCATCACTGAGCTTGTTCCAGTCATAGAGGATCAAAAGGTGGCCTTTGGCCAATAGACTCCATGTTGATCCATCTACAGCATCCAGGACCTATGGGGATTGGTAGATGGGGATCAGTGAATTTTCCAGTTGGTTGAGATTGCGTGTTGCGTGATTGGCAAACTAACCGCTGGGGGGGGGGGGGGGGGTGAATTTTAAAAACTTCCATATTTTTTTACCTATTTATTTTCTGTAATCCACCCCCCCCCCCCCCCAATTGCTTGAGGCTTCCAGTTGCTTAAATTCCTGATAACAGGGATAGCACTGTATATTCATCCACATCCTCCTCCTCTCTGTGTCGATTCAAATGCTGATTCAAGCGTTTAAATGTTGTGACAAATCTCTCCCTCCACCACCAGACAGTGCATACCCTGGGGGCAGAATTCTTCCTCACTTCCCCTCTAAACCTATTACCCTTCACCCTCTGGGTACAATATTCTTCCTCGGAACATCTCTTGCCCTCTTGCCCATTGCAATGGGGCAAATTTCCCAACTCTCTTCCCTGTCTATGCCCCTCAGAGTTAGAACATAGAACATTACGGAACAGTACAGCCCACGACGTAGTGCCGACCTACCAAAAAGAGACCCCTTCCCACCTCGTAACCCTCTATGTTTCTTTTACCCATATACCCATCTAAGAGTCTCTTAAATTCCCCCATTGTTTCAGCCTCCACCACCATCCCTGGCAATGAATTCCAGGCACCCACCACTCTAGATGTAAAAAAAACCTACCCCTGATGTCTCCCCTAAATTTCCCTCTCTTCACTTTGTACAGATGTCCTCTGGTCTTTGCTATTCCTGCCCTGGGAAAAAGGTGCTGACTGTCTACCTTATTGTAATTAAATGGATTGTATACGGATTGTATAGAGTCATTGGCCGGTAAAGGCACGGGCTGGCCCACCACCTGATGACACTCTCCCCTGGACTCCTCCCCTGTGGCCTAAGCCATAAAGGTCAAGCCACCTCTCCCTTCCCTGCACTTCCCGAGCTTGGATCCAGGCCAGCTCAAGTCTTCTGTACAATAAAGCCTATCGTTCCCCTCAGTGTTTTCCTTGTGGATATTGGGGCAACTGGTAATGCTCATCACTCATAGACCTCCATTAAGTCTCCTCTCATCCATCTTTGTTCTGCTAACCTTGCCTCATAACACATATTTTCCAATCCAGGTAACATCACCAGAGTTTTATAGAGCTGCAACATCACCTCATGACTCATGAACTCAATTCCCCATACAATGAAGCCCAGCAAACCATAGGCCTTCTTAACCACCCTATCAACCTGCACGGCGACCTTGGGAGATCTATGGATTTGGACCCCAAGGTCCCTCTGTTCTTCCGCACTGTCGGCCAAGCTGGCCCCATTTCCTTGTGTTTGCCCCACATCCCTCTGATCTTTCCTGTCCGTGAACCAGTCCTTGAACATTACAATAACCTTCCTCTCTAGCAGATACTCTTCCCTGCACTTGTTTGGGAGTGACTGCTTGCCTCAGTAATTACAACTCCCAAACAAGCCATGCAGCCCAGCTTAAATAGGCCTTGAGTGAAATGTGAGCCTCTATTCAGTACAAACAAACTGATGACATTGAATTTGGTCTGAGTGATTGTAGAGCTGTGGCAATATGTTTGTACACGTCTTTATTCTTCTGTTCCCTCAATGTTTTCATTCCAATAGAATCTGAGTTACATTCAGGCCTCAGGCAAGTCCCGTAAGTGTGGCCCTCCCATTTACGTGTGTTAACACGCCAGCCCCAAAGGAATAACCTTCTGACTTATCATAGACAATCCTGAACTCCATAAAATGGTGAGCACTCTGTCTCATTGCCAAAATGCCAGGTTGTTGTCTCCATTCTCCATGACCATTGCATCACCAGGTTGGTTACTGCTTAGAAGGTGGCCATTTGGCCCAATGAGGTTTCATTAGCTCTGGGTGAGACCTATTCAGCTGGTCCCACACACTGTCAAGTCAAGTTTATTGACGTCTGATTGCACAAGTAATAGCGTTCTCCGGTCTTCGGTACAAAACATGCAGACACACAACCAGACACAACGCACATACAGAAAAGCAGGACGAGTTTCATCTATACAAATAGATACCTAAATATTGTTTTGTGACTATGGTGGTCAGTGCGAGCAGTTCCTTTGGTCGTTCAGTGTCCTCACTGTCCATGGGAAGAAGCTGTTCCTCAGCCTGGTGGTGCTGGCTCTGATCCTCCTGTATCTCTTCCCCGACAGGAACAGCTGAAAGATGCTGCGTGCAGGGCAGAAGGGGGTCATCGATGATTTTGCGCACCCTCTTCAGACAACGATCCTGGTAGATCTCGTCGATGGTGGGGGGGTGGTGAAGGGAGGGAGGGATCCGCTCTGCCGCTCTTGTGATCCTGTGGATTGATCTCCGATACATTTCTCTGCAGCAACCGTACCACACGGTGATGCAGCCAGCCAGG
Source organism: Narcine bancroftii (assembly GCF_036971445.1). Lineage (NCBI taxonomy): Eukaryota > Metazoa > Chordata > Chondrichthyes > Torpediniformes > Narcinidae > Narcine > Narcine bancroftii. The sequence goes on from NC_091481.1 coordinate 67,180,605, forward strand.
ATGCTCTAGAATCCAGAGTCTAGATAGAGCTGACATCTGGTAGCCTTGCCTGCTTCAGTCCTCTCAGGTCTCTAATCCTTGAGACCTGTACATTTGTGCTTTTTAGAAACTTATCCATTTGAATGTGACGAAAATCATTTGTCTCCACTCCTCTCCCTGGTGGTTCATTCAGAACCCTAACCCGTTACTGGGTAAAACAATTCTTCAGTCGAGCAGCTGACTCACAGCTTCAGAGACCTAGGTTCGATCCTGACCCTGGGTGCACATTGTCACTCCATGGGGACTCTCCCGCATCCCAAGATTGTTAATTGGCCCCTGTAAACTGTCCTAATGTGTAAGTGAATTGGAGAATTTGAGTTAATGAGAACATGGGGAGAATGAAACAGGATTAGTGTAAGAGGGTAGTTGACAGTTGGGTAAAGAGCCTGCTGCGGTGCTCTACCCATAGACACTCTGTTTTTGGCACTTTTACTGCTTTTTCCAATCAGTTTTTGGTTATTTATACGGTTTTATCCATGCTGCACTGCCTCTTTTTTATCCCATGTCCTTCCCTCGATGACAAAGTCATATCAAGTGCCTTTAAGGAAATCCATGTACGTGGCATCATCTTCACTATGGACCCTTTCTATTAGCATCAAATTGGTTAGAAGATAAGAAATAGGAGGCGGAACTGGCCATTCGGCCCATTGAGCCTGCTCTGCCGATCAATGGGATCATGGCTGATCTGATGATCAGCTCATCTCCACTCACCTCCCTTTTCCCCACATCCCTTAATTCCCCGTCTATGTAACAATCTATCCAACCTTGTCTTAAATATATTTACTGTAGTCACCTCCTTTGCTTCAATGGGCAGCGAATTCCACAGATTCACCCCCCTCTGGGAAAAGCAGTTCCTCCTCATCTCCATCCTAAATCTACTACCCTGAATCTTGAGGCCTTGTCCCTGAGTTCTGATCTCCCCCACCTACCTCTGTCTTATCTATGCTTTTTATAATTGTATGTTTCTATAAGGTCCCCTCTCATTCTTCTAAATTCCAGTGAGTACAGTCCAAAATGATTCAATCTCTCCTCATGAGCCAACCCCCTCCATCTCTAGAATCAACCTGGTGAACCTCCTCTGCACCGCCTCCAAACCAGTACACCCTTCCTCAAGTAAGGAGACCAGAACTGCATGCAGTGCTCCGGATCCAGCCTCACCAGTACCTCGTACAGTTACAGCACAACCTCCTTGCTCCTAAACTCAATCCCTCCAGCAATAAAGGCCAACATTCCATTCGTCTTCTTGATAACCTGCAACCTTTTTCGATTGGCATTCTGGGTTTCGTTCATCAGGGCATTTCAAAGGAAGTTGATTGGATTAATACCTGGAATGGGCAGATGGTCTTGTGAGGAAATGTTGGATGGGCTAAGCTTGTATCTGATGGACAGAGGGGGCAATTAAACCAAAAGACATCCTGAGGCATCTTGACAGGGTGGATGGGGAGAAGAGCTTTCCTCTCATGGGACCATCTAGAATTAGGTCTGTTTAAAAATAGTGGGGCATCCATTTAATATGGAGGTGAAATACTTCCACTCAAAGTGTCGTAATTCTTTGGATCTCTACTCCTCAAAAAGCAGAGAAAGTCTCCGAATAATTTTCAGGCAGAGTTGGATTGATGCTTCGTAACCAAGAGGATAAATGATCAACTTGGGAGGTGGTCAGGTAGAGTTGAAGTTAACGTCATGACCTTCTCAATGGGAAAGAGGAACTGAGGGCCAAATCCCCCACTTCTACTCCTAATTTTAAATTTAGACGTTCAGCATGGTAACAGGCCCTTTCAGCCCACGACCCCGTGACGACAAAATACCCAAAGTAGCCTACAATCCTCACATGTTTTGAAGGCTGGGAGGAAACCCACACCAACACGGGAGAACTCCTTATAGACAGCTCCAAATTTGAACCCTGGTCTCTGGCGCTGTAATAGTGTCACGTTAACTGCTACGCTGATTTTGCCGCCCTTTAAAGTAAGAATGGAAAGAGTGATTTACTCATTATTGTTTCTGGAACTTTCTCCATCATTGAGATTAAAATACCCTTCTTTGTGATTTTTGAACAAGAGCGAGCCTATTACAGCACCAGCGACCCAGGTTCAAATCTGGCATTGACTATAAGGAGTTTGCATATTCTTCCCGTGTCTGCATGGGTTTCTTCCGGGTCCTCAAGATTCCTCCCACCCTTCAAAATGGTGTTGACAGTTAATTTGGGTGTAATTGCGCGACACACGGTTTAAATGACTGAAAACTTTATTGATGATCTTCCCATGAAATTCCGCCCCCCCCCCCCTTGTTTGCTGCTGTGCCCTCCCTCCCTCATCCACCTACTTATCACTGAGGACCCCTTCCACTCCCGTCGGGGAAGAGTTACAGGAGGATCAGAGCCAGCACCACCAGGCTGAGGAATGTCACCATTCCTCCTCTTCACTTGTTCACCCCATAACCTTGCCAGGAGGTGGCACATTCAGTGGAGGCGGGGGGGGCGGGGTAAGGCACCACAGTTAGCATAGCGGTCAGTGTGATCCTATCACAGCGCCAGCGACCCAGTACGAATCCGGCACTGTCTGTAAGGAGTTGGTACGTTTTCCCCGCGTCTGAAAGGATTTCCTCCCACCCTTCAAAACAAGCCGAGGGGTGTGCGGGTTAATTGGGTGAAATGCTTCCACTCAAAGATTCATGATTCTTTGGATCTCTGCTCCTCGAAAATGGGCAGCGGAAGGCAAGTCCTTGAATAATTTTCAGGCAGAGTAGGTTTGATTCGTAACCAAGAGGATAAATGATTAACTTGGTAATTGGGCAGCAAGGGCTGGTAGGCTGGAAGGGCCTGTTACCGTGCGTATATCTAAATTTAAATTTAAAAACTGAATTACGCCTCTAAAATATGGAGGAAACATCTCATAACATGATTTGATTTTGATCCCAACCATTGCTCTGCATACAAATAAATCAGTTGGAGATCAGGATGAGGACAGATCTGGCTCAGGTAAATTAGAATTCAAACTTGGCAGTTTTGATTATAATTGAACACTGAGGGGCGTTTAAAGTGGAGTCTATGTAAGTTCCCGTGAGGGAGAAGGGAAGGGAAATTAAAGCAAGTCCTCCATTTATGACCAAAATGTTGGAGAGTAAAAAGCAGAGAAACAGGATGTTAACACACAAGAACCAGGTTGATATCATGCAGTAAGTCAGGTCAAGTTTATTGTCATCTGATTGCACAAGTACAACCTGATGAAGCAGTGTTCTCTGGTCCTCAGTGCAAAACACAACCAGAAACACACGTACAGACAAACAATACATATGCAGGACAAGTATTCATATATACAAATAAATAATTGCTTCATGAATAGGAGTCTCGGAGGGTCAGTGTGAGCAGTTCCTTTGGTCATTCAGCGTTCTCACTGCCCGTGGGAGGAAGCTGTTCCTCGGCCTGGTGGTGCTGGCTCTGATCCTCCTGTAACTCTTCCCCGACGGGAGCAGCTGAATGATGCAGTGTCCAGAGTGGAAGGGGTCCTCAATGATAAGTAGGTGGATAAGGGAGGGAGGGCACAGCAGCAAACAAGGTGGGGGGGTGGTAATGGCTCTGTGAATGGAGAGGGAAGGGGGTGGAGAGCTGGAGGAAAGAAGACAGAGGGATGGGAAAGAAAGGGAGAATGGGGGAATGGGCTAGCAGAAACTGGAGGTCAATTTTTAATACCATCTGGTTGGAGAGGACCCAGATGGAAAATTAAGTGTAAAATTAAAAATTGTAGAGTTGTTCAGTGTGGAAACTAGCAAATCTTCGGGTATTGCCTTCGACAAGCTACAGAGGACATGGATGAGTAGTGGGAAGAGGCCACTCAGGTCCTTGTGTCTGATGCAGGAATTAATGTTTGTGGCTGTAACTTCAGTTCTATGTTTCCATCTATCTCTCTGTTAACCTCTCAAGCCATCCTGACCTTGCAGATCAACTATCAACATGTTAAAATATCCACAGCTTTCGTGCACTATTTTTATTTATTTTGTAAGGTGGTTTATATATAAATGTCTGCACGGTGATGCTGCCCCAAAAATGAATTTCTTGACATGTTCATGGCAATAAATTCTGATTCTGATTCTTTGAGGAAGAGAGCTCCACAAACAGAAGTCCCTTTGAGAGAGATAAACAAAACCTCATCTCTGTCCCAAGTGGGTGACCCTGATTCTAGATTTTGCCAAAAGTGGAAACATCCTCTTCACATCCACCCATCAGGCTAATTTTTTAGGTGCCAGAGCTCGCTAAAAATGGTGACAAGGAGGCACCGGAGCGGCCCCCTGAGGTGTCTGGACTGGTCCCCTGAGGTGCCTGGAGTGGTCCCCTAAGGAGCCTGGAGCGGCCACCTGAGGTGTCTGAAGCGGCCCCCTGAGGTGCCTGGAGCGGTCCCCTGAGGTGCCTGGAGCGGTCCCCTGAGGTGCCTGGAGCGGTCCCCTGAGGTACCTGGAGCGGTGCAACAGAGAGCTCCTGCAGACTGCACCCCTGCTGCCAGGATTCCTCAGGCCCTTCAACGTCGCTTGGCTGCTGATCTCCCAAACCCTACCCATGCCGCCCCATTGCATTAACTTCCTGGATGGGCAGCCCTTGACTGATGATACATCAACGTGTTCCACCCCAACGACAATGCCTTGGCATCAATTGAAATGCAGGCCATCGAGTTTCAGAGGATGGGAGCAGGGCCCTTCGGCCAAATGGTGCACGCCAACCAATTTGTCTCCCCAAGCTCATCCTATTTGCCCATATCCCCCAAAACCTCTCTATTCACCCACTTGTTTAAATGCCTTTTGAGTGCATGGTCAGTATTCTCAATGCATTCTGGAAAACTTTTAATGATTAATATTCCATTTTAAATCCAGCATCTGGTTCAGAAAAAAAAACCATGCACTGTCCTGTTGAATTTCTAGGCTAATATTAGAATAAATTATTGCAATAAGCTGATTCTGGACTTGAATATGATATTTAATTAAACCTTTTTATGTCTTAATTAAAATTGTGGCCTAATTTAATTTTAAAATTCGAGCTAAGAATTTTCACATTACAGCCCAGTGCAGGCCCTTCAGCCCTCGATGTTGTACTGACCTATATATTCTTATTAAAAAATATGAAACCCTTCCTCACTTGTAACCATCAGTTATTCTTTCATCCGTGCCTGTCTAAGAGTCTCTTAAATGCCCCTAATGTTTCAGCCTCCGCTACCACCTTTGGCAAGATATTCCAGGCACCCACAACTCTCCATGTAAATAACTTACCCTTGATGTCTCTCCTAGCAAAGGCTAGGAGAAGGTAACTCTGACTTCAAATCCCCGGGCTCAGCTAGCCCAGCCGTCAGTACCTGGAAAGGGCCCCAGCGGGGCAATCCCGTGTCACTTTGGCTCTCGTGCCTGGCACTCCACCAGGCCTAGCGGCGTGGGACCCAGAGGGAGGTGTTTGTCTTGGGCAAGCACTCGCCTCCAAGTCCTTGCCCCATCACATGGTGCCTAAAGCTCCTTGGAAAACAGAACAAGAATTAGGTGAGGACAGAAGAGCTACAAGGCACCGCGTTCATCTTCGCTTGCGAAGGGATAGGCCATGAGAGAGAGATGTCTCCCCAAAACTTTCCTCCCTTCACTTTGGACAGATGTCCCCTGGTGTTTGCTATTCCTGCCCTGGGAAACAGGGGCTGGCTGTCCATCCTATCTATGCCTCTCATAATCTTGTAGACCTCTATTAAGTCTCTTCTCATCCTTCTTCACTCCAAAGCAAAAAGTCCCAGCTCTGCTAACCTTGCCTCATAAGACTTATTTTCCAATCTAGGCAACATCCTGGTAAATCTCTGCACCCTCCCCATAGCTTCCACTTCCTCCCTATAATGAAATGACCAGACTGAACTCAATACTCTAAGTATGGTCTCACCAGAGATTTGTAGAGTTGCAACATGACTTTTGAACTCAGTTTCCCAACTAATGAAGCCCAACATCCCATTGGCCTTCTTAACTATCCTATCAACCTGCTCAATGTCTTTGAGAGGGGTATGGATTTGGACCCTAAGGTCCCTCTGTTCCTCCACACTGTATCTGACCATTAACCTTAACTAAGGTTTAATTCAACCTTCTTACATATTAATTAAAACTGTGGCCCAATTTAATTTTAAAACAAGAGCTAAGAATTTTCACTTTTGTGTTCCTTAACTTTGAAATTAATTACAGTGGATGCAACTTTCCTTTTGGCCCTTTCCATGAAGTGTACATTTCTGGCTTCAAACAGCCCTTCTTGTTCAGTGAAGACTTTGATCTCCATTCCGGGCCTTGGGCACATTACCTTGGGGAGGGTTTCAGTGCATTATTGAGGCTGCATTGACTTTCACTCCCACCATTCTGCTTTCAGCGGCCCCTCGCTCCCCAATCTCTCTGCAGTGCGAAGGCTGCCTCTCAGGGACATTCCTCCTAACTTTCTGTCCTTGTTACGGCAATTACACCTCCCTTGGCCTCACCCTCACATTGAAGCACCACTCCAACTGTTTTCTTCTAAAGCACACATGTCAAACTCTGGCCTGCGGGCCAAATTTGGCCCGCGATATAATTATATTTGGCCCGCAAGATCATTTCAAAAATGTATTAGAGGTGGCCTGCTGGCCGCCGCGCCAGTATAGCGCATGCACAGTAATACAACAAATCCCAGAATGCATTGGCGTCAGCCTGCTAATCGCCCCCACCTCCTCTGTTTATGTTGCAGGGTTTCACCGTGGACTCTGGTTTTGGGGCCTGGCCGGTGTCAGGGGAAGCCAAGGCCGTTTCCCAGCGCCCGGAACCGGAGGCCTCGGGCCTGACCTCGCCAGGACCGTTGCCCACTCCCACTCCCTGCCGCAGGCCGATCCACGACTCACGGTGACGGGGCCGCTGATCCGCCGAGATGCCGCCCTGCAGCGAGAGCCGATGACCCGCACTGTCGTTGTCCAACCCGATCGCCCGCAATCCCTGCCCTCTCGCACACAGGCCTGAGTAAGTATTATGAACTTTAATCTCAGGATAAAACGATCTTCCAATAGTTTCATGTCACAGTGATAAATATATTCCTGGTTAAAAATGGTCCTCCACCTGGATACAAGCTCATTAGGCATAAAACTTGAAAAGTGTGTAAGTCAAAGGATATCTGTACCAATGGAAAAAGGGCATGGCAAATAACCCTGCTAGAGTTCATGCCCACAATCAGTCACCCATTTGATTGTTTCAGGAATCATGTTATTCTCCCACATTCTCAATAGCCCTCAGATTTTACTATTCGACAGCACACTAGCAACATTTGACAAATCCTCTATAGAGAAATATTATTTATTGAATATTTTATTTCTCATTTGTTAATGCTTCTGGAAAGAGTTTATCCAAAACTATTATTAAACATTTATTTTAATAAGAAAAAGTTTAACATTACATATGTTGAAAGAAGAGAAAACATGCGGGTGTTGTTGAAAATTTTCAATAAATATTTAGTTCGGCCCTCGACTTAGTCCAAGTTTTTAATTTTGGCCCTCCATGAATTTGAGTTTGACACCCCTGTTCTAAAGGGTTGAACTTGCTACCTCTGTGAATTTCCCATCCTTCCAGCCATCTGCTTCTTTGGCTAGGTCGATCTTGGTCGCAGGGCCTGCCACAAGGAGGATGCAGAGAGACTTCAGGGGCACATTGGCAGGTTAATAAAGTGGGCAAAAATCTGGAAAGTGCAATATAATGTCGAGAAATATGAGGTCATTCATATTGAAAGATAAAAAGAAAAATATGGGTTTTTTTAGACATACAGCTCGATAACAGGCCCTTCCGGCCCTCAAGCCTATTGACCTACAATCCCAGTATGTTTTGAATGGTGGGAGAAAACCGGAGCACCCGGAAGAAAACCCACGCAGACACGGGGAGAACGTGCAAACTCCTTACAGACAGCGCGGGATTTGAACCCCGGTCACTGCCACTGTAAATGGGCATGTTAGATGCAGAAGGCAGCCGACATGAGTGGTGAGATAGCTTATTGAGGGAGCAAGGTGGATCTCTGAGCCAGGTCTAGAGTGGCTGCTTGGTCGTAAATAGTCAGAAGGGTGAAGAACAGGAGAGCCGTTGTAGCAGCGACACAAATGGATTGAATCAGAGATGGTGTCAGAACAAATCGGGGGGGCATTAGGGTGACCGCAGGGGAGGGGGGGGCGCAAACTGCCTTTCGCTTGCCAAATCTGGCCTGCTGGTGGGTGTGGGGGGGCCACGATAACTCATTTGGGAGGGGGTGGCCGAACCTGGTCTGAATAGCTTCTGCTGCCCTCTCCACCACAGATGTGATGCTTGACAGGGGGGTGTAATTAAATCTGCCATGGAAGAGATTGGGGACTGGCTGAAGGCTTGTTAGAAGAGGTTTATCTGGAAGCCTCACTCGGAAAGAGTTCACCCAGCGAGGGGGGAATTGCAGCAATGAAGGCATCATGTATCGCTGGGAATGAGGAAGTGCCAAGGGACTGGAGTTGATGTTGCAATTACTCGCACACAGTGAGCGGATTAGAGGGGGAAAGCCACAGTTACTCAATCCTTCCCATGCATTATATCTTTACAACAATATTATGGTGTAATTAATGGAAAGCATTCCTAATGATAGGGAACACGGGCCATAATCAAAGGGAAACACTGTGGGAAGTCACCGCAACAGAACGGGCTGCCTTCTCATTCATGCGGAGGCAGAATCAGCCAAGTGCCTGCATTCTCGACTCCAGACAGAAGGACGATGATAGAAGGATCTGCCCAGCCATCCAGAAGATCACAGGTAAGGCTTTTCTTAACATTGCACCAAACGAGGGCAGACCAAGAAGTTTGGGAATTCGACAAGTTTCATTTACGAGTTGTCCTGCAGACAGTTGGTAGGAACAAGCAGTGGAAATCAAGACTTTGGCTGTGCATGAGGGAGCAGGTGGAGGAACGACACCTTTTTTTTTTGCCACCAGCTTGGTTCATGGTTCTGATGATGAGGTATTCTAAAAATGACCTCGTGCAGGGCTTCCCAAACTTTTTCTTTCCACTTTCAGTAGTCCCTATACCATCGGTGCTCTGTGATTAGTAAGGGATTGCTTAAGGTGGGATGTGAGTGGGAAGGGAAGGTTTGAAAACCCCTGTTTTAATCGTCCCTCATGGACTCGTTATGTGCACGGTTTCAGAACTCCAAAGGAAATGTGGCCAACGACCATTTATCTCAAGCAAAATATTTCAGCAAAAAATTGGGTCTGGAGCAGCGATTCTCAACCTTCCCTTCCCACCTTAAGCAATCCCTTCCTAATCACAGAGCACCGATGGCAGAGGGATTATTTAAGGTGGAAAGAAAAAGTTTGGGAAACCCTACCCTTAAGATTAACCTCCAGCTTGAGTCGGTGGTGAAGAAGGCAAATGCAGTGTTGCCGATCGTATCTAGAAGGATAGCATACAAGAGCAGGGATATGATGTCGAGGGTCTACAAAGCACTATAAGACCTCACTTCTTAAAAATTTGGACGGTAACAGGACATTTCACCCCATGCTGCCCAATTACACCCAATTGGCCTACGTTTTGAAGGATGGGAGGAAACTGGAGCACCTGGGAGACACTGGGAGAATGTAAAAACTTCTCACAGACAGCACAGGATTCAAACCCTCTCCATCCAGATCACTGGCGCTGTAAAGGCATTGCACTAACCACTGCGCTAACTGTGCGGCCCCCTCTCTCCCCCCCTCCCCCACCCCCCTACTAACCGTGCTCACTTGGAGCGCAGTATATAGCCTTATTTGAGAAAGGGCGTGCTGGGGTTGGAGAGGGTTCAGAGAAGATTTACCTGAATGATAGCAGGAATGAAAGGGTTAGCAAATGAGGAACGATTGCCGGCTCTTGGACTGTACTCGTTGGAGCAGAGAAGGATGAGAGGAATGTTGAAAGGCTTGGACAGAGTAGATGTGGTGGGTTGTTTCCTATGGTAGGGGAGTCTAGGACAAAAGAGCACAACTTCAAGACAAAAGGATATCAATTAAAAACCAATACTGAAAAAATTTCTTTAGTCAGAGGATGGTGAGTCTGTGGAACTTGCTGCCACGGGCGGCTGTGGAAGCGAGGTCGTTGGGTGGATTTAAGGCAGAGATTGATCAGTCGGCATCAAGGGTTATGGGGAGAAGGCCGAGGAGAGGGGCTGAGTGAGAGGATGGATCAGCTCATGATTAGAATGGCGGAACAGACTCGATGGGCTGACTTCTGCTCCTAGATCTTATGAAAGTCCACTCCAGAAACAATCCAATGCGATCCAGCATTTCCTTTTCCCGCAGGCCACAGCCCATTGGCTTGTTCTGCACCAACCTCTCCAGGTGAGATGGATGGGACATGGTCCAAATGAATAAATTGTACTGTGGCAACACGGCCAAACCATCCTTTCAAAATGCTGCACCGAATGGGACGGTGTTCGCTTATTCAGGGTCAACAGGTGCCATCAGGATCAGGGCCATTTCTTTCTGGAGATTTTTTTTAAATTTAGACATCGCACAGTAAAGATCATTTCGGCCGACAACACCCCATTCATTTTGTACCTGGAGGAAACCCACGGGGAGAAAGTTCAAACTCCTTCGAGACAACACATGATTTGAACCCTGGTCCTGATCACTGGTGCTGTAACAGCGTTGGGCTGACCACCTCGCTTACCGTGCCTGCAGACTGTTTCTGCAGACTGGATCCATTTTCGATCCCCTGAGGCAATGAAGTTATCTTGGGTAACGGCCATTACCATGGAAAGGGGTGGACGGTAATACTTGATGCCAGGTTCTTTCCCACAATCCTGGCTTCTGCTTCACCTCGGTCACGGCCAGCAAATGTTTAGGTGGTGACTGATAGCCTGGTCAAAGGCTTGTGGGGAAAGCGTGGCACATTATGAAATGTAGGACCAGATGGGGCTAAGGTCCATCTTACAGAATCATCATTTCACAAGTGGAAGGAAATCTTGAATCTTCAACACTTCTGTAGCCATTGAAAGCAGCAGCCTTTTTACCGAGGAATGTCTCATTCTTCACACACAGATGGAAACCAGTTTTCGCAACTCCCACATTTTTTTGTGTCATGCTTTTGCTTCCAAATTCATTGAATCTTCCCTTGAACCCGACAGAGTTGCAAAGATTATATTGGTCCACGTTTGTGACAAATGGTCCGAACCATCTAACTACTGCTAAGAATGTTGAATAACAGGGACTGACCAACCAGTGCAAGTGGTTGTTCTCGAGATTACATCAAATCCTTCAGTATCCTATCTAAACCCATACTAATCTGTAAATGGCCCTTTATAAATTAATTAAGGCAAATCCATATTACCCATGTTTAATCTGTAATAACCCTAAATGGCTTACTTTAACCCATCCTACGACACTGTATTCCGTTGTCAGTAATTATATAAATTGCTAATCTTTGCTTTCAATTTCTGGTTATATTAACACTGAATTTCATGACTTCCTCATGGCAATAAATTCTGATTCTGATTCTGATATTGTAGTTTGGTTTATTCAGCTTTGTTAAATTTTATAACCCAATCAGGTTGTAAACCCAGCAATTCCAATACAATGGATTTAAAAATTGTTAAATGTGTGGACGACTTGGGACTCTAAATATATCTGTCATGCTCCTAACCCTTTGGCTTTTCGGGACCACCAATGAGCGTGCTTACTCCGTATCCTGGTTCTCTGGGTCTGGATTTATACCCAACTACTCATCTGGTTTGTACTGTAAAGGTTTACCCATGGATCCAGTCCAGTGTATGTTAGAAAATGGCCGTAGTCCAAAGGGTAAGGGTTTGTAGAGCTTTGAAATGAAATGAGATAGAGGATTTAATAGAAAGATTAAATGGTATGATGATCGATAAGGAGATTGGGGTTTGGACAGAGTAGTGAAACACTGCCTTGATGGGTCTAAAGCAATGTTCCAGATTCATAGATCTGCATGGCACAAAAGCAGGCCATTTGGCCCACTGTATCTTTGCCTACCTTATGGCCCATCTACATATCCATTTGCCTGCTTTAGGAAGATATTCTTCTATTTGTGCCATTTAAATGGCTCTTAAACACAGTGGGGTAGCATCTGATCCTGCCACCTCTCCTGGTATTGCATCTCAACCACTCTCTGTGTAAAGAAACCTTCCCCTCTAATCCTCTTGAAAACATTCCTCTCACCTTAAACCTGTGTTATGACAGCCCTGAAGATTCCATTTGTGTCCTTTCTGTAGCTCCACCAGGTCACCTCTCAGCTCTTGTCCTCCAATCCAGGCAACATCTTGGTGAATCTCCTCTGCCCTTTTGCCAGCGCATCCACATCCTTCCCACCTTCCGTGTGCTTGTCGACTAGAACTGCCCACAATACCCACGTCAACTGAAGTCTCAGGTGAGGGGTGCTCTCCCAGAGCCACAGCTGAGGCTGGAACAAGTCGGACCATTTGGGCAGAGTATTATGGTTGCTAAGATAGCTGGTGTTAGTGCTGTGCAATTGCTTAGTGAAAGGAGGTGTAAGGCGCTCCTTCCGTCCGATAGCTGACAGGTCACCTTTGGGCAAGGTGTAGCACCTGTTTAGCCTCCCAGTCAGGATGAAGCCGTGGATTACAGATGGTCAATGGTTTTCACAACCAGGTTCGAGAAATTGGTTGTAAAACTAAAAATGCTGGGCAGATGTATCTGCTGATCAATAGCCAGGGTTACCCTTGCAGTGCAACGAAAAAGGCAACAGGAAACATCTTCAGTATTTTTCCCTTGAATAATCATGAACTCCACATCGACGATGGTCTCAGCTCAAAGATGGAGCCTTCGCCGGAGGAGAAGATGCAACAACTACAATTCAGAGGGTCAGAGATTGTGACGGACAGAGAGACATGCTCACCCCGCCCAATGGCGAGGCTTCTGAGTGAAGATAGCACATAAAACAGTAAATCTCAGGAACAGGCCCTTTGGCCTGCACGTCTTCACCTAACATACACATTTAAAATTTAGATATACAGCAGGGAAACAGGCCTTTTTGGCCTTTAAGGAGTGTGCACGTTCTCCCCGTGTCTGCGTGTGTTTTCCTCAGGGGGGGTCTGGTTTCCTTCCACCCTTCAAAAACAGGGGGGTGTAGGTCAATCAGATGTAATTTGGTGGCACAGGTTCATGGGCCGAAATGGTCTGTTACCATGCAGTATGTCTAAATTTAAAATTTTAATTTAATTTGCTACTCCTCCTGTGTATTTCAGGCCCCGAGCACTCACCCTGTTAATTATTTGCCTCACACATCTCCATTATACCCCCTCCCCACCAGTTTAAATGCACGTACACTGGTGTGTGAACCTTTTGCAATGGGGAAAGGGTTCAGATTGTTTACCCCATCAAGGCCTCTCATGACTTTGTAAACCTTTCCAGTCACCCCCTCAGCAATATATTCTCCAAGAAAATAACCTATGTTTGTCCATACCATCTGATTCAGATAACATCCTGGTAAACATCTGCTGTTCCTTTTCCAAAGCCACCACATCCTTCCTGTCATTTGGCAACCAGAATTGGACACAACCATCCAAGTACAACCAAACCAAAATGTTATGCAGCTGCCACATAACCTCCTTACTCAGTGCCCCACCAATCAAAACCAACCATACCATCACAGGCAAAACCCTCCCCACCATCAAGAACATCTTCAGGGAACGCTGACGTCAGAGAGCAGCAGCGATCATCAAGGATCCACCCCGCCCAGCGCACGCTCTGTTCTCACCACTGCCATCAGGAAAGAGGTATTGGTGCCACAAGACTCGCACCACCAGGTTCAGGAACAGCTGCTCCCCCTCCACCATCAGTCTCCTCAATGACACATTTCTCATTTAAAGACTCTTATGTGCATTTTATTGATTTTCTTTTTGTTCTCTCTGTATTGCACAGTCAATTTGTTTACATTTGTTATCTGTTTACTGTTCTTGATTTGTTTACATATTTTCACTGTGTACGGTTTTTTTCTGCACTGCCAATAAGTGGTAATTCTGCCTCGCCCGCAGGAAAAACATTCTCAGGCTTGTATGTGATGTCATGTATGTACTCTGACAATAAATCTCAACTCTGAAGGATCAAGACTTGCATTTCTGTACCGCTCTTCACAACTTCCCACTGTTCCAATGAAGAATAGTCATCATGATCTGTAAATGCACAGCGACATCCCACTAAAAATGACCAAATCACTTTCTCATTAAAGAAGATAAGTTGAAGAATACACGTTTATGTAATACTTGGGTAATAACCCTGCCCTTTACTGAAGTTTTGGGATCTTTTTGTACATAGTTCCCCTATTTCAGGGCATCATAATGTTTGGGGCATTTGACTTGCCAGGTGTTTGTACTCTTGTATGTTTAATTACTTCATTGGTGGAGGTATACAGAGCTAGGCTTTTGATCACCTTTGGACTCTACAGTTGCCATTTTGAATATGAGGACCAAAGTTGTGCCCAATGAAAGTCAAAGAAGCCATTATGAGGCAGAAAAACAAGAATAAAACAGTAACATCACCCAAAACTTTAGGACGACCAAAATCAACAGTTTGGAACATCATTAAGAAGAAAAAGTGCCCTGGTGAGTTCAGTAGTCGACCAAGAAAACTCCACTGCTGATGGCAGAAGAATTCTCATCACAATGAAGAAAAATCCCCAAACTCCTGTCCGACAGATCTCCAGCAGTCAAGTGTCGACGTGTCAATGACGACTGTCCGCAGAAGACTTCATGAACAGAAATACAGAGGCTACACTGCAAGATGCAAACCACTAGTTGCCCACAGAAACAGGACGGCCAGGTTACAGATTGTCAAGAAGTATTTAAAATTCTGGAAAGTGGTCTTGTGGATAGATGAAACCAAGATTAACTTGTATAAGAGCAAAGTGTGAAGGTGTGAAGGAACTGCCCGAGATCCAAACCATCCCACCTCATCTGTGAAACATGGTGATGGGGGGTGTTAAGGCCTGGGCATGTCTGGATGCCGCAGGTACTGACACACTTATCTTCATTGCTGATGGCAGCAACAAAGTGAATTCTGAGGTGTATAGAAACATCGCACTTGCTCAAGATCAAGTAAATGCCTCCAAACTCACTGGATGGCACTTCATCCTGCAGCAGGACAGTGATCCCAAACGTACTGCTCAAGCAACAAAGCTAAAAACTGGACAATTCTCGAGTGGCCAAGTCAGTCACCCGATCGAAATCCAATCGAGCACGGCTTCCATATGCTGAAGAGAAAACTTAACGGGACAAGCCCCTGAAACAAGCAGGAGCTGAAGGTGGCTGCAGTAGAGGCCTGGCAGAGCATCACCAGAGAAGATACTCAGCACCTGGTGATGTCGATGAATCACAGACTTCAAGTTGGCATTGTGTGCAAGGGATATGCAATGAATTGCTGGACATGACTACTTTAATACATATACCATTGTTGTTCCAAATATTATGATGCCCTGAAATGAGGGGACTATGTATAAAAAGAGCTGTACTTTCTACATGGACAAACCAAAATGTTCACAAATAACCTTGAATAAAATCTAGAATGTGCACTTTAATCATGTGTGAATTGCTTGATTTAAAGCTGTGCAGCACAGGGGCAAATAAATTTGAAGTTTAGACATATAGCATGACAACAGGCTCTTTCAGCCCACAAACCCGTGTGGCCCAATTACACCTGTTTGACCTAAATGTTTTTGAACGGTGGGAGAAAACCGGAGCCCCTGGGGAAAACCCACACAGACACGGCTGAGAAGGTACAAACTCCTCACAGACACTGAGGGATTCGAACCCCAGCCCTGGTCACAGTCACTGTGACAGCTAATCGCTACGGCAACCCTGCCGCCCCATATGCGGGAAAATGGTGTCTTTGCCCTAAACCTTATGGTTAAACAATGTTTAACGTCAGATCTGAAAGTTGGCCCCTCTGATGTTGCTGCTTTGGGATTGTAAATCCAATTTTCTGATTCAGAAGCAAGAGCAAAGAAGTGAAAATTTTGCCTGTAAAAGAATCCTTTAATAGTTGGAAAGATCAGCGTCACTCTGAACGCAGTGTGTGCCAAAAATAAATTGCACAGCACTTTTATCGTGCCACTTGCAATGTTTCGCTTCGTGGTGCCTTTTCAAGGCTCCCCCCCGTGCTCTGCAAATGTGGAACAGCAGCCAAGCATCTCGATTGGAGGAAGTCAGGACATGACTCTTGTCAATGTGAACATGAGGCTCCAGATGCCACGAAGCATATATTTTCATATATCAATCCAGCGTCGTGCTGCACCACTATGGCCAGACTGCCAATCTCCCAGCATAGTTTTCCAATTGTGAATACATTTTAAGTACCACAGTAGCATAGGATGTTCTGCACAACCACGACTTGGATTTCAAGTCCCTCAAATGTGATGTGTTGATCCACAGGAAGTAGCATCAATCAACACATTGACACTGAATCAGAATCAGACTTTATTGTCATGAACTTGCCATGAAATTCATTGATCGTCACAGTCAAAACATTTCTATAAACCACCTTCCAAAATAAATAAAAATAGGGCAAGAAAAAGAAAAAGTCCAAGTGAGGCCAGGTCTGTGGTTCATTGTTCATTCAGGAATCTGATGGCGGAGGGGAAGAGACTGTCCTTGTGCCGCTGAGTGCTCGCCTTCAGGCTCCTGTACCTTTTTCCCGAGTGAAGAGGGCATGGCCTGGGTAGTGGAGGTGGGGGGGGGAGGTCCTTAAGGATAGAGGCTGCTTTCTAAGACACTGTCACTTGCAGATGTCCTCGACGGAGTGAAGACTGGTGCCCATGATGCCAAGTTAACAAGCCTCTGGAGTTTTTTTCTTGACCTGAACGTTGGCACCTCTGTACTAGACAGTGATGCAACCAAACACAAGGCTCTCCCTGGTCCTCCTGTAGAAGTGTCTTTGGTATCGTACCGAATCTCCTCAAACTCCTCACCAAGTCTAGCCGCTGGTGAGTCTTCTCCGTGATTGCATCGACACGGAGGCTCCAGAACAGAACCTGACAGATGTTAACACCCAGGAACTTGAAGTTCTTGACCCTCTCCTCTGCTGTCCCCTCGATAAGGACTGGTTCATGTTCTCCTGACTTCCTCCTGAAGTCCACAATCATCTCCTTGGTTTTGCTAACTTTGAGTGCAAGGTTGTTGTGACAGCACTCAATGAGCTGATTGATCTCTCTCCTGTGCACTTGCTCATTTGCCGTCTGTTTTTCTGCCGATGACCATGCTTTCATTGGCAAATTTGTAGATGGCATTGGAATTGTGTCTGACCACGCAGTCATGGTTGTGGAATGAGTAGAGCAGTGGGCTAAGTACGCATCTTTGAGGTGTGTTGATCGTCAGTGAGGAGGAGACGTTGCTTCCAATGTGTACTGACTGTGGTTTTCCGATGAGTAAGTCAAGGATCCATTTGCAGGTGTGGGGAGGGGTAGTATAGAGGTCCAGGGTTTGGAGCTTGTTGACCATCACTGAGGTGGCTGAGCTGTGGTCGATGAAGAGCAGCTATATGTGTGAGTTGCTGTGGTTTTGGTGATCCATGCTAACCTGCAGGGCCAGATAATGGATTGTTGCCATTCTCCCCCGATCTGGACTACTTGTGACTTCAGCCCCAATTAAATGACCTCCAAAAATGGCCCAGCCAAAATCACGAGTAGGTGATGGGCCATAAGCATTAGCCTTTCTCTAAAAACACACGTGCAGCCTATGACTGGATATTTCAGTGAAAGTACGGGTGACGAGAGTGTCGAACAAAGGGGTAAGACTCCTTGACAGGAAAGTGGACAAAGGAAGGGAGGACAATGGAGGGCGGGTGAGCAGAATCCGGAGAAGTCGATGTAAAAGAAACTCCAGAGGGTTGTGGCCATCACGGCCACTAGTCTTCACTCCATCAAGGACATCTACAAGAGGCGGCATTTTGAGTACCCTCCCTTCTCCCTTTTTCCTCTTTCCTCCAGCTCTCCACCCCCCTTCCCCTCTCCATTCACTGAGCCGCCCCCCCTCCCCCCCCCCCCCCGCTGGCTGCTGTGCCCTCCCTCCCTTATCCACCTATTACCTCCTGCTCCTCCCCCTGCCCCTCCTTCCCATGCCATTTCGTTCAGGCGCCTGCCCACATTTTGTCCTTACCTTGATGAAGGGCTCAAGCTGTACAAAGTCCACTCTTTGATCTACTGAGCTTCTGCAGTTTTTACCTCAACCACGGCGTCTGCAGACTTTCATGTTTTACTTCCACTTGGAAACAAAAGTTGTGGTTTGAATCCAGTTCTCACAAACTCACACAAAATTCAGGCTGCCCTTTCTGAGAGGTTCTGCACTCAGGAAGGTCCCACCTCTCTGATCTGAGCTAAACATTAACCCCACAGAGGCTGCGGTCTGTACCATTGACAACAGTCCAACCCCGATTCCCAAACTCAGAAAAAAAACAAGGATAATGATGCTAAAACAGAGGAGTTTGATCGAGGTGGGGCAGATGTCAGCCCTAATGCTGAATAAGATTTGGAGAGAGTTAAGACAGCAGAGTTTGGATTAGCACAAATCTAGGCAGGTAGGAGATGGAAGACTGCCAGGCAATCTGCTTTATTACAGTGACAGTATTTTTTTTAACTTTGCATTCAGCTCCCTGCAGAACAAGATAATATTGGTGTCAATGAAAGGAAGCGTGCAATAAAACCTTTCCAGAAAATGGTGAAGGAGACTGTGGAAAACAAACATTGCAAGGGAAGGCACTGACTGGCCAGTGCGAATAGAAGCTGGGTGTCCGCGAATCAGATTAAATGTGGGTGATTTGTGGAAATCATACCCTGCAATATGCCAGGTGCTTTCACAGGAGGATGACAAGAGTCCTGACCAATCGCACGACTGGAAGGAGAAAGAGGGGTCAACCCGATGGACCTGAATGTGTGTGGCAATGGATGGGGCACGAAGCTGGGCCTCTGAGATCAAACTGTTGTTCCAAGGGCTGTGTACGGAGTAAGAATCTGCTAGGTTTTTTTTAAAAAAAGCCTGCTCATGGTTGAAACCCGGAATAAAATGAAAATGCAGAATTTGCCAAGTCTCGAAAAACGAAAAGAACAGGTAAAAGGGTCACCTATTAACTATTTGAGAATTCTCTCTCTCTCTCTCCACACACAAGGCTGCCAGTATATTAGCAAGAGAGGGGGTGGGGGGGTTTGTTCTCGTTTTGGAGATGAATGTGAGGTGCTTATGTTGCATGGATTTAGCACAGCCCGTTCGGGGGATTTAAAACATCTTTATTGAATGGTTCCATTTACAGGACTGAATTAAGTCATTTGTTTTGAATGGGAAATTCAAGCTGTTGGTGGTGGTGGGGGGGGGGGGGGGAATGGCTTTGCTTTTATTCTAATTTAGCATTGTTCAAACTTCAAGGAAGAGATAAATCCTATTATTCTTGTTCTGAGGTTTGCAGGATGACAGATTGCAGGAATTTGGGTTTGAATGTACCCCAGGTTACCGCACCTGGCCCAGCCCTGGAATGACATCACACCCTTGAGCAATGACATCATCCCTATTGAAGCCCCGCCCCTCCAGCCGGCTCCCACTGGCCGGCCGCGGCCCGTTCCCACCCACTCCACAGGCTCCCGAACCCCCGTCAATCACCGCCGCCGCCCCGCCCCCTCTCCTGCCTCTGCAGTTGCCGGCCGCGGCTCCGCGCGCGATTGGTCAGCTCAGCAGTCAGCGCGTGTGATTGACGGCCGCCGGGTTGGGAGGGGGTGGGTTCTGAGCAGCCGTGGCTGCAACTCCTGTCCGTCTGGAGTAAATGTGGGCGGGAGTTGCAGGGACGGATTCTGGGTCCTTTTTTTTCAATGGGAAGTAGTGGATGAGTGAGAGGAATTTTGGGGAGGGGGGGAGTTTGATATTAATTGCTTTTTCATTTCCCCCCCTCCTCCCCTTTCAGGTGAAAGGAGCTTTGGAGAAGAATGCAGGGGTAAAGTGAAAAAAAGGTGGGGGGGGGAAGTGAGAAGAGGAGAGGGCGAGAAGCCGGCTTGCAAATGTGAGTATCTTCCATGCCATTAAAATTTTCTGTGCGATTGGAGGCAATTTAGTGGTTTAATTCTATTTCATTGCGAGCACAATGTGGTCTGGTCATTGGCCTTGGGTCTTCGTGATGCTTGGAGGCTGAGATTTCTATCTGCACGGTTTCAATCCCCTCCCTCTGCCTATTTGTAAAGGAAAAGGGGCAGAAAAGTGGGAACACTCTCTGGGTGGGGTATATATTTATTACAACATTTGTTGCAGTCCTCTGACTGAGGATGAGGGGGGAAATGCGCTGGTTTGTGAGGTTGGAGATGCCTTTTTACAAGGGGGGGGGGGTCAAATCTCCCTCTCTGTCAGTGCATTGGGTTGGACGTAACAATTTTGCACTGAGCTGGACGTGTGTGGCTCCCAGTCTTCATGGGCGCTCGGGGTACGCCGAGAGTTGTCAGGTCTGAATGAATTAACGTGAGTTTTCGCCCCCCCTCTGTGGGATGCAGCGGTGATGGGCGCTCCGTCTTAACCTACATTATCCCTGGGTGCAATCAATCGGGGTGGAGGGGGGGGGGAGGGTCCACCCTGTCAACCCCCACTAACCCCAATCTCTGCCAGAGGGCTTTTGGGTCCCTCGCTGATCTGGGCACCAAATTTTTAAAAAAGGAGTTCAGCGCTGATGAGGGTTTCGTTTTATCCACTCGACTTTTTTTTTGCATTTAAATGCCCCCCCCCTTCCTCCCCATGTCTGTATTCCCCCCCCCCCCCACTTCTTGCCTCGGTGATTTATAGACGCTGACGCTTCCATTGCTGGACATGAGAGGGATCTCGTTTAAAATGCAGTGTTTATTGCAAAAGGCGGGGGGGGGGGGGGGATCGATTCTTTATTTCCGAATGGGCGTATTTTCATTCACCTGGTCAGCTCTGTATCAATGATCGCCGCTGACGATGCGAGCAGCGGGTCAGCTGCAGGCGCCCACTCAGTGCTGGGGCACTGCGCTGGTCTGGGGTGGCCCGGACCGGGGCTCCCGAGGATCCGCAGTGAAGAAGTCGGGGTTGTGGTGTAGTTCCCTGTGATTGATGCCTCCGAGGAGGGGTTTCGTGCTGTCCTGTGTCAGGCCACCCTGGCCCCGCAGTCGTGGAAGGTAATGAAAAACGTGTGCACGAATCTTGAGCCTCTCGACGCTTTCAAGGGGGGGGGGGGGGGGGGGGGGGGGGGTTGCAATCATGTACTGTTGCTTTATCACATGTCCTTCTCATTCTTTTGAAATGAAAAGCACATTTAAATGCATCAAGGGTTGGCTCATGAGATCAAGGGAGGGGGGAACTGTTTCCAGGAGAGGGGATTTCTGAACAAGAGACCAGATGATTTCACATTCTTGGACACCATTGGGCCGGAGAGGCTCCCAATGGGGTGATTGCTCCCTGACCTTTCCTTTACCTGGACAGCCCACCAGGCTGCCCTTGACGGGGATGTCCTCTCAGGAATTTTGAGCCCCTCCAGGCTGAAGGCTCAGACATTTGGTGCTCGAATCGATGCCTTGCCTCTCTATCTCTCTCTCTCTTTCTGACAATTCATAATTAATTCATCGTGGATGAAATACATATTCAGCATCTTTTTGGGGAGCAGCGGGATAACTGGATCTCTTTACCCAAGTGCGGCTTGGCAAAAGTATCTCAAGGGGTGACGTGATGAGATGGTACTAAAAGGTTGAATTGGTGTCTGTTCATTCACCTGGCTTGACCCAACAATGTAAACCACAAGTAAAGCACCGAGCTTTAGCTATGTTAATATTCTCTTGAATTAGAATCAAAGTTTACTCGAAACAAGTCACGAAATTCGTGGTTTTGCAACAGCATCACGGTGCAGACATTTATATAAATCACCTTACAAAAGAAATAAAAGTGGTCCAAGGAAAAGTCAAAGTGAGGCAGTGTCTGTGATTCATTGTTCATTCAGGAATCTGATGGCGGAGGGGAAGAAGCCGTCCTTGTGCTCATCTTCAGGCTCCTGTACTTTTTTCCCTGACGGTGGCAGAGTGAAGAGGGTGGTGGGGGAATCCTTGAGGATAGAGACTGCTTTCTTAAGACACCGCCTCTTGTAAATGTCCTCAATGGAGTGAACACCGGGGCCCGTGATGTTGCAGGCTGAATTCACAGCCCTCTGGAGTTTATTGTCCTGTGCATTGGCACCTCCAGACCAGACAGTGATGCAACCAGATGGAATGCTGTCCATGGTACACCTGCAGAAGTTTTCGAGTTTGGTGACATACTGAATCTCCTCACAAAATATAGCTGCTGGCGAGCCTTCTTCGAGATTAGGATCCCAACAATAATTAGTATTGTCGTAGCTTAGGATTGTGTTTAGGATAAAATAACATTTTTTCCCAAAGGGTTTGTTTCCTGAAATAAAAATGGGGATTAGTATAGACGGCTTCAAGCTGAACTCAAAGATAATTTCTGATTCGTTGTATCACGTAGGAAGTTGGAGAAACATTAAATTACCTTTGATTGAATTTAGTATATTTAATCGCACAGTGATGCCAACACGTTGCGTTAGTTCAACTGACCTAAAAATGTTTTGCCGCTGATTTTCATTTGTACTCAGCATCTGATGCTTCTCGTGTCAGTGTCCAACAATAGTTGGCCGGCACTGACGGATTTCAGTTGCCCCGGTATCGCTTTTTCACAGTTGCCATGTCCTGGTGAAACCTTTCCCCGTGTTCATCACCGATGGCACCAAGATCAGCAGGGAAGACGTCCCAAGTGTGAATGCAGAACATGA
Organism: Narcine bancroftii; assembly: GCF_036971445.1. Lineage (NCBI taxonomy): Eukaryota > Metazoa > Chordata > Chondrichthyes > Torpediniformes > Narcinidae > Narcine > Narcine bancroftii. Next base: position 67,203,410 of record NC_091481.1, read on the forward strand.
ATTTTCAATGGTTTTGTGTGCAAAATCTGAGGAAGCAGACTCTTTGTTGTCCAGTGTAGTTGGTGTTGGCTAGTGGTTTTCAAACTATCCCCCTAAACTCACATCCCACCTTAAATATTCCCTATGCTGTAGGTGCTCTGTGATTAGTAAGGGATTGCTTAATGTGGGATGTGAGTGGGGAAAAAAGGTTTGAAAACCACTGCTTTAATCGTCCCTAATTGACTCGTTATGTGCACAGTTTCATAACTCCCAAAGGAAACGGGCCAATGACAGTTTTTCTCAATATTTCAATAACAATTGGGTCTAGAGCAGTGGTTCTCAACCTCCCCTTCCCGCTCACATCCCACCTTAAGCAACCCCTTACTAATCACAGAGCACCGATGGCTTAAGGATTACTTAAGGTGGATTGTGAGTTTAGGGGGTAGTTTGAAAACCACTGATTGAGATCATGTTTGTGGCTGCACCTGTGCCTGAAGATCATTTGCATTTATTGGTGTGGGGAAGATGGTAACTAGTGTTTGAGGCTGTGGTCTTCTCCAGGTTTTTCAGTCTGTCCTTTGCTGGGACCACTTGCCCCAGTTGCTAGGAACTCCTGTTACTGCAGGGGACTGCTCCGAGGGTTGTCTTGCACAATCAATCCGCCATCTGGTCCTCCCTGCCTCAGCTCCATGAAGAGATGGCCCCCTCTTTCTTGATGATGTACCTCAAGCACCCGAGAATGTACAGTCGGCAACAATGCCCCATTTGCAGGCTGTGTTTGATCTCAGCATTGGTCATTCAATTCTGAAACTTGTCCCAGTTGCTGTTTGCATCTGTCCCAACCAGGCAAAAACAGGAGGTGCTTGGCAGATCAGAATTCAACTTCAAGGTTAAGGACCCTCCCTCAGAACTGGGTGGCGACCTGCTTCTCTTCCCATGGGTGTAGTCCGTCCTGCTAAGTATTTTTGGCATTTTCAGATTTTTGTTTTTAAATTTCCAGCCTCTATAGTAGTATTTTTACAAAGGAGCTGCAACCAATGTGAAGATAGAAATGGTTGTAGCTTCCAGAGTGGATGGGAATGCTCTCTCCATGAAGACCCTGGCAATGGGCTCACCATGGGCAGGGCCTTTCCCTTGTTGAACCATTCGTGAGCCACTGCTTGTGAGTGGATTTCCCATCCTTTGTTTCTGGTGAGCACCTCCTACCTCTTATCTGGGCCAATCAGCAGGAATCGAACATGTCCTGATTGGTCTTGAGGAGATCAGCTTTTCACACACCTCCTCCTCACCCCTGCTGACTCTTCAAGCGTTTCTGGAGACTTGCTGTGGACAACACTTGAATCAGCTCGAGTAGTTCTGCCTGCCCTCTGCTTGGAACTGAGCTCTCATTGGCAGGCCTGGCGGCTTAGCTTGCAGACCATTTATATTGATTGCATTTGTACAGCACACCTATTGTCAGAAATCATACTGACAACTGGTGCTCAGAAGCAGTAATAAATGGACTGTGCCAAACAGTTTCCAGAACCGCTATGCTATTGATGATTAACAGAAAGGGAGCAACATCTCTCAACCATTGAATCGTAAATTCATCAGTTTTGTATTTGAATGTGGTGTTTTGAAATATGAAACATTCATGATCCTTTCCTTCAAGTTCAAATTCATTATTCAACTGGACGAAACAGTGTTCTTCGAACCTTGGTGTAAAAACATGCTAATGCATTTAATGACGTATTTACGAGTGATTTATATGTGGCACGTGTAGGGATCATATGAGCAGTTCAGCAGTTTCACTGCCTGTGCGAAGAAGCTGTTCCTCAGCCTGGTGGTGCTAGCTCTGATACTCCTGTATCTCTTCCCCGATGGGAGTAGCTGAACGATGCTGCGTGCGGGGATCGTAACGTCTTGGCAAGCCCCCTTCAGGCAACACTCCCAGTAGATCATGTCGATGGAAGGGGAGGGAGGCCCCAGAGATCCTCTCTTGTGGACCTCTGATCCATTTCTCTGCAGCCACCAGGCCGAACTGTGATGCAGTTGGCCCGGATGCTCTCGATAGAGCTCCTGTGGAAGGTTGACGTAAAGGTGGCCTTACCCGCTTCAGGCCTCTCAGGAAGTGGAGTCGTTGTTGGGCCTCCCTGACAAGTGAGGAGATGTTGAGTGTCCACGATAGGTCACTGGTTAAGAGGACTCCAAGGAACTTGGTGCTCTCCACTCTCTCCACTACAGTTTCATGCATTCACATCTGAGGAATACTGGTTTGGGTTATTTTGAGGTGGTCCAGCTGGGCAGAGTTGCTGCCTCAGCATCATCTTTGGTTCCCTATAACTTTTGACACTGATCATAAGTACACAATGGTGGCCTCCACAGTTCAACAAATTCCATTGCCAAGGTTGTGCCATCTGAAACGAAACTCTCCTACTACTTCCTGTCCATTCCATCTAGTTTTTTCAATATCACTAGACAACAAATTTATTCAAAATGTTTGCTTCTTGGGGGGAAAAAATTGGGGATTATAATCGACAACTTCATGCTGAACACAACGGTAATTTCAGATTTGCTGAATCACGCAGGAAGTTGGAGAAACATTAAATTAACTTTAATTGAATTTAGCCTGTTTAATCGCATAATGATGCTGGCACATGGCCTTCGTTCAACTGACCTCAAAATGTTTTGCCGTTGATTTTCGTTTGTACTCAGCATCTGATGCCTCTTGTGTCAGTGTCCAACAATAGTCGGCCGGCATTGACGGATTCCAGTTGCCCTGATACCTTTTTTCCACGGTCGCAATGTCTTGGTGAAACCTTTCACCGTGTTCGTCAGTGACGGCACCGAGATCGGACAAGTGCAGAAAATGAATTTTCAACGACACATTGCACTTCGTGGTTTTGTAAGCTTGAAGTTGACTTAAAATATGACAGGAAATCACAAAAATAGGTTGTATCTTTTTTTAAAAAAGTACATGCCGGAAAAATTTTAAGGTGATTTTCGTGACTGCAGACCAAAATCCCTAAAATATACCCAAACATGTTGAAGAAGCAAAATCTTCGTTGTCCAGTGTCATCTGGATCCAAGATGGGGAGAGAGAGGGACCAAAAAGGTTAAGGATTATGAAGGCAAAGAAAGCGTTGAACAGGATGAAGGAGAAACACGAGGTTAGATGAGGAAACTTGGTGTTTATCATACTGCAAGTGGCCCAACTGGGAAAGCGGATGAGCTGGAGGGTGTGGGTAAGTACAAAACACAGAAAATTTTAGTCATAGCAGAGAAGTGATTGAACTGACCTCAATGCTCCAGGGTCCTGTGGTTACAGGCGCGATGGGAACAGAGGGAAGAGAGGTGGGGAAATAATGGTCAGGGAAGATATCTCAATAGTAGAGGTGACATTGCCAGAGAACTATCGTGCGAGGTGGAATTCGGGAACCGAAAAGGAATACTGCAGGCAATTTCATACTGGGGAATGTCAAAGTGTAAGGGGATTGGATGGGGTGCCTTTTGTTAAGTGTGTCCAGAGAATGTAGTCCAGCAATAGGTGGACTGGGGAGGGGGCAATATTGGGCCTTGTACCAGGGGAACGAGGCTAGCCAGGTAACGGAGGTATCAGTAGGGGAACAGTTTGAGAAGGTTGACCACAATTTTATTAGCTTCAGTCAGGGAAAGCCATAATGCAGGCCCTCCACTTAGAATCCTAATATGGGGCAAGGCTAATTTCGACAGGATTTAGGTCACACCGCACTCGGGAGTGCTGTGAGTAGTTGTGGGTGCCAAATTCCAAGGAGAAGGTCCAGAGGAGGGTTTTGAGATTGATCCTGGAAATTAGAGGGTTACCATTTGAGAAGCATTTGATAGCTCTGGGACTGTACTCGCTGGAGTCTAGAAGGATGAGGAGGGTCCCATTGAAATGTACCAAGGATTTTGCTTCTTGAACATATTTGGGTATATTTTAGGGATTTTGGTCTGCTGATAATAAAAATCACCTTAAAATTCTCCTATTACCTACCCTCTTTTAGATATAACCTAGTTCTGTAATTTCTTGTCATATTTTAAGTCTAATTGAAGCCGACAAAACCATGAAGCGCAATGTGTCGTTGAAAATTCATTTTTTGCCTTCGCTCTTGGACGACTTCCCCGCTGATCTCGGTGCCGTCAGTGACGGATGTGAGGAAAGGTTTCACCAGGACATGGCGACCACCAAAAAGTGGTGTCAGGGCAACCGGAATCCATCAGCGCCGGCCGACTATTGGTGGACGCTGACAGGTGAGGCATTAGATGCAGAGTACAAACGAAAATCAGCGGTTTTGAGGTCAGTTGAACGAACGCCATGTGTCAGCGTGATTTAATGTTTCTCCAGCTTCCGACATGATACAGCAAATCTGAAATTGTCTTTGTGTTCAGCTTGAAGTTGTCGATCCATAATCCCCATTTTGTTTTCAGGAAGCAAACCTTTCGGGGTGGGGGGGGCGGAAATAACATGGTCTCGTGTAAAGTGAAAAAGAATGACTTGGAATTAAGTTTTGCATCCATTTGGGTATTTAAGAGCATGCTTTTTTTAAAAAAAAATGTTTGGTCTTGTCAAACTCCCAAAAGACATATTAGTTAAAGATTCCCATTGGGCCTAATTTGCTGAACTAATCCATCTCTGGTAAATGGTGCGAGGATGAGAGCTGTCACTTCCACACTACATCACACACGTCCTGATTATTTGATGAAGGGAAAGGATTGACTATTACAACTTCCTCCCCCCGATTGATGCCAACTTTCTCCATCTGCATCCCCTACTCCAACTCTCAGGTCAGTATTTTATGGTGACTCTTTTAGCCTCCTTGTTGGACAGTTGGTGTTTTGATCTGTTCCCAGTCACTTGATTCCTGCATGATCTCTGGACCCTTCTAAGAACCTGGTCTGTTGTCCCTCTCCGCCACTTTCTCTTGCTTAATTCTGTGATTGAATTCCCAGTTACAGTCCTGTTTTTGAGGAGGGTGTACTGAGTGCATACCATTTGGTCACCCTCCCCTCTCCCCCACCTACCTGAGATTCGCGCTTCCCGTAACTTAAGTGAGATGGACTTTGCTGCACCACCTATCTTTCGTCGAAAGGTGTCTCCAGAACAACTCCTTCGAACACAGGGCCATTAGGCAGTGGTCAGCACGGAATGTCCTGAAGAAACTGAGAGATGAGGACTCGATGGGCCTGATGGGGGGTTCCTCGAGCAGACTATCCAGGTTGTTTGGTGGAATGCCTCATCGCCAGGGCTCACTAAGAAGCACCAAGACTTGGCCTAGCTGGTGGTGAGAGGGGCCCACCCAGTGAGTTCCTTCCTGAACGAATGGATCATTACCCTCAACACACACTGTCCCCGAGATGACTGTGGTGGAGTGGAGACCGTCGACCACCTTCTTTGCAATGTGCAAATTTGCTAAGAGTATGTTGAGAAGGGGGCAAGGGTCCTTTTCACAGTCCATCCCCAGCATCAATGTGACAGAAGGTGCTCTGTCCCCGGGGACGAACATGGAGTCAGATATCTAGAACTGCTGGATGACCATCAGCTCGGTGAAACCTGGCGGTCCTTCAGCACATGGAGAAGTCAGTGGGGGAATGCTCCCGACTGCCACATTCCAGGCTGCAGGAGGATGTCCTGAGGGACACACTGAGGCTTGGTGCAGCCAACACGAGAGTGTTGTGGGGAAGGGCCACCGACCAGATAACTTCTGTTCCTGGACATGGAGTGATTGGTATCCCTCAAACAACATGGTGGGGGGGGGAGGGGGGAAGAAATGACAAGGCACCACAGTGCTGTAAATGGAGAATGAATGCAACAATGTATATTGATGGAAATGTATGGGTGTGACGCTAAGGATGTGAGAAGACTTTCCTTTATTGTAAAATCATCATGAATATAGTTTATTTTTAGAAAATAAATCCCTCCCCTTTGTAATCAAAGAGATAAAGGCATGAGAATCAGAATTTATTGTCATGAACAAGTCACAAAATGCAGTGTTTTGCAGCAAATGTTCATATCAACCACTTGTACAATAAAACTAAGGCGTTGTCTGTGGTTCTTTGTTCATTCAGGAATCTGATGGCAGCGGCAAAGAAGTTGTCTTTGTGCCGCTGAGTGCTCGTCTTTGGTCTCCTATGGTAGCGGAGTGAAGAGGGCCTGGCCTGGGTGGTGGGGGTCTTTGAGGATAGAGGGTGCGTTGGTAAGACACCACCTCTTGTAGACGTCCTCGATGGAATGAAGGACAGGGCCGTGCTGTTGCAGACCGAGTTATCAACCCTCTGGGGTTTTTTTTTTCTTGTCCTGAGAGTATGTGTGTGGCTGGACCTTTGGTTCCATCTGTTACACTATGGGCAGCTCGTGGTTGGTCGCATCTGGTTACACAGATCCCATAAACAAGGATAATTTGTGTACCTCATTTTCAGGGAACAAAGCATAACCAAGGGAGGGAGGGAGGGACTTCTATTGAAGAAAAGGGAAGACTTGAGAAGAACAGATCCACAAATTACTGAAGACAGCAGTGGTAAGAAGATAATTTAAAGAAGATTTAAGCAAAAGATCATCGGCAAGTGCACTCCACTGAAATGCAGAATAGACATGATGACCAGACTTTGCACCTGTTTCGACACGTGAAGGGCTGGGTTTTGTCCACCTCTGAGAATGTTGACACTGGACAACGAAGATTTTGCTTCCTGAACACTTTTGGGTGTATTTTATAGATTTGGGGCTGCTGTTCACGAAAACAGCCTTAAAAGTTTCCTACCACGTCCTGGTTTTTTTTAGATATAACCTATTTTTGTGATTTCCTGTCATATTTTAAGTCTACTTCAAGCGCACAAAACTAACATGTCATTGAAAAAACATTTTTGCATCCGCACTGGGACTTCTTCCCGGCTGATAATGAAGCTGTCAATGGCCCCTTTCAAATTGCAGCACCTCTTGGGACCTGGGTGCGATAACTGGGGCAAAGGCACTGGAAGCACTTTTCAAATCGCGGGGGGGTGGTGGGGGGGGGGGGGGTGTAGACCCATCAAATGCTGACGTCACCAGAATAAGCGGGAGGGCCATTTTCCTGTTCAAATCGCCTGCGGATGCGACCTGGGTAAGTTTAACTGGGTTTCCCCAACTACCTCTGGGGTAGGTCAGGGACCTGGTTGGGTTCCGACGGGGTTGGACCCTTTCTAACTGCCTTGTAACTGGGGTGCTAACTGTGCAAATTGACCGATTAAACCCCATTTTGCACAGCAGCTTGAAAGGGCCCTAGTGACGAACATGGTGAAAGGTTTCACCAGGACACTGTGACCGTGGAGAAGTGGTATCAGGTCAACTGGAATCCATCAATGCCGGCCGACTATTGTTGGACACTGACACAAGAGTACAAACAAAAATCAGCGGCAAAAACATTTTGGGTCCGTTGAACGTGCCAGCCTCATTACACGACTAAATGTGTTAAATTCAATAAAAGATCATTTAATTTCTCCAACTTTGTACACGATGCAGCAAATCTGAAATTATCTTTACGATCAGTTTGAAGATTTCTATCACGATCCCCATTTTTCTTTTAAGGAAGCAAACCTTTTTTAAAAAAAAATTGTCCAGCGATTGGAAGGTACAGGATGAACTGGGAGTTGATTTACAACTCTGATAATCAGATTACTGTAAAACAGTAGAGTGTGTGGCCTTTTTGCAGTGCAGAAGGTTTAATGGAGTCACTTGCTTTTCCTTACCAGAACCCACGCCAGTTTGAAAACCTCTTCGATTCCTGGCCAGTTCATTGCAAGCGCAAATCGGAGCCCCTGGACCAGGGGTCACATCAAAGCAGTTCAATTCAAGCCCCATGCCTCACAATAACTCGTGGTGCCCAAGAACAGCCCTTCGGCCCACAGAGTCCATTCTGACCATTCATACTCCCACATCAGGACTCGATTTCACCCCTCACCTATATGCCAAGGGGTCGCCGAGGAGCCCCACGGTTCACAGGGAGAGCACGCAAGCTCCATACGCGCAACAAGGTTTGAACTTGGTTGACTGGAGCTGTGAAGCTAGCGGTGCCACCCACACTAACCAGACCGGGTTTCGATGACAAGTTTCCAGATGGGTTTTCTGACCATTATTACTACTCCTTTTAAATTGTGGTTTAATTGAATTAGCATCCTGGAGTTTTCAGTTACAGTGCCAACAACCCGGGTTTGAATCCGGGGCTATCTATTAGGAGTTTGTACGTTCTCCCTGCGTCTGTGTGGGTTTCCCCAGGGGCTCTGGTTTTCTCCCACCGTTCAAAACATTCGGGGGAGGTAGTTTAATTTGGTGTATTTAGACAGTACGGACTCAAGGGCCTGTTAACGTGATAATGTCTAAATTTATATTTAAAAATTCAATGCAAAAAATTTAAATTTAAAATTTAGATACAAGCCCTGCTGTCAAGGGAGGAAAGAAATCAGACCCGAAAATCTGAGACAGAAATGCTGAAACTCAGCAGGTCAAACAGTGTCCTTTAAAGAACAAAGACTCAGGTAGCCGTCTACATTTTGTCTTTACCTTGACAAAGGGCTCAGGCCTGAAACGTTGATTCTGAATCTTTGACCTGCTGAGCTTTGTGTTTCTCCACGGAGAAACAGCCTCTCTGTTATAACTCGAACCCTCCGGCTCCAGTCGCACTCTCGTGAATATTTCTGCCCCCTTTCCAGCTTAATGATATTTGTCCCACAGCTGGATAACTCCTGCAGTCCGTGCCCTGACTGAAGGCACGTGCAAAACGTTGTCTTCACCACCCACTGTATCTGTGTTGCTTCTTTCATTATCTGATTGTACCTGTGCACCCTGGCAAAATGGTGTTTGGCAGCCCACAGCGCAAAAACACATAAAAGCATAATACACAGGCAAAGGGGAGCTGGAGCTCACCAAAAATGGCGACAAGGAAGTGCTCGGAGCAGCCCCATGGGGTGCCTGATTGAGTTTGTTGTTGAGGAGTCTGATGGTGGAGGAGTGACTGCTATTCCTGAACCTGGTGGTGCGAGTCTTGTGCCATCAATAACTCTTTCCTGATGGCAGCAGCGAGAACAGAGCGTGCTCTGGGTGGGGTGGATCCTTGACGATCACTGCTGCTCTCCGACGGAAGCGTTCCCCGTAGATGTTCTTGATAGTGGGGAAGGTTTTGCCTGTGATGGCCTGGGTGGTGTCCTCTACCTTTTTCAGGGTTTGACACTTGTGGGGGCTGCGGGTGTCCCCAGACCATACCCTGATGCAGCCAGTCAGCACACTTGCCACCACACATCTGTAGAAATTTTCCGAAGCCATATCAAACCTCCGCAAGCCCCTGAGGCAGTAGAGGTGCTTGTAAGGATTCTCGAAGGAAAATGGCTTTCAAGTTCAACCACTCATGTAATTGACAGCATAAGGCGAGCACCTTGAAGTGTTGCAGGTCAGGAAGGCACTTCATTCACTTCAAGGGTAATTATAGATGGGACTTTCCAATGATGGTTAGCTCCTTAAAAAAATATAGTGTAGAATTTGCAGGGAAGGATCTTGAGGATGGGTCACACTGACGATGCTGTAGTCTTTTCCCTCTACTCCGTCCTGACCCACTTGGAGAAGGGTGTCTCGTATGCCAAGCTTCAGCTCGGGGTTTAATACGATCATTCCCCAGAGGCTGGTGGGGTTGCCGTCCTCGCTGGGACACGACATCCCTTTCTGTAACTAGATTCTGTTCTTCCCAACGGAAAGACCAATGTCTGACCGGGTCAGTAGCAGAACGTCGAGCCGAGCACAGGCCTGCATAGCCAGGGCCAGATCCAGCTCCAACAGAGTCATCGAGTTTGCAGATGACAGGCCAGCCATTGGCCTCATCAACAACAAAGATGAGTTTCCCTGCAGAGAAAGGTAAAGCTTCCATTATTGGAAGCTAATACTACATCTAGAATTTAACAAGCTTTAAATTCTTTAACTTTGTCTCAGAGAGTCACCACTTTTTCCAGTGACCCTCATAGAAATGAGGAACAAACTCGCCACCCCTGGTTTACAAGACCAGTGCTCTAACCACTGAGCTACCGGATCCTCAGAGGAAAATCTCGTGAAATGGTGCAAGAGGAATAACCGGTTTCTCGTCGTGGACAAGACGAAGAAGATGATTGCGGACTTCATGACTGCCAGGAACGACTACCCTCCTGCTACACAGCAACAACTCTGTATTGGACAGAGTCGAGGGCTCCAGGTTCCTTGGAGTCCATTTAACAAGTGGTGTATCGAGGACACGCAACATCTCACTTGTCAGGAAGGCGCAACAGCGACTGCACTTCCTGAGAAGACTGAAGAGGGCACTATCATGTTGACCTTCTGCAGGAGCTCTACCGAGAGCGTCCTGGCCGGCTGCATCACCATGTGATACGGTTGCTGCAGAGAATTAGACCTGAGGTCAATCCACAGGACCATAAGAGTGGCAGAAAGGATCACTGGAATCTTCCCCATCCCCCTCCCCCCCCCCCCCCCCCCCCCCCCCAAATCGACGTGATCTACCGGGATCATTGTCTGAATAGGGCGTGCAAGATAATTGAGGACTTTCACCCTCCACACAGCATCTTTCAGCTGCCCCCGTCGGGGAAAAGATCCAGGAGTATCCGAGCCAGCACCACCAGGCTGAGGAACAGCTTCTTCCCATGGGCAGTGAGAATGCTGAACGACCAAAGGAACTGCTCACACTAACCATGATCATGAAACAATATTTGTTTATTTATATATCTGAATACTTGTTCTGCATATGTGTTGCTTGTCTTTATGTGAGATGTCTGGTTGTGTGGACCGCGGACCGGAAAATGCTGTTTAGTCGGGCTGTACTTGTATAATCAGATGATAATAAACTTGACCCAGTTGCAACAGAACCCTACACTGTGATCTGAAGTTGCATCTGCTGGAGATTGGGTGTGGTGGAACACTGGTTGAATGGTCAGAAGTTGTAATCTTTTGGATCTTGAGCTGTCTGTAAAACTAATATTTCCTGCATCTCCTAATACAGTCTTGGAAATACTCTGGCAACATCTGTGGATAGAGAAGGTATTGGTGTTTTGCATCTGATAGTCTTCATCAAGAATAAAGGAAAGACTTCGGATAGGGGGAGACCAAATGGTCCAATGTGGCATTTGGAAGCCCATCATTGCTTTTGTCTTTGCGTTGATGATAGCAGGGGTGTTGCAGGATGCTCAGTAGACCAGACTGTGCTAATAGAAAGATGCTCTCCACAGGCACTGATTTATGCTTCTCATCATTATCTCTGTGTATCTGTAGCATCACTTCACCCTGGCCCGGGAAACCGTCTATGAGCTTGCTGCTACAATAGCCGCCATCCTGTCTCTCTCGTGATTTCCAATGGTCTAACCCGGACAAGATGATGTGCGAGGTGATGCCGACCATCAGTGAGGACAATCGCCGGGGGTCCCAGTATGGGGCGGACGATGCCAATTTCGAGCAGCTGATGGTGAACATGCTGAACGAGCGCGAGCGGCTGCTGGAGAGCCTGCGGGAGACCCAGGAGAGTTTGGCCGGTGCCCAGCTTCGCCTGAGGGAGCTGGGGCACGAGAAGGAATCGCTGCAGAGGCAGCTCAGCCTCGCGTTGCCACAGGTAGGAGACTTCCTTCAGCAAAACTCAGTAAAACCCCTGGTTTCCAGCTCACATGGGGATTTGTAGATGCCGGATAAGTGTATTTTCCGGCTGCTTAAGGCTTGCTCTGTCAATGGTCAAGAATAAACAGTTTAAAAGACAAAAGTACTATACTGTACTAACACTGAACAAACTTCACTTGCATGATATAAGAGTTGGGATGTTATGGTAAAATTGCATAAGACATTGGTAAAGGTTTCATTATTGTAACATTTCATTTAGAATGTAATGTACATGAAATTCTTTAACGTTTGTCTACTGTAAGGCAGACAGAGTCACCATTTCAGTGCCCCTCACAGAAACCCACAGCTCCTGGTGTTCCAAGGCGGTCTTCCCTCCAGTTACTGACCAGGCCTGAGCCTGCTTAGTTTCCGAGATCAGACAATCACAGGTGAATTCAGGCTATTAGATGCTATCACGTGAGGTCAAATTTGGAGTATTGTGTGAAGTTTTGGACTCGATAAAATAGATAGAGAGCAGAGAAGGTTCACTAGGATGTTGCCCGGACTTCAGGAACGGAGTAACAGGCTAAACAGGTTAGGACTTTATTCCCTGGAGTGTAGGAGAATGAGAGATTTAATAGGGGTATTTAAAATGATGAGGGGGATAGACAGTAAATAGGCTTTTACCACTGAGGGTGGGTGAGATACAAACCAGAGGACGTGGGTTAAAGGTAAAAGGAGAAATGTTTAGGGGGAACTTCTTCACGCAGAGAGTGGTGGGGGTGTGGAATGAGCTGCCAGCCGAAGAGGTGAATGTGGGCTCAATTTTTAATATTTCAGAAGAATTTGGACAGGTTCATGGATCGGAGGGATGACACAAGATATTTTCCATCTACTATTCTGTAGTTTAAAAAACACTTGCCAGTACAGCAAAATCCCCATTATCAAGTTCAACCAACCAGTAACAGAAATTGTGGAAAATTAATAGGTTTTTTAAAAAAAATGCTAAGTCAATTGGTGCACCCTACTGGTTAGTTTACCAATTGCGCCACACGCAATCTCAAGCAACCGGAAAATTCACTGATCCAGCATCCACCATAGGTGCAGGATTCTGACGGCTTTTACTGTAATTAGTTGAATTAGAATTGAGTGGGTCCTGTTTTTTCGATCGGTGGGTGGGGGGGGGGGTTGGTGGGTTGGATGAAGTTACAGATTTACTCAATAAATTAGAATACATTGTGAGGATTAAATATATTTCTACGTTCAGAAATGCGAGTAGCCCTTCACCAAAGGGTGCCGTGAGCTTTCTCTCACGTGGAGGATGGGGTGACTGACTTTACTTTCAGTGGGGGGTGCTGAGAGGAGAAGCAACAATGATGATCAAAATTAAATCCTTTTGAAGCCATAAACACAAATCTCATGACAGCAGCAGAATTTAAATTCATGAAAATTAAATTCATTTTGGTAACTAACTGTAAACCGCTTTGACTCACCAATGTCCTTTTGAAATCTGCTCTTCAGTCCACATGTGCTTGTATCTAAGCTAAAGAAGTGCAGAATAAAGACGATTACCACTGACTGGTGCAAGATCCCTGGAGGAGGTTGAAGCGGAAGATGAGAATTTCTTTTGTCAGTGAGTTGTGATCTGGGGCAGTTGTGATCTTTGATTCTTGAGACCAGAGGATGAGGGTGGAAATTGGAGTTGAGGTGGAAGTAGCAACTTTCAACAAGGAACTTGAAAATTATTTTTTTTTTCTTTTTCATGTATTTATCAGATTTATTGTCAGAGTGCAAACGTGACATCACATACAACCCTGAGATTCCTTTTTCCGCAAGCAAGGCAGAATTTACCACTAATTGGTAGTCCAAAAAATAAGCTGTACACAGCGTAAACATGTAAACAGATGAGGAATTGTAACCAGATAGTGAATTTAAACGAACTGTGCAATACAGAGTGGGGGGAAAAAAAAAGCACATGTCTAAGAGTCCTTAAATGAGTCCCTGATTGAGTTTGTCGTTGAGGGGTCTGATAGTGGAGGGGGAGCAGCTGTTCCTGAACCTGCTGGTGTGAGTCTTGTGGCACCGATACCCCTTTCCTGATGGCAGCAGTGAGAACTGGGCTGGGTGATGAGGGTCTTTGATGATTGCCGCTGCTCGCCGAGAGCAGCGTTCCCTGTCAATGTTCTCAAGTAGTGGGGAGGGTTTTGCCTGTGATGTCCTGGGGGAATGTCCCAAAGTGCATCTTGAAGCTGTGCAGTAAAATCACTGTTATCCGGAATTCAAGCCACAGGCAACAGGTTTTGCCGCCCATTAACCCTGGTACATTCTGAAAGGCGAGAGGAAACTGGAGAACTCGAGCAGGCGTGGAGAGTACGTACAAATTCCTTACAGACAGCGTGGGGGTTCGAACCCCTGTCCCAATCACTAGCGCTGTAACAGTGTTGCGCTAACCCCTGTGCCAATCGTGTTGATCTTGGAGAACCTTCCTTGTTGTCCACCAAACCACCGACTATTTATTTATTTATTTATTTTTAACGTATACTCTCCATTCATCTGCATTCTGAATCAGGTCAGTAATAGAAATAACTACCCACTGGCCTCCAGTCTGAAAAGCAAACATCCACATCCACCATCTTTCTCCTGGTGCCAAGCCAACTTTGTATCCATTGGGCAAGCTCGCCCTGATTCCCTCGTGATCTGACCAGGCGAGAGAAGGATGAGAGTGCAGAGATTAGAAAAGGATTAGTTTAGCAGATGGGTTAAGAAATGGCAGATGGATGTTAATGTAGAGATAGCTGTGAGACCATGCATATTGAAGCAGGAAACCTGACATGTGAGTAAGTTTGATTTGGCATGGACTGCTTGATCAGTTTGTCATTTGGCAGTGCCTTAGAGTTTGCACATGGGTTCAGCTGTGGCATAGAGACAAGCACATCTGTATTTTGTTACAGCTGTTGCATTTTGAGTCCTGTATCTTTCTAATTTTTTATATAATCGTAGGAAGCTTCTGCAAGCTGTCTTGGACTTTTCTATATGCTGAAATAGAGAAAGGTGAGGGGGGAACTTCAAATGCTGAATCAGAATTTATTGTCACGAGCAAGTCACAAAATCCGTGGTTTTGTAGCAGCGTCACAGTGCGGGCATTTTCATATAAACCACCTGACAACAATAAATAAAAATAGTGCACGAAAAATGGGGCAGTGTCCGTGGTTCATTGTTCATTCAGGAATCTGATGGTGGAGAGGAAGGAGCTGTCCTTGTGCCACTGAGTGCAAGGTAGCAGAGTGAAGAGGGCATGGTCTGGGTGGTGGTGGGGGTCTTTGAGTCTTTTAAGTCACCGCCTCTTGTAGATGTCCTTGATGGAGTGAAGTCTGGGGCCCATAATGTCGCAGATCGAGTTAGCAACCCTCTGGAGTTTTTATTTTCTTTTCCTGAGCATTGGCGACTCCGTATCAGACGGTGAGGAAACCAGCTAGAATCCTTTCCACGGTCCACCTGGAGATGTTCTCGAGAGTCTTCCGTGACATAACGCAAAGTTGTTGGCAATGCACCCTTCAACGTGCTGATCTTTCTCCCTCCTGATGCTTTCACATTGCCATTCGTGATTCGGCCGACAACTTTGGTGTCATCGGTGAATTTGGAGATAGCATTGGAATTGTGCCTGGATGGAGTGGACATTCTTGGTAGTGCCTGGGTAGCGTGGACGTGCATGGTATTGCCTAGGTAGTGTGGACATGCGTGGTAGTGCATGGGTAGCGTGGACGTGCGTGGTAGTGCCTGGGTAGCGTGGATGTGCGTGGTAGTGCCTGGGTAGCGTGGACGTGCGTGGTAGTGCCTGGGTAGCGTGGACGTACGTGGTTGTGCCTGGATAGTGTGGACGTGCATGGTTGATTCCCATGGAAGGGAAGAAGTCACAACTTCAGAATAAATTTAAAATAGATGCAAAAAAAAAATTCTTTAGTCAGAGGGTCGTCAGTCTGGAACTTGCTGCCACAGGCGGCTGTGGTGAATTTAAGGCAGAGATTGACAGGTATTTGATTAGTCAGGGGATCAAGAGTTACGGGGGGAAGGCTGGGGAGGTGGCGCTGGGAGGGTGGATGGATCACCTCGTGATAGAACAGTGGAGCAGACTCTGGGCCGATTGGCCTACTTCTGCTCCTCTATCATGTGATCTTGTATCTCAGAGTGGCAGTTCTCAAGCAGCCAGCAGAGCCTTTCCCATCTCCCCTTCTAGTTTCTGCATTCTTGTTTTTATTAGATGACTTCAGAATTATCCTAAGGAGTGATCGAGTGTTCTTCCAAGCACAGGGAGTGGGAGGTGAGGTGGTTGCCAGAGACAACCATTTGTGAACCTTGAGGCCAGTTTTCTGTTTTGGAACTGAGAAGAAATGTTCATCCTGTGATTGTGAATCTCTGAATTCAGTTACAAAGGTCAATGAATGGTATGATGAGGGTATTGAAGGCTGGAATCTGTCGGAAGATTTTCACATCTTGATACAGGTTAACCTCTTTAATCTGGTGACGTTGGGACCTGGCCATTGCTGGACCGCAGAAAATAGCAGTCAAAGGTGCAGTCGGTGCCTCGATCCCATTTTCTGAGCTAAAAGGATCAAATATATCACAAATCAAATCGCGGTTAGTGCAGCGCCAGCGATCGGGACCGGGGTTTTGAATCACACGCTGTCTGCAAGGAGTTCGTACCAACGTCAGCAGATTCAAAACGTGCCGGCCAACGTGAGTTTCTGAACCACAGAGCCAGATAATAGAGGTTCAGCCTGTACACGTGACAATAAACTAAACCTCTAAAGATAAACGTTTGCAGGGAATCAGGGGTGAGTGATTTGGACGGGAAGGATAGTGTTGTAGAAACAGGTCTTTTCAACCACTTGTCTACCCTAATCCCATATTATTCTCCCTGCGTTTTAACCAACTTCTATCTCCCCCCACCTCCGCAACCTCCCCCCCCCCCCCACCCCACCACTGTGCAATGGCTAATTAACTTGCCAACCTGCACGTCTCTGGATGGTGGGTGGAAACCAGAGCAGACCCTGGTGTCCTCTGTGTGAGAGAGAGAATGTGAATTCCACACTGGATGGCTCTGGAGTTAAAGCGCTGAGAGTATCGGCCATGCGGTTTTTGACCAGTGACCAACCCTGAACAGAAGAAACGGGGGTTGGCTCAGCCCGGTCTCATGGCAGCCTCTTGTTTGCTTATTTATAATGCAGTGTTTCTGAGCAGAGACAGGAGATGGTTTTCTCTTGGCGAGGTTGGGAGACGACAAGACATCTGTTCTGAGCTTGGCTTCAACTTTCAGCTACAAACTGTTGCTACTTCCAATGGTACCAAAATGCGCAGCTCTCTTTCTGTGGCTGGAGTGTGCAATTCTTATAACGTGGATGATATCCATTAGCGAGGGGTCAGCTCGGCTAAGAAAGAGGATGGGAATTTTCCAGGTGTCATCCTGAATAGTAACCATCTCTAAACCAACATTGCTGAAGACACTAAATCAGTGGTTTTCAAACCTTTTCTTTCCACTCACATCCCACTTTAAGTACTCTCTGTGCCATCGGTGCTCTGTAAGGGATTGCTTAAGGTGGGATGTGGATGGAAGGGAAAAGTTTTAATCATCCCTCATTGACTCGTTATGTGCAGGGTTTCAGAACTCCAAAGGAAATGTGGCCAATGGCAATTTTTCTCAAGCAAAATATCTCAGTAACAATTGGGTCTAGAGCAGCGATTCTCAACCTTCCCTTCCCACTCACATCCCACCTTAAGCAATCCCTTGCTGATCACAGAGCCCCGATGGAGTTCCTAGGCAGTTGCCCCTCCAAGTACCGCAGGCAGAGGAATTACTTAAAGTGGGATGTGAATGGAAAGAAATAGTTTAAACCACTGCTCCAGAGCATTGGATCAGAGGTTAATCCACAGGACAGTGGTAGAGAGGATCATCGGGGTTTCCTTCCCGCCTCCCCCCCCCCCCCGCCCCCACCCTGATCGACGCGATCCACCAGGATCATTGTTTGAAGAGGGTGCAGTTGATCGTTGAGGACTCCTACCACCTCACCTGCAGCACATTTCAGTTACTCCCATTGGGAACAAGATACAGGAGTATCAGAGCCAGAACTACCAGGCCGAGAAGCAGCTTTCTTCTTACGGGCAGTGAGAATGCGGAATTACTGCTGAACTGCTTTTTGGGTATTTGCTATTTACTCACTTTTTAAAACATGTATATAGGTAAGGATATTTGTTGGGGCTAACCTTATGGTCTTATCAGACAGGATGAAGGATTAGAATGGTTATCCATGTGTGGGTGTAACTGGGCAGCACGGGCTTGTGGGCCGAAAGGGCCTGTTGCCGTGCTGCAGGTCTAAATTTTACAAATTTGGAACTGTGAAGGCAACTATTGTTGAGAGGTTCGTTCAAGTGTCTGAAAATAGTGAGAAATTGTCCTTGAAATCTAGAGATGCACGAACTTGCAGTCAGATAGAACACGACAGCCCCTTCACCCTCGATGTTGTGCCAACCTGTATATTCCTTAAAAAGCACTGAACCCTCCCTACCCTGAAACCCATCTATGTGTCTCTTAAATGTTACAGCCTCCATCAGGGCATTCCAGGCATCTACAACTCTCTGTGTATATTTTTTTTAAAAAACTTGCCCCTGATGTCTCCCTTCAACTTCCCTCCCTTAACTTTGTGCAGATGTCCTCTGGTGTTTGCTGTTCCTGCTCTGGGAGATCGGGTGGATGGCCAGCATCTATCTATGCCTCTCATAATCACAAATCTTCTCCACTGGAGGAGGATGAAGTGCATGGCTGAGTTTTTTAACGTGTTGTCATCATTTCTTAGATAGTGGGAAAGATAGTGGACCTATTTCTATCCATATAACCATATAACCATTTACGGAGCGGAAACAGGCCATGTTGGCCTTTCGAGTCCGCATTGGTTCACTGATTTGTAAAAAGTTCACCAGGCTTCCTCTGCATTTGAAATGCCTTTCTTGCTTAGATCAGAGACTTTTCTAACAAGTGCACATTCAGGTAACCATTCTCTTTGAACAGATGCGACCACTAGGCCGGCTGGTAGTAATTTGCAGTGGCTGCCCACGAACCAGGTTGACCTGACACCGATACAATAGTCTCTTCCCTATTGCAACAAAAGGACAAATGGAATAAATGCTGTTTATTACTGGTGAATTCAATTGAAGTTGGAGGCAGAGTTCTGTGCTTGCCTGCCACACATGATATCAGATACAAATGCTGTGAATCGGAAATTAAATGCCAAAATCCAAAATAAGGCCAAATATGCTGAAAATAATTTGCATTTCTGGGGACATCTATGGGGAGAAGGGGTTAAAGTTTCAAGTGGGTGATTTGGAAGAGCATCTCCAGGCAGAAGAGGTTATGTGGTGGTACACCACCGGCCTACTGCAGGGGGCAACCTCTGTACCTGCAGGAGTGTAAGGGGACAGGACAACACCTGGCCGGCTGTCGATCAGTCGGCTTAAATGGATCAAGCCCCACCTGGTCGGTGTCAATCACCCTCCGAGATATAAGCCTGAGCCGGCCTCCCGAGGCCTCACTCAGAGCTACAGCCAGCCTGGCTCTGCGGAAGTCTTTGTGGATTAAAGCCTGTTGTACAGTCTTTATCTGTGTGTCTCTGATTCTGGTTAACAACACACCACAATTTAATCCACAAAATTTTCCCACGGCTGCCATGGAAAAACTCCTGAGCGCAGGGAGCCTCGAAGTCGACCCACACAACCCAGAAGCCCAGACATGCTTCGAGATCTGGCAGCACGCGGTCGAGGCAATCATCGAGGCGCATGCAGGTGGCATCCTGGACTCAGATCGGAAGAGGCTGGTCGTACTCCAGTTGAAGCTGGGTTCCCATGCCTTCCAGGCAACCAAAGGCTGCTGCACGTACAAGAGCGCAATGGACACTCTCAAGAAGTTGTACAAGCCCCCCATGAATGCGGTCTGTGCAAGGTACCTCCTCAACACCCTAGCCCAGCAACCCGGGGAGACGGCTGAGTCTTACCTGGGACACCTGTGAGAGTTGGCCCGACAGTGTCTGGCTGAACCCGGGGTAGGCGCAGAGGAGGTCAAAAGGCTGATCTGGGACGCCTTCGTCCGAGGGCTGGCTACGCTCGAGGGCCATCCGGCAGAAGCTGCTGGAAGATAGTATCTATGCCCTGACCAAGACAGCGGAAGTGGTCCGAACCCTGGAAGCTTCAGCCTTACACATCGAAGCCTTCGATTCCAGATTCCCCCAGGCTCCCTCATGGCCCTCTCACACTGCAGATGCAGCCCCAAACCGAGCTGGAGAAGAGAACGTTGCTGCGGCAGGCGCCCGGAGCCCCTGTAAGTACTGTGGGTTCTGGTGTGGGTTGGATTGATGAAACTGTCCAACTAGGAACCAGTACTGTTCCCGATGAGGCAAGAAAGGCCATTTTGCAAAAGTGTGCCTCTCAAAACCAGTCGGCAGCTCAGCGGCCCTCTATGACCACCCTGTGGACCCCTCCATGTGCGCGTGCCGGGCAGTGCCATTGACCCGCTACAACTTCCGCCTTCCCCGACTGGTGCAGCATCCAGCTCCGCCAGCGACGATCGTAGCATGTGCCCCAAGCACCCAGATCAGCCCTCACCAGTGCCGCTTGCCGAGAACTACAGTGACATTACTTCTGGCTCATGGCATGACGTCACATCCGGCAGACGCAATGACATCACTGCCACCGGCCGCGTAGACGCCACTTCCCACGGTGGAACGAACACGACTGGGGAAGGAGGCCAGCCACGCAGTGGACCCCCACATGCCGCCGCCATCTTGGGCCAGGCAGCGGCCTACACGGAGGGTCCCCGATGATGAGGAGAACAATTAAGTCAACATGGGTAATGACCAGGCCACCCAACTGACACTCTCCATGCCTCCGTATGCCATCAGCTGCCGCACGCCGCACCCTGGTCAACACGGGCGATGACCAGGACGCCCTCCTGATGCTCCCCACACCTCCGGACGCTGTGCACATGTGGAGAGCGACGACTCTGACCCCGAGACAGTCCTGGCTGCCACCACGCTGACCAGGGATATCCCTCATGACCTCGGGCGCTCTATGATGGAAGTGCAAATTAACGGGCAAGTAACAAAATGCCTGATTGACAGTGGCAGCACCGAGAGCTTCATTCACCCAAGCGTGGCCCACTCCCTGAGATTAAAAGTTCACCCCACCACCTGCTCGATCGCCCTCACTGCCAAGGATAAGACTGTTGGCACCCTTGGGTGCTGCTCGGCCAATATAACTGTGGGAGGGGAAACTTACTCGGAGCTCAGGCTCCTGGTCATGCCCAAATTCTGCACCCCAGTCCTCCTGGGACTAGATTTCCAGTGCCACCTGCAGAATGTTACTCCTGCCTTTGGGGGGCCCCAACCTCCACTCACGTTACACAGTACGCCAAACTTCCAGCCCCGGCCAACCTGTGGCTTCTCTACACTACACATCACTCCACCGGCGCTCTTACCACATTTTATGCTCGGCTGCAAGCCGATTGCCGCCAGAAGTAGGGGCTATTGCACCACAGACAGAGACTTCATCAAGGCGGAAGTGCGGCGACTCCTGGCGGAAGGTGTCATAGAGCCCAGTAACAGCCCTTGGAGAGCCCAAGTCCTGGTGGTCAAAGGGGGAAGTAAGCAGAGGATGGTTGTGGATTACAGCCAGACCATTAACCGGAACACCCAGCTGGATGCCTACCCTCTGCCTAGGATCGCCAACATGGTCAACAAGATAGCCCGTTACCGGGATTTCTCCACGATTGACCTGAAGTCGGCGTATCACCAAATCCCCATCCACCCTAAGGACAAGCCCTACACCGCCTTCAAGGCAGACAGGCGCCTGTACCAGTTCTGCCAAATTCCCTTTGGGGTCACGAATGGAGTCTCCGTCTTCCAGCGGGAGATGGATCGCATGGTAGACCGGCACAAGCTAAAGGCGACATTCCCGTATCTGGATAATGTCACTATCTGCGGCCGTGACCAGCAGGACCACGATGCTAACCTGGAAAAATTCCTCCAGACGGCCACGGAGCTGAGCCTCAGTTACAACAAGGAGAAGTGTGTGTTTAGCACGACCCGCCTCACCATCCTGGGGTACATCATGGCCCATGGGGTCGTCAGCCCAGATCCAGAATGGATGCGCCCATTAATGGAGCTACCTCTCCCCCCCCCCCCCCCCCCCCACAGCTAAAGGCCCTCCACAGGTGCCTGGGTTTGTTCACTTATTACTCGCTTCTCGGACAAGGTCCACCCACTTGCCCAAGCTACAACTTTTCCCCTCCCACCCGAGGCAGAGGCAGTCTTCATCCGCATCAGGCAGGACATCGTGGATGCCACAATGAAGGCCGTGGATGAGGACTTCCCCCTTCTAGGTGGAGAGCGATGCCTCCAAGGTAGCCCTTGCCGCTACCCTCAACCAAGGCGGGGGGGTGGGGGGGGCGTCCCGACGCGTTCTTCTCTAGGACCCTCCACGGCTCCGAGCTAGGGCATTCCGCCATTGAAAAGGAGGCCCAGGTGATTATGGAAGCGGTCCGCCACTAGCGCCACTACCTGGCCGGCAGGTGATTCACCCTCCTCACAGACCAGCGGCCCGTGGCGTTCATGTTTAACACTACCCACAAGAGCAAGATCAAGAACGGCAAGATCCTGCACTGGAGAGTCGAGCTGGCAACCTACAGCTACAACATTCAGTACCGCCCCGGGAAGTTTAATGACTCCCCCGATGCCCTCTCTCGGACCTGTGCTTCTATGCACGACGACAGGCTGCAGGCATTGCATGAGTTCCTCTGCCATCCAGATGTCACCAGGTTGTACCATTTCATTAAGTCCCGGAACCTGCTGTATACCATCAGGGACGTCAGGGACATGACCGAGGCCTGCCAGGTCTGTGCATAGTGTAAACCCCGTTTCTTCCGCCCATCGCAGGCCCATGTCGTAAAGGCCACTTGGCCCTTCGAGCATCTCGGCATGGACTTCTAGGGGTCCCTGCCTTCCATGAACTGAAGCGTCTACTTCCTCCACGATAGTGGACGAGCACTCACGCTTCCCTTTCGCTATCTCTTGCCCGGACACCTCCACGGCCACCGTCATCAGGGCCCTGGGGCAGATCTTCACTATGTTTGGCTATATTACCTTCATCCACAGCGACTGGGGGTCTAGTTTTATGAGTGACGAGCTGCGCCAGTACCTGGCGAGGGTCATCGCGACTAGCCGCTCGACGAGTTATAACCTGAGAGGCAATGGGCAAGTGGAACGCGAAAACTGGGTGGTCTGGAAGGCAGTCCTCCTGGCTCTCAAGTCGAAAGGGTGGGCCATTGAGTACTGGCAGGACGTCCTGCCCAAGGCGCTCCATGCCATTCGGTCGCTGCTATGTACGGTTACCAACGAGACCCCTCAAGAACGTCTATTCTAATTCCCCAGGAAGTTGGCGACTGGAATGTCCCTCCCAGCATGGCTTATGTCCCCGGGACCGGTGCTCCTGCATAAACACGTACGGACACACAAGGCTGAACCCCTGGTCGAGCAGGTCTTCCTCTTACACGTGAACCACAA
The DNA here is from genome assembly GCF_036971445.1 of Narcine bancroftii. Lineage (NCBI taxonomy): Eukaryota > Metazoa > Chordata > Chondrichthyes > Torpediniformes > Narcinidae > Narcine > Narcine bancroftii. Next base: position 67,226,573 of record NC_091481.1, read on the forward strand.
CTACGCCTATGTTAGGTTCAGCGGTGGCAAGGAGAACACAATCTCAACCAGCAGGCGCACCCACCACTCCACGGCATCCTTCAGCCCAGGCTGATGCTGACCGGACATACATCCCTGTCCCCAGGCAGCTATGAGGCGCGCAAGACCTCCTTGACCACCAGGGGCCCGCTTTAGCCCTGGGGGATGAACCTGCCGCCCCCCCCCCCCACCCATCCAATACGACTCGACCTTGGCCACCCCTCCGCTCTGCACCACACCAGTCACACAGACCCCTGCCGCCTTCCCTTCCGACCAGTGACCAGGAGCCAGTTCTATGACGCTCACAGAGACCCTGGCGGCCGCCAGATCATCTCAATCTGTAAATTTTATGTAGTGGTTAGGATTCCTTGTTACTGTCCCCCTCCTGGGACAATTTTAAAGAAGGGGGTGAATGTGGTGGTACACCACCTGCCTACTGCAGGGGGCAACCTCTGTACCTGAAGGAGTGCAAGAAGACAGGACAACACCTGGCCGGCTGTCAATCAGTCGGCCTGAATGGATCAAGCCTCACCCGGGCGGGTGTCAATCACTCTCTGGGATATAAGCCTGCGCTGGCCTCCCGAGGCCTCACTCAGAGTTGCTGCAGCCACAGCCAGCCTGGCTCTGTGGAAGTCTTTGTGGATTAAAACCTGTTGTACAGTCTTTACCTTGTGTGTCTGATTCTGGCTAACAGCGCACTCTACGTGAACTTTTCTTCTATTAGTTCACACTGTAATTCAAGAAGTTAGGACAAAGGTAAAAGGCAAGATAGATCGTCCACCCAATCTGCAGATCATTGCTATGGAAACAGGTAACCAAGAACGTACATGGTTTGGAGGAAACCCAAGTGTGAAATCAGTGGAATAATTTAATATTTGTTCCATTCAAATGTGCAGCTTTGGACATGTCTATACTGGTTGAAAATGGAGCATCTTTGGTATTGCTTTCATTTTCTTTTGCTGGGGCTTGTAGGTCATTTCTCGTCCAGAGGTATCTACAGGGTCTTTTAATTCTCGAGAGTTTGTGTCTCTTACCATTTCAGGAGGCCTGGAATAGCCAGTCTCTGGAGAGGTCTAGCACCCGTAATTCTCCAACTGAAGCAAAGGTGCCAGCAAATGAAGGAGAATTGGTGAACCAGTTCCTTTCACCAGAGCACTTGGGCAGTGCTATGCCTGGCACGTTGCCGTCAGACCATTTATCCACTGAATTCCTGGAGTTATCCTTGTGGCCATTCCTGAATGCGGGTTGATATATCAAAGGTTTGTTTCGCCATCATCCTCCAGACGTCATCTCATGGTTGATCTATCCTGGATAGGGGCAACCTGCCTCAACCTGCTACATCGTCTCTTACCAACCTTGGTATTTTCAGTGGAGGCTTCACATTGACAAACCCTCTGCAATCGCAGCAGTTCACCCTCCTTCTTGCTGGCACCAAACATGCCACGCATTTCTCCCCCCCCCCCCCCCCCCACCAGCTTGTTTCAAAATTCTCTCTCTCGAATGAGAGTTGGCAGTCTGGGCGGGTGATCTAAATTTCTGTCTGTTTTGGCCTCTGGTTCCTGAACAATGATGCGATGATCTTTCTGAAAGAATAACATAGCAAAACCCATGGTATCCGGCCCCTATGGAGATTGGTAGATGCCGGATCCAGATAAGTGTATTTTCCGGTTACTTGAGTTTTGTAAAGTGGGGTATACCCTTATAGATAATTAATCCCCACTCCTTCCCCAAGTTTACAGGTAAAGCCTCTGACCAGGGGTGACTCTAACTCAGCAGGGATAAGGAGATGCTTTAAGAGAATCACCCCAACGGTGAGCGGCATCGACCAGCTCTTCATCCTGTTTGAATTCCAGATACAAGGGGTTTTACTGTCCTCATACAGCAGGTAAACAGTCCCTTTGCCCCACAGAATCCACGCTGACCAAAGCGTTATTCTCCCACATTTCTATAGACCCCCCTGCCTATTTTGCCACTTACCTACACCCTAGGGGCGATTTACAATAGGGAATCAACCGTTGCCCTTAACAGGGAGGAAGGTACCGTAACTGGGTGAAACCTACAGGTGAACGTGAAAACTCCACATCCACAGCACTGGATGTGAGAAATGAACCTGGTGCAGCAGTTGAAGGTGGTGGCACACCATTGCCTCCCCACGGACATTGAGGGTGGGTAGAGAATGGCAGTGATGGCCACATTCCATGAATGAAGAAAGTTGGCACTGATTGTCACCTGGTGGTGTCAGAAGGGCCTTGATTGACGTGGATGCTAATTCCTGCTGGGAGCAGATTGTCACCCAGCCTGCAGGCTCTGATTATAGCAACAGCTCCAAGTGATTTAATCTGTCCGCACAGTCACTGTCATTGGCCCTGAAAGCTGCATGCTGATGGAGGCATGTGTGGCTGCCAATTGTACCATTGGAGTCTGGGGCAAATGCATCCCCTCCTCCTCGAGGAGCTGTGAGAAGAGAAATGTGACCAGGGCACCAAGAAGTACTTTTGTAGATTTTGGGAAATGAGTAGAAAATGCGGGCCAATGCTGAGCGAGCGCCCGTCAGACTTGTCTGCCGTCATTCAACTGTGGTTCTCCTGCAACTGTACGAGGTACTGGTGAGGCTGCATCTGGAGTTCTGGTCTCCTTATTCGAGGAAGGCTTTGGAAGTGGCGCAGAGGAGGTTCACCAGGTTGAATCCAGAGAATTGGCCGATGAGGAGAGATTGAGTCATCTGGGGCTGCATAAGAGGGTATTTTATAGAGATGTATAAAAATATGAAAGGCATAGCTAAGATAGAGGTAGGTAAGTTGTTTCCATTGGTGGGAGAGACCAGAATGAGGGAACATTGCTTCAGGATTCAGAGCAGTAAATTTTGGACAAAGATGAGGAGGAACTGCTTTTCCCAGAGGGTGGGGAATCTGTGAAATTCTCTGCCTGTTGAAGCAGTGGAGGCTTGGGTAGAATTTTACGAAGTAGTCAGTGAATTAAGGGACACGAGGAAAAGACAAGACGGTGGAGATGAGCCCATCATCAGATCAGCCATGATCTCAATGAATAGGGTCGATGGGCCGAATGGTCTACTCCTCCTCCTATTTCTTATGTTCCTCTCTTTGGTCTCAGGTGGTTGGAAAAGGATCTCGAGTTCATTGTTTAAAAGATAAAAGTGCAAACATTCTCTCCTCTACCTACACACACATCTACACCCTCTCTCACGCACACACACCCCTACCTACACCCTCACGCACACACACACCCCTACCTACACTCTCACGCACACACACCCTTACCTACACTCTCACACACACACCCCTACATACACTCTCACGCACACACACACCCCTACCTACACTCTCACGCACGCACACACCCCTACCTACACCGTTGCACGCACTCCCGCCCGCGCTCCCGCCCGCGCTCCCGCCCGCGCTCCCGCCCGCGCTCCCGCCCGCGCTCCCGCCCGCGCTCCCGCCCGCGCTCCCGCCCGCGCCCCCGCCCGCGCCCCCGCCCGCGCCCCCGCCCGCGCCCCCCGCCCGCGCCCCCGCCCGCACCCCCGCCCGCACCCCCACCCCCGCCCGCACACACACCCCTACAGGCATGCACCCGCACACACACACCCCTACAGGCATGCACCCACAACAAGCACAGCAAGTATATAATGCAACCTTGTCATTGAGCCCAGAAGCTGGTACCTGGAGCAAACAATCCCCTGCTCAGGGAGCTCAGCTGGTCAGGCAGCGTCCATGGAGAGAAATGGTCAGTCATTGTTGTGGGTTGAGGCCCTTTCTCGACATTAAAGTGGGAGAGAAGTATCAAGTGGTGGACGAGGCTGAAGAGGACAGGGTTCCTTTGGAACAGAGGTGGCTGAGTGGAGATAAAATGAGAAGGGTCGTGGCGAGAGCTGATATGATCTCAGCTCAAAAACCAAGGGAATGTAGCTTAAAGCTGATTGGGAGAAGTGTTCAAGGGAGATGGGGATTTTTTTTTTCTGCATGTACGCCGTATGTTCAAGGAGCGTTTGAAGTGGGATGAAGTTTCTGGACGTTGTCCAGAATTGCATAGGAGCTAAAATTAATTCACACAAGAATTCGGAGCAGAGGAGGCCATCTGGTCCTTCGAGTCTGCTCTGTTATTCGTGGGCAATAATATTAATAAATTGATGGTGGATGTTGTAAGTTCTAACTCCGCCTGCCAGAATTTCCCCTGGCAGGAGAACTGTAGAGGAGAGGGGTTCAGAAGATGGCAGGAAGGGTAGAAAAGGATGCCTGTCTTTGTTGGATGAGGCACTGAATGCAGGAGTGGGGAGGTCATGCTCAAATTCTATAAAGTACCTGCTGTGGCACAGACTGTGGGGAGTGATTGTAGTTAAACCACGGAAACACTGGAGGAACTCGACTGGTCTCGCACTGTCCACAGGAGGAAAAGCTACTTCACCCACATTTTGACCCAGAGCCCTTCTTTGAAGTATAAGCAGAGAAGAGAAAGACGTCTGAATAAAGACTGAAGACTGGCCGGGGGGTGGGGGGGGCGAAGGGAGTCGAGACCAACACCCAAAATATGCTCATTGGATATGATGAAAATTGATTTTTGACTCTGGGAAAGGGAAAATTGAGAGGCAGAGCTGGGGGAAAGGCGACGGGGGACGAAGAAGAGGTGGGGTTTAATGGAAATCGGAGAAGTCGGCGTTAATGCCATCTGGTTGGAGGGTGCCCAGACAGAAGATGTGACGTTTTTCCTCTAATTTACGGGGAAGTTTCAGTCTGGCCATGCACGAGACCGTGGACAGACATGTCAACGAGGGAATGGGATGGGAAATTGAAATGGGCATTTACCAGGCACAAACTGTACAGTTCAGGATGGATGAGAGGGTATTGGGAGAAAGGGCTGGAGAGACTGTCTGGCCTGGGGTAGTCTGCCTTGGTGCAAAAGAGCATCACAGGAAATTTCATTAAGGCTAAACAGTGACTTGTAGACAAATTGAATTAAAAGAGATAATAAAGACACAAGATAAATAATAAATATTCACAGTAATTTGAGTTCAAAAATTATGACTCTGCAGTGTAGAATGGCCTTTTGTGCAATTGCAGTGGTCTGTGATTTGCATATCAAGGGGGTAGTTCAAGAGTCCAACAGCTATTGTTCTTGAACCTAGAGGTTCTCTGGCTTCTGGCTGAAGGTAATGGTGAGAAGATGTTGTGACCGGGGAGGTGGGGATGCTTTGTGATGGCTGCCTTCTTGAGGCAGTGCCTCATTTAGATGGGTGCGAGTCCGGAGCCTGTGGTAGACTTAACTATTTAAATTTTAAATGTAGACGTACAGCAAGGTTACACGCCATTTCGGCCCATGTCACCCAATGACACCCAATTAACCTACAGTCCTGGAATGTTTTGAACGGAGGGAGGAAACTCGTGCAGACATGCGGAAAACATACAGACAGTGCCAGACTCGAACCCCAATCACTGGTGCTGTAACAGGGTTGTGCTAACCATGTGCTTTCCGGTCCTCGGTGCAAGTATGCAGACGTAACACACTTACAGATAGACAGTACATATCCAGGACAAGTATTCATATGTACAAATAAATAATGTTATTTTGTGACTATGAGAGTCTTGGGTGATCAGTGTGAGCAGTTCCTTGGGTCGTTCAGTGTTGTCACAGCCCGTGGGAAGAAGCTGTTCCTCAGCCTGGTGGAGCTGGCTCTGATCCTCCTGTATCTCTTCCCCAGTGGGAGCAGCTGAAAGATGTGTGCAGGGTGGATGATTTTGCGCTACCCTCTTCAGACATCAATCCCGGTAGATCACATCGATGTGGGGTGGGGGGAAGAGAGAGAGAGAGAGAGACGCTATTGATCCTCTCTGCCACTCTTATGCACCTGTGGATTGACCTCCGATCCATTTCTCTGTAGTAGCTGTACCAAACTGTGATGTAGCCGGCCAGGACACTCTCCATAGAGATGCGGTGGAAAGTTAACACGATGGTGGCCGGTAGCCTTCCCCGTTTCAGTCTTCTCAGGAAATGCAATTGTTGTAGCACCTTCCTGACAAGTGAGGAGATGTTGTGTGTCCACGATAGGTCACTAGTGAAGTGAACTCCAAGGAGCTTGGTGCTCTCCACCCTCTCTTCTACAGCGTTGTTGATGTGTGGTTGTCCCTGGTCCTCCTAAGTCCATGATCATCTCCTTCGTCTTGTCCACGTTGAGACTCAGGTTGTTCCTCATCTCAGATTTTCCGCCTCGTCTCTGCCGTGCGTCTCATCGCCATCGCTGATGAGGCCGACCACTGTTGTGTCATCTGCAAATTTGATAGCACTGTTGGACCCGGATCTGTTGACACAGTCATGGGTCAGTAGCGTGAATGGAAGTGGACTGAACGCGCGGCCCTGAGGTGCGCCAGTGCTCGACGTTCTGCAACCGACTCAGACTGTGGTTTCTCTATTAGGAAGTCCAGGATCCAGTTACAGAGAGGGGTGTTGGGTCCCAGCGAGGATGGCTTCTCCACCAGCCTCTGGGGAATGATGGTATTAAACACCGAGCTGAAGTCTGGCGGGTGAGGTGTTATTCTCCAGGTGGGTCTGGAGGGAGTGAAGGGACAAGGTGATTGCATCGTCTGTGGAATGGTTTCTTCAACAGGTGAATTGAAATGGATCCAGCGTCCCTGGGAGATGGGCTTTGATGCGTTCCATCAACGGACGCTTGAAGCATTTAATAATGGTAGAGGTCAGTGCTACAAGGCGCTAGTCACTGAGGCCAGTTACTGTGGACTGTTGCAGTGATGATTGAGGCATGATTGATGATGAACAGGCTTGAGGGGACATGTCCTGCTCCAATTTTCTGGTGTGAGTTTTTGTGTGTGAACAGATTTAAAGGCAAGAATGAAGATTTAAAAGTTGCACTCACTTGACCAGGAACCGATGTTGTCAAATAGTTCAGCCAAGCAAAGAATGAATCCAAGATTATGGTAAATGTCGGGGTAAAGGATGATAGCCAGGAGAGCGGAACAAAGGAATTTGATATGAATGTTTCAGCAGAAACACGAGTTACTTGACTGGTCGCCATGATTCCTGCTAATATTGTATCTCTCGACTGGGTCTGGGCAGAGAGCCTGACATGATGAACTCCCGCGGCGCTCTCTGCCACCACGCCAGACAGCAAGCCCAGCATGGTTAGCTTCCTGTGCGTAAAACTGGGCTGCAGCCTTCAACCCATTCGAGGAGCTCTCTTTTTTAATGAGGAATCTGAGGTCTTTTACAGACTCTTTATACAAAGAGGGCATTAAATACCCAGCCTGAGCAAAGTGCTCTTTGAAGATGGGGTTGTGCTACCCCAGAGAGCCCCGTGACCCGCTGTTCGCTCCTGACAACGCACACTTTGGAAAACCGGGCAATGTATGTAAGTCTAAAAGTACACAGCAAGATGTTCATCAGTGCTTGTGGAGAGAATATGTTGGGGGCACGTGTGGAGGTAGGTGCTTTGAGGTTGTGTTTTCTTCTTGTTGGGGCCTGAGACCCACTTTATAGCCTTGTTTCTGGGGGAGTTGGGGGACCGCTTGTGTTGGCCCTGAAGGGTTGCGAGCAGATTGTGCCGATTTCAGACAGTGATCAGTTGTTTGGCTCAGTTGTATTGGGAAGAACAAAAAAAGCTCACCAATTTTGCAAAATATACGCACAATCGTCCACAAAGCGAATCAGAATTTATTGTCACGAAATTCATTGTTTTGCGGCAGCGTCGCAGTTCCAACATTTAAATAAACCATCTGACCAAATAAATAAAAATAGCACAAGAAGAAGAAAGGTCAAAGTGAGGTCGTGTCTGTGGTTCATTCAGGAATCTGATGGCAGAGGGGAAGAAGCTGTCCTGGTGCGGCTGAGTGCTCATCTTCAGGCTCCTGTACCTTTTCCCCTGTTGGTAGCAGAGTGAAGGGGGCACAGCCTGGGTGGTGGGGGTCTTTGAGGATAGAGGCTGCTTTCTTAAGATATCGCCTCTTGTAGATGCCCTCGACGGAGTGGAGAATGGTGTCGATCACTTGTGTTCGCTGTGACCCAGGCACGTTACCAAGACTGGAAGTCGTGTGGTTGAGTGGACACATGAGATTTGGGGATAATTCTCCACAGATGGAGAACAGGGCTCAAAATGATCAGGATTGTACTCCCGGCAAGTGGCTGGGGCTGTGTTGAAGTACTGGAGTGGGAATTTCATTGAAAGATGCCTTCATTGAACTTGATCGAGCAGGATGAGACAGTGTTGATTTGGATCACCTCAGAGGTAGATAGGAGAAGGTTTGATTTATCACTGCAATATTGTGGCCTCATCGCCCATGTCCCATTGAGAATCCTCATTAATTCCACCTGTGCCTTTGAGGTGGGGGACGTGCAATAATTCTTGCTGTTGGGTCTTGAATGAGTTTGTTCCTTTGCAGTCCATTTGTGCTGAAGTTAGTGCAATGGAAGCGGCGGGAACCAGAGAAGGTCGGAATAGATTTTTACATAGTAGGGGAAAAGGCAGGTCGGTGGAGATGAGCTGATCGTCAGACCTCATTGAATGGCAGAGCAGGTGCGACGGGCTGAATGGCCGACCCTTTGCTCCTATTTCTTCTTTGAAAGCATGGGTGGATAGGATGGACCGGGAGTGCGATAGGCTTTTGCAATAAAAGCAGAAAATTGTTTCCACCGGCTTTTATTTGGAAAGGTTGCTGGGTTAATACACATAGCAGAATATTCTGGGGTTGGATACTCTGCGGAGGAAGCTACAGTCTTCAAACCAAAGTGATGGTTCGACAATGGAAGCAATTTCATGGTCACTTTCAGAAAGGATTGACGAGGAAGGGAAGAATGAGGGATTATAATTGTCGGTCTTTTAAAATTTAGACATACAGTACAGTAATGGGCCCTTTCAGCCCATGAGCCTGTGCTGTCCAATTAAGCCTGATTGACCTACAACCCCTGGGTTGAAGGGTGAGAGGAAACCGGAGCACCCGGAGGAAATCCACGCAGACGTGAATATAGACAGCGCTGGATTTGAACCCGGGCCGCGGGCGTTGTTATAGGTTTGTGCTAAACCATGCCGCCCATCAGAGGTAAAAGTGGACTGGTACAACATGGCTGTAGATTCGCGAGAATGTTACCAGGACCAGAGGACTTGAATTGAAAGGAGAGACCAGACCGGCTGGAACTTTTCTGCACTACCTCTGCCCACCCTGTCTTCCTGGTCAATGAGTAGCCGCTGGAATTAATCTATTATGTATTTGTAATCCATAACCCTGTTGGAGGCTTAGGGGTGGCCTGATAGAGGTTTATAAAATCATGAGGGATATTCATAAGGTAAGAATCATAGCCACTTTCCCACGGTAGGGGAGACACAGACAGCAGTGAGGGAGACAGCAGTTGGTTGAGAGGTGTCCCACCAACAACCCTGCACTCAACGTTAGCGAAACCAGGGAGATGATTGTGGTCAGGAGAACCCAAACCAATCCTCATTGAGGGGTCAGCAGTGGAGAGGGTCCTGAACTTCAAATTTTTGCATGTGAAAAACTCCGAGGATCCGTCCTGGAGCCTCCACGTCGAAACAATCACGAAGAAGGCTCACCAGCCTTTGTGAGGAGATCGGTATATCACCACAGACTCTCGTAAACTTCTACAGGTGGACCGTGGCGAGCATTCTGGCTGGTTGCACCACTGTCAGGACAAGAAAAATCTCCGGAGATTAACTCTGCCTGCAACATCACGGGCACCAGTCTTCACTACATCGAGGACATCTACAAGAGGTGTCTTAAGAAAGCAGCCTCTAAAGGACCCCCACCACCCAGTCCAGGCCCTCTCCACTCTGCTACCATCGGGAAAAAGGTACAGGAGCCTGAAGATGAGCACTCAGCGACACAAGGACAGCCCCTCCGCCATCATATTCCTGAATGATTGATGAACCACAGACCCGGCCTTAATTTGACTTTTCTTGCAGTATTTTGATTTATTTTGTGAGGTGTTTATGTAAATGTTTGCCCGGCGACGCTGCTGCAAAACAACAGATTTTATGACTTGTTCATGACAATAAACTCTGATTCGGGGGGGCACAGATTTAAGTGAGAGGGGAAAGATTTAAAAGGGACCTGGGGGGGGGGTGTGGTCACCTTTTTCACACACAGTGGTGGGTAGAGCAAATAGATTAAATTTGCAAAGTTAGAAATAAGGCTGCAATGCTAAGAGTTTGAAATTGCATGTGCTCCACAAGCCAGGGCAGTACACGGGAGCAAGGGGGGGGGGGACAATTTTTAAAAATATTTAGACAACAGTTTCTTTTGGCCTACGAGCCCTTGCCACCCAATTGATCTGCGGCCCTCTGGAACATTTTGAATGGTGGCAGGGAACCAGAGCCCCCCACCCCAGGGAAAACCCATGGAGAGAAAGGGCAAACTCCTCACAGACAGAGCGGGATTCGAACCCCAGTCCTGATCGTCGGCGCTGCAGCAATATTGTGTGAAGTGCCGTGCCCGCCAGGGTGCCACAGTGGGCCAAGTGGCCTCCCGCATTCCGCGTGGAGTGCCTTGCTGGTTGAAGAGCTTCCCCTTGTCAGCCGGGTACAGTGTGCTCCTGGAACAAGGCCAGCGAAATAATGATTTGCCTGCAGCATTTTGCTCTTGCTGTGGAATTTGACTGAGCAATTTTCTAGGGGCCATGACTTGCTTGATGTTCATTCATTCCTCTAATTAATAGACCAAACGGTTTTATTTTGAGAGGCATCAGATTGGTGGGCTCCCTTGGACTTGGGCCATTTGTTCTGCAGTCAATGCTAATTATTGAACTGATGTTCCTGCAGAAAACATCCGTAATCTCACTATTGTTTCAGTGTCAGCTCCTGAAGCAGAGAGCTGGGGGGAGGGGGGGGGGTCCTTTCCTGTCTGGTCCTAATCTGCTGTTGCTCCAACTGTGAACCACGCCCATCCTTACCTGGTAAACGAGAAGTGGCTGGGAATCGGTCCATTTGTGCTCCATAATTCATAAGCCTGGCGACTGCTGTGACATTCCAGTTGGAACTGTTCCTGGAAGTTTTGTCATGTGACTACCAATTGCTCTCCTGCTTGACGTGTCCATCCTCAGGCTACCTGACCAAGTGGGAAAATTATGGGACTCTTCATTTTTCTCATTGGATAATTCTTCATGGCCAGTCAACACCCCCGATCACTTAAAGTTGGGATTTGTACACGTGGTTCAAAGCTGAGCTACACTGGTGATGAGTGGGAGGTGGTTGTGGAGGCAATGAGAGGTAGACGATAATGGTGGTGGAGTGAGGTGGTATGGTCGAAGAGGGCTGGGATGGCTGAGGAGAAGGTGGGAGAGGGTGGGTGATGAAGTTTGGATGGTGAAGTTTGACGTGGAAATGAAGCCCAGATTCAGTGTTTACTCTGAGAATGGCAGAACTCTCTTACAGTATTGTGTCAATGGGCTGAATGGCCTCCTCCACTATAATATTTCTTGATCTGACAATCCCACTGATCCCTTGGTTTTTGAGCCAGATACAACTACTTCCATTTGTAGGTCATCATTAATGCAGCAAAATACCTGGTATCAGGGACCCATGGGGATTGGTAGATGTTGGATAAGTGAATTTTCAGGTTGCTTGAGACTGCGTGTTGCGTGGATTGGTGAACTAACAGCAAGGCCTGCCAATTTTAAACCTTTATATTTTTTACCTATTTATTTTCGTGATTCTTTTTTTGCCAGTTGCTCGAGGTTGCCGGTTGCTTAATTCCAGATAACAGAGGTTTTACTGTACTAATCACAGGAGGTATTGAGCTGAAAGACTAGAGGGTGGGTTCTGAGAAATGTCTATTCAAGGAGGAGAGTAAGGTGCAGATATTTCTGGGAGGTAATTGCAGAGCTTGAGGCCCAAGAAACCGCTGGCAGTGGGATAGATGTCAGTAATGATTTAAAGAGCCCACATTGGTAGAGCCTAGAGATTGTGAGCTGTAGCCCTGATGGGGGTTGTCATGTCCATGGAGAAACCCAAAAACCAGTTCTGAATGTCACTACAGGGACCAGGTCTTGAACTAATAGTCTTGAGATAGAGGGTCACACAGAGCATAACAGCACAATACAGGCCCTTCAGCCTACTATTTTGTGCCGACCTAGAAATACCTACCAAAATAAAAACTAAACTCTCCCTCCATTTTTCTTGATCATCTGCCTGTCAGCTTAAATGCCCCCATTGTTCAAGCCTCCATGGCCACCCCTGGGAATGTATTCCAGGCCCCCACAAAAAACAAAAATGACTTACCTCTGATGTCTTCCCTAAATTTCACTTTGTACAGACATCCTCTGGTGTTTACTACTCCCAACCCGGGTAAAAAGACGCTGGCTTTCCACCTTATCTATGCCTTTCATAATCATGTAGATCACTATTAAGTCTCCTCATCCTTCTACCCTCCAGAGAGAAAAGTTCCAGCTCTACTAACCTTGCCTCATAAGACATATTTTCCAATCCAGGCAACATCCTGGTAAATCTTCTCTCCTTCCACATCCATCCTATAATGAGGTGACCAGAACTGAACACAATACTCCAGGTGTGGTCTCACCAGAGATTTGTAGAGCTGCAACGTGACCTCCTGACTCCTGAACTCAATCCCCTGATTCATGAAGCCCAGTGTCCCATTGGCCTCCTTAACTCCCCAATCGACCTGCGAGGTGTGGTTGTCCCATGAGGAAAGGTGGAGATGAGGAGGAATCCCTTCTTCTGATGGATCATGGAAGCTTCCTGAAAGCCGTGGAGACGGAGGCATTGATAATGGTCATGGCTGGGGGGGGGGGGGGGGGGGGGGGGGGGGGGGGGGGGGGGAACAGGGGTTCCAGGGAATAGGCTGGCACACGGAGTTGAGGCGACGATGAAATGACAGAGCGTTAATTGCTCTCCTCCACACCCCTATTTGCAGTTTTTTTTAACAAAAATTTTTTAAAATCAGTCTTAAATATAGTCACGTTTTAGAACCCTGCGGGTGGGAGGGAAATGTACCACTTCATAAATCTGGGCCTGCAGATCAATCCAGTATCACGCCAATGGAATGCGTCAAGTTTCAGAGCTACTTGGAAGATTGTGTGCAGTTCTCATCGCCAACCACGAGAGATGGCGCAGAAAAGATTCGCTGAGTTGTTTTGCTGAGACTGGTGTGTTGGAGTCTTGAGGAGAGATTGGGACCATTTTCCTTGGAGTGCAAGAAGCTGAGTGGTGACTTTGCAGAAGTGTATAAAATTATGAAGAGCATAGATAAGGTGGGAGCTCAGTCTTCTTTCCAAGAAAGGGGGGGGGAGACTAAACTAAAGGGCTCCCCAAGCACAACAATTTAAAGAGGACAGGAGGAAGATTTTTCACAGAAAGTGGCATTAAGTGACTGGAATGTTCTGTCAGGGAAAGTGGTAGAGATGGGTACAATTGAACGTAAGAATATGAAGAGAGAAGAAATGGGAACAGGAGTCGGCCATCCAGCCCGTCAAGCTTGTCCTGCCATTCAAGGAGATCATGGCTGATCTCTTGTACAGTCAGTTTACATTTCTTTATTTGTTTACATGTGTATGTTGAGTACAGTTTTTTGGACAACCAATAAGTAGTAATTCAGCCTCGCCCACAGGAAAAAGAATCTCAGGGTTGTATGTGATGTCAGGTATGTTCTCTGGCAATAAATCAGAAATTTCACTGGTCTTTCGGGCAGTATAGTCCAGGCCACAAATCTCAGGGGTGAGAGTCGATGTTTTTCTGCCAAATATCCAAGCCCTTTTTCAGATTGGAAATAGTTCTTCCTGATTTACTCAGCACCTGAGAACTTTGAATTACTTTTTAAAACTCTCCCACTACGCTCTCTTTCCTTTCAACTGGAGCCACTCAACCCTGGGATATCTAACCCAGTTCCTCTCCAGAACCTTGTCCCCTCTTAAAATACGCAAGAAGATCTGGGAGGAATTGAACAATGTGCAAGAGATTGAAAATGATAACCCCCTTGGATCACAAGGAATCATCGGTGCTGAGCAGCTGCTTAGGTAATTCTGGGGATGCATCTGCAGAATTTAAAGATGAAATCAACAAACTTGCTAAGTTGTTATACAAATACCCAGTGGTTGGATCAGTGAAGTCTCAAGGAACAGAGGGATCTTGGGGTCCAACATGCATCTTTCAGGGTCGCTGTGCAGGTTGGTAGGATAGTTAAAAAGGTCGATGGGATGCTGGGCTTCATTAATTGGGGGAATGAATTCAGGAGTAGAGAGATCATATTGCAACTCTACAAATCTCTGGTGAGACCACACTTTTTGTATTGGTCACCTCATTACAGGAAGGAGAGGGTGTAGAGGAGATTTACCAGGGTGTTGCCTGGATAGGAAAATATGTCTTATGAGGCAAGGTTAGCAGAGCTGGGACTTTTCACTTTGGAGCAAAGAAGGATGAGAGGAGAATTAATAGAAATCTATGAAAGGCATAGATAGGGTGGATGGTCAGCGCCTTTTTTCCAGGGCAGGAATAACAAACAACAGTGCACATCTGTACAAAATGAGAGGAGGAATATTTAGGGGAGACATCAGGGGGAAGTTTTGTCCCCACACAGAGAGTAGTGGGTGCCTGGAATGTATTGCCGGGGTGATGATGGAAGCTGGAACATCATCTTCACACAGAGAGCAGTGGGAGTGTGGTTCAAGCTGCCAGCTGAGGTGGTGAATATGGGCTTAATTTTAACATTGGACTTTGGACAGGGACATGGATGGGAGAGGAATGGAGGGCTATGGACTCGGTACAAAAAAAAATGGTTCAGCACAGACTAGAAAGGGCCAAAGGGCCTGCACTGTGCTGTAATGTTCCAAGTGGGAAGGGGTGGTCACTCCTGGCCTCCAGTGGCAGAATGAGCCTCGTATCACACAGAGCAGCCCCCTTCAACCTAACCCTGAGGGATTTCCGGTCCAGCAGCTACCAGACCGAGGCATCTCAGAAGGGGGTAATAGTGCCAGTCGGTGGCTCGGTGGGGGGGTGTGGTGGGGGGGCAGATACAAAGATCTCAAGGAAGCGTTCAATTCAATTCTGATACTGCTCGAAACACCGGCTTCCTCCAGCAGATCGTTTTTATGCAGCTGAACAGATACTTCACAATGACACTAACATACTCTGTGACTCTGTGGATTGTACAGTGTGTTAATAGGCCTTTCAGCCCAACACTACCATGCTGACCTGGATGCTCATCTACCCAAATCCCATTTGCCTTTGCTGCCAGTGTACCTGTTTAAATGTCTTTTAAACATTTCAATCATTAATATTTAAATGGCAAGCGATTGCTACGCGCTGCTGTGCGGAAAGACTCGGGAGGGCTTGTGCATGAATCGCAAAGGTTGGGTTGCAGGTGCAGCAGGCGATCGGGAAAGCAAATGGAATGTTGGCCTTCATTGCTGGAGGGATTGAATTTAGGAGTAGGGAGGCTCTGCTGTAACTGTCCGAGGTCCTGGTGAGGCCGCATTTGGAGAACTGCGGGCAGTTCTGGTCTCCTTACTTGAGGAAGGATTGACTGGTTTTGGGGGCGGTGCAGAAGAGGTTCACCAGGTTGATTCCAGAGATGAGGGGGGTTGGCCTATGAGGAGAGATTGAGTCGTCTAGGACTGTACTCGCTGGAATTTAGAAGAATCCAAGGGGATTTTGTAAAATTATTAAAGGTGTAGATAAGATAGAGGTAAGCAAGTTGTTCCCATTAGTGGGGGAGACCAGAACTAGGGAACATAGTCTCAAGATCCAGGGGAGTAGAGGACTGCGATGAGGAGGAACTGCTTTTCCCAGAGGGAGGTGAATCTGTGGAATTTGCCTCTCATTGAAGCAGTGGAGGCATCCTCAGTAAATATATTTATAGCAAGGTTGGATCTATTTCTATAGAGTCAGGGAATGAGGGTTATGGGGAAAAGGCAGGTCGCTGGAGATGAGCCTGTCATCAGATCAGCCCTGATCTCATTGAATGGGAGCAGGCTCGACAGGCCAGTTGACCGACTCCTGCTCCTGTTCCTTATGTTCTTATGTGGCACAATATGCTGAATGACTATCCTTCATACGTTCCTTTCAGATCAAGGTCTCCTTTTCATCTCCCCCTAAAGTTTCCATTTCTCCACCGTACAAATGTTTTTCTCTTTCCCCTGCAGGAGTTTGCTGTCCTCACTAAGGAGCTGAACTTGTGTCGAGAGCAGCTTCTGGAGAGGGAGGAGGAGATTGCGGAGCTGAAAGCCGAGAGGAACAACACGCGGGTGAGCACCACCCCCCCCCCCCCACCCCTGCAGCTGCCAAACACACCTTGGGCTCTGCAGTCTCCATGCATCTCCTGGAGGAATTTCCAAACTCTCATGTACCCCCCTCCCCCCAATGTCCTCAAAAGGAAAAGGAAATCTCAGCAAGAGAGGCAATAAAAATGGTTCCCTGGTCACTGGCATCTTCTAGTTCTCCATATTTTTACATCTCTCTGGGAGCAGAACACAAAGGTAGGATTCCCACCCCCTGCCTCTTCTACAGCTGAAGCCTTATCCTAAAGGTGTAACACTTGAAGCTTCTGGTCCCCATCCCCGTAGTGACTGAGAGAATAATATTCTTCAAAATTTTAAATGTAGACATCCAGGCCCTTCTCGGCCCACGAACCCGTGCCACCCAATTACAAACCCCGGCATGTTTTGAACGGTGGGAGGAAACCCCAGCCCCCCGGAAGAAATCCACGCAGATACGGGGAGCGCCAGTTTCGAACCCTGGTCGCTTCACCAGCATTGTGCTAACCGGGCTGTCCGAGGAGTAAACCGCCTTTTACACTGGTTTTGCCTGTTTCACGAGCCCCTTTTACACAGAGCTTGAAAGCTGGGTGTTATCCGCCTTTCAAGTGCTGTTTGAAAGAATGGCAAGGTGGTTTGGGCGGCGGGGGGGTCTAGACCTACCTGTCTTAGATCCAGCGGTGGAGTATATTTGACTCACAGAGCCAGCTCTTTTCTGTTCTCTGTAAATACGTAAGCCAGCTTCCTAGGACAGGTCGTGGCTATGGGAATACCGCAGCTTTGCAGTATAAAAGGGGCTACTGATTGGACTCTTTGCTGGCACATTTTGTTTTCAAATTCCTCCATTCCCGCCCTCCTTAATACTTCCCTCAACTTCCTCCAATCCTCTAGCACGTCGCCAAGATTATAGAATCATCCGCATGAAAACAGGCCCTTTGACCCAGCATGCTCATGCTGTTATCAGACTATGGAATGGTCCTCTTATTAGTAAAATGACCCTGCCCTTGTAAAGTTTTTAACTACACCTTTTTTGCTACGATATTCTGCACTGTTGTTTCATTTTGAAGACCAGATAGATTGATGCTCGGATATCACTCAAAAGAAAGTTTCTCACTATGCATTAGTTCACATGGCAGGAAACATTTAAATTCAATTAGATGTTGTAGTCGACACCATGTAAAATCCGAACCCCCTATTGTTGGCCCCAGAAGCCCCAATCACGGACTCTTGCCTAGGCCCAGGCTCTCGACCCACTGGAGCTCCCAACGTTTCAGTCGAGCTTCCGACGCCCCAACCACGGACATCACCTGGCCACCTGCCCGTCTGAGCTCCCAGTGCCCCGAAGTACAGATTCTCACCTGTGTGCCACCCGCTCATCTGAGCTTGCATCGCCCTGACTGCGGACTTTCACCTGTGCCCTGGCCACCCACCCAACCGAGCTCCTAATGCCCCGACCACAGACCCCACCTGACCACCCCCCCCTCAAAGATTCCAATGCCCCGTCCGCAGTCTCTGTACCCTGGCCGCCCACTCATCCAAGCTCCCGATGCCCTGAACCACTTAACTACTTACCAGAGTCAAAAGTAGAATGTGTGTAATTGTCGACCCCCTAAATTTTACCCGATAAATTGTTCCACAAAACTCAACTATTATGCACATATGTACAGAAAACATCTCCGTGAGTCCAGAATCAATTGCAACTATGCAGGCCTCTGAGACACTGTGTTCCCATTTAGGCAGGATTTTGCTGTGGGCTGTCTGCGCCGCCGCACATCTGCGGTCTCAGCTCGACGATTTGCTCTATCCTCTGCAGCTGCTGCTTGAACACCTGGAGTGCCTGGTATCACGCCACGAGCGCTCCCTCAGGATGACGGTGGTGAAACGACAGGCCCAGTCTCCTGCTGGGGTCTCCAGTGAGGTCGAGGTGCTCAAGGCCCTAAAGTCGCTCTTCGAACATCATAAAGCTCTGGATGAAAAGGTGATGTCTTGTTTTGTATTGTCTCTGCGCCTGAACTTGCTGAAGTCACGGGAAAGCAAGAGAGAGGCCATTTGTTCCATCATAGTTGTGCTGGTTCGTT
This sequence comes from Narcine bancroftii, assembly GCF_036971445.1. Lineage (NCBI taxonomy): Eukaryota > Metazoa > Chordata > Chondrichthyes > Torpediniformes > Narcinidae > Narcine > Narcine bancroftii. The sequence goes on from NC_091481.1 coordinate 67,244,905, forward strand.
GAGAGCATTCCTTTCCCGTGAAACTGAAGTTCCACATTCAAAAATACAGATTGCTTAAGAATACATATTAAAGTTTAAAAAAACTTGCGCTTAGATCATACCAGTTCATCCGGGTAGCTAGCATTCCGTTTTTTGTAATAATTTTATCATTTTAAATATATTTAACAATCATATCAAGTACAAAACATCACCCTTCTATATGTCCCATTAAACAAAGAAAGAAACACACAAAGATTGTCAGTGCGTACAGTATAACTTATGGAGACTCGATAATCCCACAGTGTTAAAACCTTTACAGAGGTCTTTGAGCCAGCCAGTCGCAATCTTAACCCTAAATTAGCGCTAGTGAGGTACCTACATGCTCTAAATAAGGCTGCCAGATTTTTCGTAAGGTGTTAGATCCCTTCCTGAGATTGTACGTGACGTTTTCAAGCTATTAGTCTCCGAAGATCACCTATCCATGAGTAGATGGGAGCCAGACTTCCATGTTACTGCGTCACGTAAGGCAATTTCTGTGAAGTTGATCTGAGAATGAGTTAGTGATCTACCCACCGTGGTGAAGATCCCCAGGAGACGAAGCTCTGGGTCGACTGGGATGTGACTCCCATGATCGTGGTCAGGGTGTCCCAGAGGTCATACCAGGAGGGCCTCACCTTCATCCAGAGCCAGAGAGAATGAAGAAAGGAACCCACCTCTGCACCACACCTAAAACGCGTCTCTGATAATTCGAGTTTCTTTTGGTAAAATTTCTGTGGGGTGGGGTACAGTGGATGGAGAAAGGTAATGGTCCCATCTATACCTGGCATTGATAGTATCCAGCAAACATCCCTGACCAGAGTTAATTGTTGTGTCTAAGTCAGACTCCCTAGATTTTGGGATCACCCCGTATCCTCAATATTAAAGTTTTAAAAAATCTAAACTCCCTACCAAAAATGAAGCTGTTTAGCCAGGAGAGGGGAAAAAAAGATTTCCTAATCGGAGTCAACACCTCTGCATTCATATTAAATCAGAGATTCTGAAAATAATTCAGGAAAGGTGCCTGCAGTGTTTGAACATTTAAATTCAACTCGGAAACTGAGCATTCTAAATTTAAATGTGGCATGACGTCGCGTAGCATGAGTAGGTGGAGCCGTGTCCCTTCATGAAATATCCTTTTTGTTTTAAAATGTTACTGTTGAATATGAATTAGACCTTTTGATTCAATCACACCTCTGTGTGGAAATGTTGCCCCCTCACCACCTGTTCCGTTGTTTCCTCTGGTTCCTGCCTCTCCTGCGCCGGAAATCCTCTCTCCTGCTCTGCCAAAACCCTTCAAGCTTTCAGAAACTGCCATCAAACCTTCCTTCCTTTCTACTGACTGCTCCGCGTGATCCCACCTCCTCCCAGCTGGCAGCCCAAGTGCATCATGCGCTCTTGAATGGTCAGAGAGTTGTCAAGTCAGCCCAGTGGGTCTGTAGCGAGTATTGTCAGATGTGCACCCCTCTTCCCTCGTTGACCCCACATTTGCTTCGTACCCCAGCCCAGATGCACTCAGGCAACTGACCCACCGAGCCACGCATCATGGTGCACAGAAGGAATCCGGAGTACCTCCCCATGTACTCTGTTCCCTGACAATGTGGTGTCCGCAATTCAGATTTATTGTCAGAGCACATGCATGGCATCACGTACAACCCTGAGGTTCTTTTTCCTGTGGGCAAGGCAGAATTTACACTTAATAGCCGTGCAGATAAAACTGTTCTCCGACGGCAGCGTTCTCCGTAGATGTTCTCAATGGTCAGGAGGGTTTTGTCTATGATGTCCTGGGCTGTGTCCACTACCTTTTGCAGGGCTTTACGCTCGAGGGTATTGGTGTCCACAGACCAGACCTTAATGCAGCCGGTCAGCACACTTTCCACCGCACAGCTGCAGAAATTTGCTGGGGTTTCCAATTTCGTACCAAACCTCCATCGCAGAGATCCATCCAAGGGATAAAAGTGGTTGACAATGGCCTGCGTGTAGATCTTGCCTCTACTGTTCCCAAGGCTGCAACTTCCTTTGTGTTTTGTGCTCTTCAGTTCTGTCAATCCTTGGGATGTTGAGCATTAATTGTGTGATTGGTAGGTTCGGGAGAGACTGAGAGTTGCTCTGGAAAGGGTTTCGATACTGGAAGAAGAGTTGGAATCAACAGCGCAGGATGTGAGTACCTGTTATAAAATAACAACAAAATAGTACTGAGTGAGAGGGCATCCTGTCTTCCCAATTGCAGGGTCACATAGCCCAGAAACTGGCCCTTTAGCCCATCTTGTCCATGCTAGCCATCCAATCCATTTACCAGTACTTGCTCTGTAGCTTTCTCAGCCGTGGTGATTCCATAATCTTTTAGATGATTCTTCACTAAGAGATCTCACCAACCTCAAAAGCTTCAGCTTTTGTCCATCATACACCAGGTAGTCTCTGATTTACGATCGGAATTGGGACTGAAGAATCGGTCTTGTCTCCGAATGGACACGTGTGGAGTACCGAAGTCTTAAAGCAAACTTTTTATCAAATCTTTTTATCATCGTAGATTTTTGTGCATTTGACCAACTATGACAGGGCACAAAAGAGCCAAAATGTGCATTCTTGTTAGTCGACGTTCCGGGGTCCGTAGGCTGGGCGCGGCCATCTTGATTCTTGGGCATGGGTTTGTGTATTGGAGTTCGGTTGGCGCATGGGCGAGAGTTAAGGGCACAAATTCAATATCGTCAGGGCGTCTAACTCCCGCGCATGCGCCAACCGAAGACACTCACATTCGCCCAGGAATCAAGATGGCCGTGCCCAGCCCACGGATCCCGGGATGCCAATTAACAAGGTAAGTACGCATGTTTTGGCTCTTACATCCCCTGTATCCCTATTATAATTTGTTAAATACAACATAAAATCACACAAACTTTCTATATTTTATCATCGTAGACAAAAGTGGATGGACATAAGTTTGGGTTGATTTGGTGGCCATCAACGAGCACATCAGATGGTTGTGAATTTTGCTTGTGTTCCAGGGATGACAGAACCCTGAGCCTAAATGTTGGTTGGTGCACTCCACGCTCCCCCTCCTATCCAGTGGTTCAGTGATTGCTTGTGTTGGTCACACTGAGGAGTATGTGCTGGCAGTGAAATCCCATCATCCAACCCCGATTCTTTCAGCGGTAGGTGACTGTAAAAGGATTCCGTGGCTCCTCTCCAGGTGGTCTCGTGACACTCTGGAAGTTCCACTGGGCACATCCTGCTTGATGCCCATCCATGTTTATTTCCTCATCAGTCCTAATTACCTGATTCCTCACCTCCCTTGAAGTACAGCAGGAAAATTAGACCAGGAATGGACATGTTGGACAGACCCAGACATGGTCTCATCTTTTTTTATGGGACCTCCTGCCTCCCTAACCAGAGAACCCAAGACCCCTACCTATGACCCACTTGAATTTCTTTCCGTCGTGCCCAATCTTTCTCCCAAGTCATCTACCAATTACACTGATTATCTGTTTCACCTCTAACTCAATCTTGCGTGATTCATGCACAAACCTGCTGCAGTTTTTCACGATTTAAATATTCACTGGACAACTACCTTTTTCAAAAGATTTGCTTCCTGAAAACAAATTGAGGATTATGATCGACAACTTTTAGCTGAACACAAAGATAATTTCAGATTTGATGTATCACGTAAGAAGTTGGAGAAACATTAAATGAACTTTTAGTAAATTTACCATGTTTAATTGCATAATGATGCTGACATGTTGCGTTCGTTCAACTGACCTAAAAATGTTACGCCGTTGATTTTCGTTTGTACTCAGCATCTGATGCCTCTCGTATCAGTGTCCAACAATAGTCAACCAGCATTGATGGATTCCAGTTGCCCTGATACCACTTTTTCACGGTCGCAATGTCCTGGTGAAACCTTTCACCGTGTTCGTCACTGACGGCACCGAGATCAGCAGGGAAGACGTCCAAGTGTGAATGCAGAACATGAATTTTCAATGGCATGTTGAACTTCATGGTTTTGTACACTTGGAGTAGACTTAAAATATGACAGGAAATCACAAAAATAGATTATATCCCACAAAATGGTACGTGATAGGAAAATTTTCTTGATCAGCAGCCCAAAGTCTATAAAATACACCCAAAAGTGTTCAGGAAGCAAAATCTTCATTGCCCAGCATTATGGGCTGGTCAAAACCCATCCCCTCTCCCTATGTCAGTATTCCGTATCCCAAGTGACTGTGGGGTTGTGACTACACTCCACCATCCTTCCCCAGAGCTAGCCCTCGTCCTGAAAGCCAGGTGGTATGAATGAAATCATGTTTATGGTTGACACTGGTGCTTGGGCCTTGGAGCATGACCACAACAAAATAATTGTGGCCCTTCCTGAGTATTTCTTGGCTTGGTCAGGATGTGCATGACGATCTTAGACATCAGAGGGGGTGTGGATGTCCATGACGAACGTGCAATGCCCTTGTGTATCCTCAGAGGCTGACGAATGGCACAGTGCTGGCTGGCGACGGCGATTCCGAGTGCCAGGATCTGATTGAGAGGCAGAGCTCGGAGCTGCTGCAGATGAGGGAGCGCCTGGCTGTGCTGTGCCGGAAGGTGGCCGAGGTGGAGGAGGAGCTCAGTACGGCACGGAAGGACCTCATCAAGTCTGAGGAGGCCAACACCAAACTCCAGCGGGACTTGAAAGAGGTACCTGGTCTCCACCTGTGAGCATGGGGCCGGGTCTGGGTTCACAACCAGTGCTCTGGGGCATTGAGAGGCGACTCGAGTTCCAATGCTACACAGCACTGGGGAATTTAAACTCGGGGAGTTCAAATGAACTTAAAAATAAAACCAAAATCCAGTTAAAATTCCCATTTTCCAGTGCATATGGGGATCATGGCTCTCAGGCCCACGACGCACCTTCCTTTCAGTTCAAACCCCGTTTGCAAGCACTGTAACAGCGACTGTCATAATCAACCCAACTCCTAATATATTTAATAACATAAAGATAAAGACTCTAACCAGGCAGGGGTAGGGAGACACTTTGGGAGAATCGCCCCAGCGCCGTCAGCTGGCTCTTCATCGTCCAGTGCCGTCAGCTGGCTCTTCATCGTCCAGTGCCGTCAGCTGGCTCTTCATCGTCCAGTGCCGTCAGCTGGCTCTTCATCGTCCAGTGCCGTCAGCTGACTCTTCATCGTCCAGCGCCATCAGCCAGCTCTTCATCCTGGGCACCACCATTTTATTCAAATGCCCGCTGCGTTCCGCTGTCTGAGTGTTTCTTCCCAAGGGATTGTGCGTTGCTTTGGAGAACATTTACAATTTAAAATGTTTATTTATTTTAATTTAATTTATTTATTTCCACCTTTATTTTTGCTAGTTGTTTGAGTTTCTGGTTGATTGAATGCTGGATAATGGGGATTTTACTGTGCCTGGCAGGTCGGTAAGCAACTGTGGGGAGAGGAGATGAGTTAATGTTTCAGGCTGATGACCTCTCATCAGAACTCCGATGAAACTGAGTTAATGATTTTGGAACTGAAGTTAATGATCTGGGGTTAACGATCTTGGACCTGTTAACTCATTTCTCCCTCCTTGAGGGCTGCCAGAATATTCCCAGTAATCCCTGATTTCAGGTTTCCTGCATGTTTAGTTTTGCTGTCCTGGAATTGCAGCTGATCCCAGATGATACAAGCCCATGGTTTTGCTGATGTCCCACAGGCAAAGAAAGTTGCCACCATTACCAACCGCATAGGACGATTCAAAACACTTCACCTTAAAACCAGGGTCTAAGAATTTCTTACCTTAACGCCAAAGTCTCAACGTCTTCCTGCTATCTCTGATACAATCTTGCGCACGCCCTGTCAGTTATCAGCGAAGTGTCGGCGCTCCTCCACAGGGTCCATTCACCCGGTCCAACTGCTGTTGGCTCTGTACGAGCTTTAAGCGGCCTGTACAGGATCCGACTGTGGTTTATTTTAAGTTGGCCAAATGAAATAGAAGCATTTAACATACAGCATGGTAACAGGTCATTTTGGCCCACAAGTCCGTGCCGCCCAACGTATAGCCTGATGAACGGTTGGAGGAAACTGGAGCCCCCGGAGAAAACCCATGCAGACATGGGGAGAATGTACAAACACTTTCCAGACAGCACGGGATTCGAACCCCATCCGGTCCTGATCGCTGGCGCTGTAAAGGCGTTGAGCTAACCACAACACCAACCTTTTCACCTGTGGTAATTTATTGTTAAAATATCGCGATTTGCTTTTAACAGTATCCACGGGTCAGCGGTAAGTGCCACATTTTGAGGGGTCCTCTTATACAAAAGGTATCACTCAAAATCACCTATACACAAATTGTTCAATCTGACGGCATATAAGGTAGTCAAGCCTAAACGTGACTCTGAATCACCAATGTGGTCGACTTCAGTATCTCTTCCGTTCAAGGACAACTAGGCGAACGCATGATGTGACTCAGCATTTGTTGTTATCGGACGGAAATCCTGTCCTGTTTTTTGGGGCCATTTCTGTTCACATGAGTGGGAATGGTTTTCCTGTTGGATGACCAGCATTAATAATATTTGGTCCTCCCAGGTGAAGGAGCGGGAAACCTTTGGAGACATTTGAAACGGGTGGTGTGGTGGGTGGGTCCAGCACTTCACAATCTCCAAGGGCCCATGTGTGATCTTGACCCTCAGGCCCTGTGGTCACGCAGGATTTTTCTACTTCCCTCTCTCACGTCACAAAGCTGTGCTGGTGGGTAAATTGAGTATGTGAATGACCCCTTAGTGTAGGTTAGTAACAAGGAGAATTGTGGGAGTCGGCGGGCATGAGTGAGAGGAGCTGAGTTACAGGTTAGGACTTTATTCACTGGAGCGTAGAAGAATCGGAATCAGAGTTTATTGTCTTGAACATTGTTTTGCCACAGTGTCATAGTGCAAACATTTCTATAAACCTCATTTCAAAATAAATCAGATAGTGCAAGAAAAAGATAAAGTGAGATCGTGTCTTTGGTTCATGGATCATTCAGGAATCTGATGGCGGAGGAGAAGAAGTTGTCTTTTTGCCGCTGGGTGTTCGTCTTCAGGCTCCGGTATCTCATAGTGAGAAGAGGGCATGGTCTAGGTGGTGGGGGTGGGGGTCTTTGTGGGTAGAGGCTGCTTTCGTATGACCCCGCCTCTTGTTGATGTCCTCGATGGACGGAAGTTTGGTGCCCGTGATGTCGCCGGCCAAGTTCACAACCCTCTGGGGTTTTTTTTCCTGTCCTGACCATTGTAGTTTCCACACCAGACGGTGATGTACGGACAGATGGTCCGTACATGGTACCATGGAGAGATTTGATAGAGGTATACAAAATAGTGAGGGGTCCAGAGGCAGGCTTTTTCCACTGAGTGTAGGTGAGATACGAACCAGAGGACCTTGGTCAAGGGTGAAAGGGGAAAAGTTTTGGGGGAGCATGAGGGCCGACTTCTTCACACAGAGAGTGGTGGAATGTGGAATGAGCTGAATTGGTGAATGCGGACTCAATTTTAACATTTAGGAAACATTTGGACAGGTACATGGATGGGAGGGGTATGGAATCAATGGCCTGGGTGCAGGTCACTGGGAGAAGGCAGAATAATAGTTTGGCACAGCCCAGAAGGGCCTGTTCTCTGTGCTGTAATGTTCTAAACTGTATGAGCACAGAGAGATAAAGGCGTGGGTTAATGTGGCTGAATGACTTGCAGGGCTGGGAGCTGCCTGGACCAAGTGTCTTCCTCCTCAGTCCGTGTGCTTTGGCAGTGTAACTGGTTGCTTCTACTGCTGAAGGTTGGTCCCTGTGCGCTCAGACCATTCCACTTCCCTGTGTGAGCTGTGGATCATGCTTTCCTGCCCAGGCCTTGGCTCAACGGGAGGACATGGAGGAGAGAATAACAACACTGGAGAAACGCTATCTCAGCGCCCAGCGGGAAGCCACATCCCTTCACGACACCAACGACAAGTTGGAGAATGAGCTGGCCAGCAAGGAGTCCCTCTTCAAACAGGTAACTGCTTCCCCATGTTACTCGGTCGCACGACGGGCCTTTCAGCCCACATCCGTGCTCCCCCTCGAATCCATCAACGATAATCCAATTTACTCACGTGATGTCTGTAGATTTTTGGCCCTCAGCCAAATTCAAGTATTCGTTTTGCTGCTGCTTGAATCTCGTGAGAGCCTCTGCCTCCGCCGTCCCGTCAGGCAGGACCCTCCAGATTCCAACCACCTGCTCGGGGAGAAGTTAAGCCCCCCCTCAGATCTCCAGCCTCTCACCTTGCACAGATAAAACTCCACCACAGTCTAACCCGGACCCTTGGTTGAGTCCATGAATTGCCTCTTTAACCAAACCTGTTGGGGATACGATCATGGAGCAATTTTTAAATCTTCTGCAGAAGGAGGAATTTAGTTCCTTGTATTTTAATGTGATCAAGGCCAACCTCCAGCTCTCTCTATTTACCTGTGGTGATTGCACCTCCTTTGATGACGTGGTCAGACTTTGTTTTTTTTTAATCGGGACAGACTCAATTTTTCACATTTTCTGACAACATTGAAGTCACTATTTGAATCCATCAGTCCTGTTCTCCCAGAGACCTATTCATGGCCATTATCTCCACCATGCCTCCGTTCTCCTGCCATCGCCTCTGTGGGGGCACTCATTTATCCAGACAAGTTTATTGTCACCTGATTGTACAAGTACAACCCGATGAAACAGGTTGATCATCGGTGCAAAGCACGCAGACACACAACCAGACATAACACACTTAC